>NW_028234411.1:21720700-21730700 GCF_977035675.1 Penaeus japonicus
GACCTAAAGAAAGGAATATTTTGATTTACAGCCACGAGTATTAGCGGAGACCGAGAGTGAAAGGAAATATTTCTTGTTTTTGTCCAGCCTTTTTTGTTTATGTTTATTATACTCTGTTTCTTTCTCTCTCTATCTCTCTCTATCTCTCTCTCTCTGTCTGTCTCTCATTTTCACTAAATTCTTTACGTCCTTTAAACATTCGAATTCATCCTTTATTTCTTTTAATTAAAATATGATTAACTTCAGTCACTGACATAGAAATAAACAAGCTACCAGACTGTCTTCCTTTGATATATAATAATATCACTAATTGCAATAGTAAACAAGAGAAAATCAATAAAGATATGATAAGAAAAGATGATGTTCTGGCTAAACAAACCATCACAAACCGGATAACACAGAAGCCGTTATCAGGGTGTATCGTATGCCCAATTACCTCTCTCTTTCTCTTCTTATTTTGTCTTGCGTCTCTCGTTCGCTTTTATCTCCCTTTATTTCTGTAGGTCTGTAGGTCTCTCTATGTCTGTCTGTGTGTTTGTGTCTGTCCGTGTATATGTCTGTGTTTGTCTGTTTTCTTTTATCTTATCTCTCTATTTCTGTATATCTGTCTGTCTCTCTATGTCTGTGTCTGTGTTTGTCTGTCTGTCTGTCTCTCTCTCTCTCTCTTTCTCACTCTCTCTCTCCCTCTCCCTCTCCCTCTCCCTCTCCCTCTCCCTCTCCCTCTCCCTCTCTCTCTCTCTCTCTCTCTCTCTCCCTCTCCCTCTCCCTCTCCCTCTCCCTCTCCCTCTCCCTCTCCTTGTCCTTCTCCCTCTCCCTCTCCCTCTCCCTCTCCCTCTCCCTCTCCCTCTCTCTCTCTCCCTCTCTCTCTTCCTCTCCTTCTCCCTCTCCCTCTCCCTCTCCCTCTCCCTCTCCCTCTCCCTCTCCCTCTCCGTCTCTCACTTTATTGTATTCGTGAATTTACCACTTGTGTCTTTCCTTTTCCTCCCATTGTTAACGACCACATCACCTTAACAACCCAGAAGCGGTAATCAGCTGACAGGTCTTTTGGTCGGGTCGTTTATCAGCGGGAAAACTTTTTTTTTCTCTCAGTCGTTCCGTTATCGGGTAGGGGTAGGGGTGGGGATGGGGTGGGTGTAGGGCTAGGGGTAGGAGTTGGGGTGGGGTGGGGGTGGTGGTAGGTGGGGTGGTGGTAGGAGTGGGGGTGGGGTTGGTGGTAGGGGTAGTGGTGGGGATAGGGGTGGAGATGGGGGTGGGGGTGGGGTAGGGATAGGGGTAGGGGTGGGGGTATAGGGGTCATGAGGAGTGGTATGTCTCACGGGTACTTGCAGGTATCATGTGGATGTTGTTTTGTTCTTAAGATTCTTTGGAAATTACAAACCTATGTTTAAAGATATTTGATTGAAAAAAAAAGATGGAAGATGGAAGTGGAAAAGTGCTGATGTGGATAGGCACCCCTCCACCCCCCCCTTCCTCCTTCAAAGAACAAAAAAGAGGAAAGAGAGAAATAAAGAATGAAAATGTTGAAAAGAAAATTATATATTAGGGAAACAGGCCTCACCTCCATAACAAAAATCGTGTTTATTCAAGATCCTTTTAAAAACGTTTTTCGTGTTTCTACTGCCTCAAATGTGTTGTTGTTTTTTTCTTTCTTTATTCATCTGCCGTTTCACTGACCTCTTGTTTATCTAATACTCATCCTTAGTAATTATTACACGCTTCATTTCCTCATGTTATTTCATTCTTATCACATTCCTTCGTCCAGTCTCTTACGTTTTCTCTTCTGAGTTATCAAGTATTTACTTTCATATTCCATCATCTCTATTATCATCTTTTTCTCTCTCTTCTCAGTCATCTTGATTATTAGAATCGCATTATTCCCATGCAGATTCTGTAAGTGATTGTAAGTACATATTGTTTTAGTAGAGACATTTAGATGGAAAACGGGAGAGAGAAAACAATGAGAAAATTAATTCTTTTCGTTTTCTTCCTACTTAGTGGAATCTTCGTCTTATCTCTTTCCACTTACGTTTTATTTCATTACTCTATCTCTCCTGTTTTTCATTTTCTCCCACTAATTCTCTCCTCCTCCCCCTCCTTCCTTCCCCTTTCTTCCAGCTCTCTTCACCCCCTCTTCTTTTTCCTCCCTGTCTCAGACACTTCCACCTCTCCCCCCACCCCTCCCCTTCCTCTACTTCCCCCTCCCCATTCCCGTCTCCACCCCCCATTCATGCCCTTTTCTCTTCTCTACCCCCACCTATCCCCTTCCTCTACTCCCCTCCCCATTCCCGTCTCCATCTCCATCCATCCCTTTTACACCCCTCCCCCCAACGCCCAGCATCACGAGCACCCCAGGCGACACATCAGAGAGAGAGAGTGAGAGAGAGACAGACAGAGAGACAGACAGACAGACAGACAGAGACAGAGAGAGAGAGAGAGAGAGAAAGATAGAGAGAGACAGGAAGAGACAGAGAGAGAGAGACACACACAGAGAAAGATACAGAGAGAGAGAGAGACAGAGACAGAGAGAGAGAGAGAGAGATGTCCAGTGATGCTGCGAAGAGAGAGCCCTGTCATCAAGGGGCGTTCTCCCGGGGGCTCGAGTGAATGTAAGTCTTTTCTGGTGGGTGTTTGGGACGGGTGATGGGGGGAGGAGGGGGGGTGTCTGGGGAATGGGGGATAGGGGCGTCTGGGGAATGGGGGATGGGGGTGTGTTTGGGGAATGGGGGAGGGGGAGGGGGGAGGGGGCGCTTTACGGAACGGAGGTTCGAAGACGAAAGTTGAGATTGTGAAAGTAAGAATTTAAGAAAAAGAAGAGAGAAAAAAGTAGGAAGAAAGAAAAAAAGTAGAATGAAGAAAGTGGAAAAAATGAGATAAAAAGGACGAAGGTTGATTATACAAATAACAACGACGGACGATGGAAATAGCTAAAAAAAAAAAAAAAAAAAAAAAAAGGATTCACATATCAAAACACCATCAAAAAACACACAAAGTAAAAAAAAAATGTACACACAGATAAAGCAAATACATATATAACAAAATAAAAATCCATATCCATCTACCAAAACGTCGAATATCGAAAAGAAACGAAAGAAAGAAAAAAAAATACAAGGAACAGCAAAGGAACAAGACACCAGAAAACAAGTCTCCAAGGAACATCTACTCAAAATAGGAGTTGCAAATAGCACTATAATTGATGAAGCATTTTGAGACAGTAGCACGCGATCTCCACTGAAGAAAGGATGGGCGTGTCAGATGGTGAGATTGCAAGTGGAGCCATGACGTTGCACGGCGGTTGGAGTCTTGATGGTCAAATATGATCTTAATTTTGATGGTCGTTTTGATAATGATAGTAGTAGTGATATAAAAATGATGATAAATAATGAAGAGGATGATGATAATGATGATGGTGATAGTGAGGGGATGGTGATAAGATTACAATCATATGAATGAAAAGGAGTTTGCAATGTTCTGGTTAATACACTATTATGGACGCATCTAGAAGCTAAATTACGTGACTAATTTAAGCCACGGATCCAAGGACATAAGAGAACATGACTGAGTGTAGATGAACATGAGTGGGCGTAGCATAACGCAGGCGACTGGACTGGCATCATAACTTTGATAAATATTACCATCTCTTATTAACTGATATATATCTTGTTTTTGCTCGCAGTGCTACGCGAAATTAGATGCAATTGATTTTATATTGCATGAAAAGGAGGTTAAAGAGTAATTATGAACACAGAAAAAGAAGTTGTCAGAAAGGAATCAATATGTCTAATAACATATGGCCGAATTGCACACCTAAAAAAATAAATAGATAGATAAACCCGCAAGTCATCTTCCTGAATAAAAAAAAAAAAAAACACGTAGATTCACAGTTCAATGCAACATAGAACATACATCCACTCAGCCCAACATCTCAAATTTTCACAAACAATGACATAAAACAAGAAATCGAAGATGAAAAATAATATCCAAACACACACAAGAAAGATTCTGATGAACATAACAAAAAGAAAAAAAAAGTTTTAACTTACCTATAAGAAAAAAAAAAAAAAATCTCACAATCGCTTATCGTACCGCGATCGTCACGTGTAGCTACGTGGACGTGTGTGACGATCGAACCGCACCTTTGACAGATATGAATTATCGGTCGCTTAATATGACAGGACGCGGTACGGCGGTACGACGGTGCAGGTGCGATCCAGGTACTGACGGCAATGTTGGTGAAAGTAATACAAGGGAATATGATTTTGATTTTCTTAGAATTTGACATAAGGTTTTTGTTCTCTCTTTTTTTATCTCTCTAGGTTTTATCATGTTTTTTTTTTTTTTATTATTATTTTTTTTTTTTACACTTCGACCGTTTTCTGATAATTTTTGAAAAGTGTAGAGCATAATCGGGTTTGCAATAATTGTAACGGGTATAACGGCCATGAAATAAAGCTTTCATTCGTTCTCTATAATGATCAAAGTATGCTAGATGATAATAAAAAGAAATCCACATACACGCATGGCTGAACATTCGTATTCATTATTACGATTCTTATACAAGGATGAATGGTCTGTGGTATGTCTCATTATTTTCTTCGATAAGACGCGCAAGAGAGAGAGGGGGGGGGGGGGGGAGAGGGGGAGGGAGAAGAGAGTGAGAGAGAGAGAGAGAGAGGGGGGGGGAGGGAGAGAGAGAGAGAGAGAGAGAGAGAGAGAGAGAGAGAGAGAGAGAGAGAGAGAGAGAGAGAGAGAGAGAGAGAGGGAGAGAGACTCTGAGAGAGGGAGAGAGACTCTGAGAGAGAGAGAGAAAGAGAGAGAGAGAGAAAAAGAAAGGGGGGGGGGGGTAAGTAAAGATATATATACAAGAAAGACTTTTTTTCTTCGTGTCGGTCCATCCTTCAAGTAATTGTGTGATCATTCCGCCTGAAATGTTACTTTCACGCCCACTTCTCTACAGTTTTCCGGTGGCGATATAAAGTTGCGATACAATGAATCGCCAGTGTTCGCATCTTATTCTGTTGCACTTGCGGGTTTTTTCTTTCTTTCTTTCTTTCTTTCTTTTTCTTTTTCTTTTTACATTTATTTATTTCCTCTCTTTTTTTAAACATCCGGGGAGGGAAGAAAGAAATTAGGAACGAGTGGGTAGGAAAGCGAGGGAACTAAGAAGCGGGAATAAATGATAAAGGAGAAAAGCAATATAGAACGGAGCGGACGATAAAGACATAGAAATTGAATTAGGACTATGCGATAGAAAGAGGTAAACAAACGATGTAAATAAAGGGAAAATATCTGACAGGATTGTGTAATAGAGTCCTGAAAAAATAGGCATGATATGCATGATGTTGAAGAATATTTGAATATAAGAAATAAGATATATAAATGTTCAAAATTATACAATATACAGTTCCAGTTAAGTTGTATAGTGCTCCTCAATTTATCTAGCGTTACTGATGACCGCGCGGGAACAAGGGAAAGCGAAGGAATTCAGCCAGAGGCGGGAAGACGTTTCGAAGATTAATGATTCAGTTCAGAGACTTATTTTGTGATCTCCACCTTATCTCTCTCTTTAATTGACCCTTTCCTCCTTTCTCCCTACTTCCGTCTTTCCCCTTCTCTTCTTTCTCCCTCTACCCACTCTCATCCCTGCTCCTCCTCTCCTCTCCTCTCCTCTTGGCCGCCATTTACGTCAGCAGATATGAAAAACGTTTTCTTGTTATTTCTTTTTTTTGCGTTTTCTTTTGTGGTTTCAGAGGATTTGGTCTCTGAAATGGAAACAAAGTCATGCAACGTAATCCGGGGAAAAAAAAACATTCGTTTGTGGCTTGTAAATACAAATGAATTCATCATTTCCGTTAGCTAGGAAAAAGTGCTTGCAACACTTCCTTTCTCCTCCTACCCAGTCCACTCCAAAGACCCACACGACCGAAAGCAAGCAAGTAAAAGATTCGACCGTTTATTGACTGGTTGTTGTCTGTTCTTTTTATTTACTCTTGCTTTTTTTTTTATCTATTCTCTCTTTCTTTCTCTTCAGTTCCTCTCTCCCTCTCTTTTTGTTTCTCTTCAGTTCCTCTCTCCCTCTCTTTTTGTTTCTCTTCAGTTCCTCTCTCCCTCTCTTTTTGTTTCTCTTCAGTTCCTCTCTCCCTCTCTTTTTGTTTCTCTTCAGTTCCTCTCTCCCTCTCTTTTTGTTTCTCTTCAGTTCCTCTCTCCCTCTCTTTTTGTTTCTCTTCAGTTCCTCTCTCCCTCTCTTTTTGTTTCTCTTCAGTTCCTCTCTCTCTCTCTCTCTCTCTCTCTCTCACACACACACACACACACACACACACACACACACACACACACAATCTCTTCTTTCTCTCTCTATGCCTCATTCTCTCTCTCTCTCTCTCTCTCTCTCTCTCTCTCTCTCTCTCTCTCTCTCTCTCTCTCTCTCTCTCTCTCTCTCTCTCTCTCTCTCTCTTTCTCTTTCTCTCTCTCTCTCTCTATCTCCGTCCCTCCCTCGCCATCCGAAGACAAATGCCATAATGGGTGTTCGGTAATTGTCAGGACCGGGGACTTTCACCCCAAAGACATGGCCAGCGAGATAACTGCGGGGTTGGGTGGGAAGGGGGGGGGGGGTTAAGAAGGGGGAGGGGGTTATATTGTTATGTTATATTGGGGTCCGTCGGTTTCTTTTAGTAATGGTAATGCACTGTAATGTTATTGCAATGGAGTGATATACACGCGGCTACGTGCACAGACACAGACACACACATACTTACACTTACACACACACATACACACACACGCTTACACTTACACACACACACACACAAAGCACATGTAAGTACCCCCTCCTTCTCCCCCCTCCCCCTCCTCGCGCTAAGCATGTACATTACACTACAGAATAGAGAGCCAAGCCTCTAAATCACGTGTACATCTTGTAATAGCTTGTAATAATTTCACGTAACATTGCCAGCCTATTTATGTCTTCTCTGTTTTCGAAAGCTGACAAGAAATCAAAGGGATAGTTAGAATTAGAATTAGGATACTCTCTCGCTTACACTCTCACATTCTCTATCTCCTCTTATTTCTCTTTCTCTCTCTCTCTCTCTCTCTCTCTCTCTCTCTCTCTCTCTCTCTCTCTCTCTCTCTCTCTCTCTCTCTCTCTCTCTCTCTCTCTCTCTCTCTCTCTCTCTCTCTCTCTCTCTCTCTCTCTCTCTCTCTCTCTCTCTCTCTCTCTTTCCCTCTCTCTCTATATATATATATCTATCTATCTATCTATTCATCAATCTATCTATCTCTTCCTCATTCTCTATCTCTCTCTCTCTCTCTCTCTCTCTCTCTCTCATTCACGTTTCTCGGACACCAATTTCTTTTGTCATTCCTTTTTTTTTCCGCCTCCGTCCACTTCTCCGTACGAGCGCTTTTGGTCCTGTTCTCGCGCCGTGTAATCAGCTCTTACGAAAATCAGGTTCTGAGGTCGAGTGCCCATTTATTCAACAGGGATTGCATCATGCAACATTACAGCGCTTATAAGGGAAGTATGTGGAAAAGATGGTTACGAAGACTGGAAGTGTCCGTTATGGTATCTCTCTCTCTCTCTCGATCTCTTTATATGGATAGTTTATAGATATGTAGATAGAGAGAGAGGGAGACGTGTATAAGCGCCTCTCTCTCTCTCTCTCTCTCTCTCTCTCTCTCTCTCTCTCTCTCTCTCTCTCTCTCTCTCTCTCTCTCTCTCTCTCTCTCTCTCTCTCTCTCTCTCTCTCCTTTTG
Source organism: Penaeus japonicus (assembly GCF_977035675.1). Taxonomy (NCBI): domain Eukaryota; kingdom Metazoa; phylum Arthropoda; class Malacostraca; order Decapoda; family Penaeidae; genus Penaeus; species Penaeus japonicus. The sequence continues at coordinate 21,728,449 of NW_028234411.1, forward strand.
TTCTCCTCTCTCTCCCTCTCCCTTCCTCTCTGGTCCTTCCCCACCCTCTTCCTCTCCCTCTCCCTCTCCCTCTCTCTCTCCATCCCCCTCTCCATCCCCCCACTCTCTCTTACACACACACACGCACGCACGCAAATACTTCCTGGATCCAGTAATTATGCCCGACTGATGAATAGCTCAAGGAAAATGCAATTACCTCTCTTAATTGCTTTTATTTAAACATGCATTAGTGAGGTTACCAGGCATTATTCACGGTTATGTTTCTCTCGTTATTATTTTTTTTTTCTCTCTCTCTCTTTCTCCTAGCCCTTTTGTTCGCTCTAGAAGTTGACACTATCTCTCTATCTTTCTTTCTAATGTATTTATGAGAAAGTGATTTGCTGTCTATAATTCTGTATGTCCCATTCTCATATGCAGATAAATTTAAAAACACACACACACACAAAGACAGACGCAGAGACACGCACACACACACATACACAAACACACAAAGACAGACGCAGACAAAGACAGACGCACACACACACACACACACACACACACACACACACACACACACACACACACACACACACACAAAGACAGACGCAGACAAAGACAGACGCACACACACACACACACACACGCACACACACACACAAACACACAAAGACAGACACAGACACACAAAGACAGACGCAGACACACGTGCAATGACATACTTACATTCACACAAACACTTAGGATTCGCATCGTCACATCCTGTCCACCTCCATGTTCCTCCTTCGCCAAGTTTCTCACCCTTCTTATCATATTTCTCTGCAATCAGACACTTTGCTTCCTGGTCCGTGCAACGACTGTGCAACGGCTAATTGAATGCAAGATTTGGCCCTTCCGTTACAGTGATATTGCCTCGCTCAGAGTGTGGTTTAAAGAAGGGGTTAATTTATGTGATTTATGTTCTATTTTTTATTGTATGATCGGGTTGATATCAAAGACTATATATGTGCGAAAAATATTTGTTTTATAGATTTTTTTTTCTATTTAAAGTCTTTCTATCAGAAACAGGAAAGGGATTATTACAAACTGAATGTAAGAAAAAGATTTATATTCATAGACTTTACATAGAAAATAATTGAATAGGCTTTATATAAGGAAGGATTCATAATTATAGACTTCTTATACGGGGAGAAATATTAGCAGTTTGTTAACGTATGACCATCTTAGAAGGAGTGTGAAAGAAGATGGGAGGAGAGAGAGAGGAAAAGAATAAACAAAGGCGTGGGCAAAACAGCGGATACGGGAGGAAGACAAGGGAAGGAGGACATGAGGGAGTAAGAGGAAGATTTGGACGAAGGAGAAAGAGGAGTTATATATCTCTCTCTGTTTCTTTCTTATTTTTTACCCATATTTTCTCCTTATTCCTTCTAGATGTGAAGGTTTGTATGAGAGAGAGAGAGAGAGAGAGAGATGAGATAGATAGAGATGAGACAAGCAGATGGAGATGGATAGAGACAGATAGATAGATAGATAGGTATATACAAATAGATAGATAGCAATAAATATACAGAGATAGGCAGATAGACAGAGACAGATAAATAGATATAGATATAGATAGATACATAAAGATAGATAGAGTGAAAGAGAGGAAGGAATAGAGAGAGGGAAGGAAGAAAGAGACACAGACTAATATCATAAATGAATACTGACATAAATATTTCAGAAGTTGATATATTAAAAAAAAAGAAAAAAAAAGAGAAAGACAGACAACTAAACAGACCCTGAGATCGAAAGCGAGATAAAACTTTAGAAATAGATCTATGAATAGACAGACAGACAGACAGAGAAATACTTGTAGACTGAAAGTGAAGGGAAAAAAAATAGAGTATAATAGCAAATCATAATTTGTCATTATCATAAGTACCATAAAGAATAAAAGCTGATTATTAACATTGCTCTCGGCACATTCATTAGATATAATTATAGATACAAGTGGCAGACTGAGATTAATTTGATAAAGATGCTATTAACTCCGGAATCTCGATATCAGAACTAGCTAATGTCATTTTTCTTTTCTTTTCTGTTTGAAACATTTTATTCTCTCTCTCTCTCTCTCTATCGAAAGAGAGAGAGAGAGAGAGAGAGAGCATGAGAGAGAGAGAGAGAGAGAGAGAGAGAGAGAGAGAGAGCAAGAGAGAAAGAGCAAGAGAGAGAGAGAGAGAGAGAGAGACAGAGAAAGAGAGAGAGCGAGAGAGAGAGAGAGAAAGAGAGAG
>NW_028234411.1:21735700-21738200 GCF_977035675.1 Penaeus japonicus
TATTATCAGCCTATTATCCAATTTGATATCAAGGATAATTACCTACACTGTACATGCAGTTGTGGTGAAAGGAGTAAAGTAAAAAAAAAAAGAAAGAAAAAAAAAAAAAGATAAAAAGAAAAATAAAGACGTAATTTCCCCCTCCCCCTCCCTCTTCCCCCCCCTCCCCCCCTTTGTACCGAACACGTGGGAGGGAAAGTGTTAGCATTGACGTCACACCGATGGATGGTTTACTATCCTTGACATAAAACTATTATATGCTACCAAGCGATTATTCAATCGTAATGTGTATAGTTATCTCATTAAATGTGCATGTGAAGGCCTATACTTCATTTATTCACTTATTATTTTGTTGCGTTTTTTTTTTTTAATCTATCGTTGTGTTTATTCATTGCTTCTTTAGTTATCTTTTTAATTATTGTGATGGTAGTTATTAATTTCTCTTTTCTCATCATCCGTTTGTCTATTTTTTTTTTTTTTTTTATCCGCCGTTGTTCATATCCATTAATTCATCCACTGCCTTGTTCATTCATATTCTTTTATCCATCCATCGCTCTATCAATTAATACTATACATGTATCATTCCATTTACTCACCTTTTATCCATTTATATATCCATAGCTGAGTATCATTCAATACTTTATATATAACAGAAGCAACCACTTTCATTCGCTAGTCAATTGAAAACGAAAATGCAATGTGCGTTGTGCTTTCTGACTTACGAACGTGTCAGCTGTAACTGCTTGCAACCTAATTGCACGGAGTTGATTGATCCAATTGCACGTTTCCGGCTGCGATCTCTTATATTATCTAAACCAAAATACTAGAAAATAATAGTGACATATATGTATTGGATACATTCAGATGGTTTAGATCTGTTATTTATATCAATTATGTTTATATGTCTGCCCCTTTGGTTTTATATCTCTTCTATATATCTTTTATCGTTTATTGGGCCGAAGGTTGATGCGATAATGATGGAATATCAAGGAAATAACCCCCGTGGTTGCCCATTAGTGTCTGTCTGTTTATTAGAAGGAAATATAATTTGTCGATGGTAGATGCTTTATAACCACTAGGGACACTTTCCTGAGTATGTCAGGTCATGTATACACTTCACTTCACTCGTAAATGTCACTTCATTTGACCCCGGAAGACATGATATGTGGCGTGTCCTCGCGATATGACCTCGTCTGGCCATTTTCCAGGTCATAGTTCATGAACCTTCCAGAACAAGAATTCATTTATCAGGTTAAAGGTAATGATTTTATTTTACATGTTTTCCACACTCGATAAAAGGTGGGGAATTAGATTGTGTGTTTCTTATTCAAATTGAAAAGACTTGCGAAATGCATGTCATTTGTGCAGAGTTGTTTTATGATGTAGTTGCCTATATTCACGCATACAAAAAGGCGAGGATAGGAAAATAATCTCTCTCTCTCTATCTATCTATCTATTTATCTCTATGTGTGTGTATGTATATATGTATATATGTATATATATATATATATATATATATATGTATATATATATATATATATATATATATATATATATGTGTGTGTGTGTGTGTGTGTGTGTGTGTGTGTTGTGTGTGTGTGTGTATGTTTGTGTGTGTGGTGTATATGTATATAAATATATGTGTGTATATATATGTATATATATATATATATAATATATATATATATATATAATATATATATATATATATATATGTGGTGTTCATATATATACATATACATACATAAACATATACATATATATATATATATATATATGTATATACATATATATATATATATGTGTGTGTGTGTGTGTGTGTGTGTGTGTGTGTGTGTGTGTGTGTGTGTGTGTGTGTGTGTGTGTGTGTGTGTGTGTGTGTGTGTGAGCATGCATTCAAATCAAATAAAAACTGACAAACACGACATAAAATAACCTCCCGTTTTTAGTTCCGTAGCATGAAAAGCACTATTCTGTACCCGCTCGGCTATTATTCTTTAAACTATTCTTTAAATTATACTAGCATTAAAATTGAAGCGATTTTTTACGAGCCTATTTCAAGTAACATTTATCAAGAAATGTTCTAGATCCTGTTTTGTATGTGGCGACGGGGGTGGGGTGGGGGTGGGGTGGGGAGGAGAAGGGAGGAGGGGGGTGTTGTCTATGTGACCTGGACTGACTGGCTTTTCTCCTAATTATATTATCATTTTTATTATTACTGGCATCTTTAATGTTATCATCTTACTCAATGTTATTTTTATCATTATTATTATTATTATCATTATTGTTGTTATCATTATCTTTTTTATTTCTACTATCATTAATAATATTATTATTACCATTATCATTATCGTTCTGCTTATTATTATTACATTTGTTATAATGATTACAATCATCATTGTTATTAGTATTGTCATTATTACAATTGTTATTCCTAATGCTATTATCATTCTTATCATCATTATCATTATTAGTATTATCATCCTTTACTTTGGTCATT
>NW_028234411.1:21740700-21743200 GCF_977035675.1 Penaeus japonicus
TCTGATAACATCCACTCTATCGACAAGGATATGCAAATGTTTCCAAGATTCTTTTTTCTCTCTTTCATAGTGACACACTATATATACACACCACCACCTAACCCATCTATCTATTGAATATAGCTCTCTGTTTCTCTTTTATTTTCTCTTCTCTCTCTCTCTCTCTATCTATCTATCTGTCTATCTTTCATTCTCTCACCCCCCCCCCTCTCTCTCTCACTCTCTCTCTCTCTCTCTATCCATCCATCCACCCATCCATTCGTCTCGACCAGTCTATTTTCCTGGTCACACACACTGCAACCTCGACCTAGCTCCCAGACAGTGACCGTCCCTTCATCCCCCCTTCAACTTCGCCCCCCGCCCCTTACTCCCCCTTCAACCCCCCACCCCCACATCTACTCCCTCCCCCCCCTCACCCCTCGCTCACCCCCTGCCCCTCAGGATGATTCAGCGAGAGTTTCCGCCAGCCAGGTCACATAAATTTCATAGTTGTATAGTTCTTACCTCGCTTTACCCTTCAGCGCGTCCGCCGTTTTGTAATCCGAGTTCGCTATATATTCGAAAAGTCATGGACACCGGTCGTGGCGGGTTTGTCTAAGTGTCGTATGCATATATATATTTTTTTCTATCTCGTTTTTTTATATCTATATCTATCTTTTTTTTCTGTCTAATTCTCTCTCTCTCTCTCTCTCTCTCTCTCTCTCTCTCTCTCTCTCTCTCTCTCTCTATATATATATATATATATATATATATATATATATGTAAATATATACATACATATATGTGTGTGTGTGTGTGTGTGTGTGTGTGCGTAGAGGAAACAGTAGTAGAATGAAGAGCAGAAAGAAAACAAAATTACTTAGCCAAGTTACCGTCCAAGACACCACGAAGTGTTTATAGCACATAAACCCTTCACCAGCGACTCAGAAAAATGCAAATTGCAGCAAATTCCTTGAACATTCTTGCAAGGTTGCAGAGAAAGTGAATAAGAAGTATACCGGCAAATCACCGAAGTAATAAAAAAAATCGAAAAAGGAAAAGAGGAGAAGGAAAAATGTGATAAAAAAATTATGGTAGGACCAGACGAGGAAGTAACGGGAAAGAGAAGGATAAGAAAATATACATAGAATAAGGAATAGTAAGAAAAATAGAGAGATAAAGAAGAAAAGGCAATATAGACAGAAAATAAGTAAATATCAGCATAAAAAATACCATTGAATCATAAAAATAAAATACAATTTAAAACTGAAAAAAACTGAAGAAAAATAAACTTATAAAAAAAACGAAATACAACAATGCAAGATAACAAATAAATATATCACTAAAAAGAGAAAGAGAAAAAAAACAATAAATGATACAAAACGAATGAACACAGAAAAAAAAAATTAAACTAACCAACAGAAAACGGAAAACCAAACCAAAATAGAGCAGTTCCCCCAGAAACCCCAGACTCGGAGTTCGTTGACAAGCTCTCACTCTCACTCGGACAGAAAGAAGCAACGACCTTGGGAAACGACGACCCCACCTCCTCCACACCCCCCCCCACTCATACCCCCTTCCCTCCCTCTCCCTCTCCCTCCCACCCAGGATGGCAAAATGAGATCGACTTTTTGCTTGTGTGTTCCTCGGAGAATCTCGCCCTTGTCCTTTTTGGGATCGGATCCTTTTTTTTGGGGGGTGGGGGGTGGGGGATGGGGGGGTTGAGGTGGTCTTCCTCTGTTTCTCTCTTTCGCTTTGTTTAACTTTTTTTCTCTCTCTCTGTCTCGTTCTCTGTCTTTGTTTCTGTTTTTGTCTCTATCTGTTTTTATATTTCTCTCCCTCTCTCTGAATATTTGTGTTATGTTTATTTTTCTTTCTCTCTCGTTCTCTCTCTCTCTCTCTCTGAATATATATTTCTATATACATATATATGTATATACATATATATATGTGTGTGTGTGTGTGTGTGTGTGTGTGTGTGTGTGTGTGTGTGTAAGCCCTCTTGCTTCTATCTCCTCTCCTTTACAGCTAAACCTTCCTCATTTTTTAATTCCGTGTCTTAACCGCCTATTGCATAACCCTCCGTCATGCACACCAATGGCAAAGAATGAATGAGATTATGCATGAACAGCAAACGGAAATGACCTACTTATGAGAATATTTCAGAAGGCTTGATAATATTAAGAATCGAATTAATCCCAACCTTTCGCGTTTGATGAGATTTGTGATTAAGTTTCTTGGGCATAAATATCAAGCGTGATTTTTTGGTGATGACCTGCAGGAAACAGAGTCAAAACTGGGTCATCTATTTTCTTTTTCTTTTCTAGATTATAATCGTACGTATATGCAAATACACAAATATACACACACACACGTACAGAAATATATGTGTGTGTGTGTTTGTGTGTGTGTGTGTGCGCGCGCGCGCGCGTGTGTGTGTGTGTTTGTGTATTTCTTCGGAAATGAAAATAAAAATTAAAATAAATTCGCAGTACATTCTTCTAAACACCGCATTATGTTT
>NW_028234411.1:21753200-21758200 GCF_977035675.1 Penaeus japonicus
GTTTTATTCGTAGCTTGTGCATGTTGCTTGTCATCATGCACTTTGGCCTGGCTGCTGACGCATGGCTTCTCGGACTTTCTGTTTGGTTTTGCTTTCTGTTGTTTTTGCTACAAGTTCCATCTTTGAAGAAAACAGAAAGGCGTCCGCAAGCAGTTCCCGCAACAGATGTGTTAAATGTTCCTTTTAACGAGATACTTTCAACAGAGGACCAGAAGGCCATAATGGCGCCGTTCAACCCTTTCTATTGCCTTTTTTATGTAAATACATACACACAACCCCCCCCCCAAAAAAAAAAAAATGTGTATATGTATGTATATATATATAATAAAATGAAATAAATGAATAAACAAATAAATATATATATGTATGTATGTATATATATATATATATATATATATATATATATATATATATATAGAGAGAGAGAGAGAGAGAGAGAGAGAGAGAGAGCGAGAGAGAGAGAGAGAGAGATGTCTGTGCACGCGCGTGTGTGTGTGTACGTTTGTCTGTGTGTGTGTTTTATATAAATACACACATATACACACAAACACACACACACACATGTGTGTATGTATATATATATATATATATATATATATATATATATATATATATATATATATATATATATATATGTATATATATATACATATATAGACATGTATGTATATATGTGTGCGTGTGTGTGTGTGTGTGTGTGTGTGTGTGTGTGTGTGTGTGTTAACACTTACACAGATATGATAAGTGTAATCGTATTTCTCAACCCACAATCAAGCTATGAGCAAATGGCCTCTTCAATTACTTTCGAAATGCTCCTGGTAGCAGCCTATCTATCTCAAGATGATTGATGGGTGAAATGCAAATGGAGAAGATGGACGATCAGTCAGCCTGACCCGAATTGAATTCTTCACCGCAAGTGGAAACAGATAATAAGCTTTTCCTCCTTTTCTTCCTTTCACCTCCCTTCCTTCCTCTTATTTATACTTTACCACCTTCTTCTTCTTCTTCTTCTTCTTCCTCCTCCTCCTCCTTCTCCTACTGCACCAATCTCTTCCTTCTTCTCCCTTCCTTCCTCTTCTTTCTACTCATCTTCCCTCTTTTTGCCATTTCTTCTTTTTTTTTCTCTTTCTCTTCCGACGAAAGCGAGAAGACTACGATAGCCTCTCTATTCAAACATCAAAAGGAGGGGGGGCGGAGGGGGAGGGGGGAAGAAGAGGGGGTTGTGTGATGATGACAGACAGATTAACTAGCGGGTGCCATTGTGGTGACTTTGCTCACCTGTTTATCATCACGACAAACACACTTTCTTTACGAGTTCTGACTTAGTCCATTAGCCTCCAGGTTCTGTAGTTTAGTTATCAGACCAGAAATCCCTGCTTTTTTGTTTAATTTCGACTCGTCTTAAATTATTTTTGCGCATAACTGTATTTAACGAAACTAGTTCATGTAAATTACCCCAGTTGTTGTTGTTTTCATTGAAGTGGCCTAACAACAGTTCAGACATGTTTGATGAGTTGACTTGGTTAAGGAAATCCAGGATGTGTCCTTCTCGCTAGCTTTTATAGGACAGGACTGCTCAGGCATTTCCGTGGGTGAATGTGAATGCTGGACGTTGAAGAAAATGGACGAGTTTCGCATTTAATCAAGGTCTGTGTTGATAGTCTTGTGGAATATCAATTTAGGTAACTACGTCGTAATGTAATCTATACTATTTGCTTTTTAGCGTGTGTATAAACGAGCTGATAGGGAAGTAATTGACACACGAATTACGTTGTTATTCAAGAATGTAACAATCATTCTAATGTTTGAATACGTTCAGTAACCCTTAGTGCAACAGACACACATGGAAACACATGAATGCAGAGATAACAAACTCTCAAGCAACAAGGCTCCAGGAACCACCCATGTGTGGACTTACAATACTGTGTTTACACTTTCCATTCCTCGCACAGACAGCTGCTGCTTGTCTGGCGTCTCTTTTGTGTGCTTCTTCATTGTATTTTCGCTCTTCCTGTCTGTTTCCTTAGCACCTCTGCTATTTTTATCTGTAGTTTTTTTTTTCTCTCTCTCTTTCTCTTTCTTTTCCCATTATATCTACAACTTGTATTCTTTTTATACACGTTGTCTCTTGGCGTGTGATTTCTGTTCCGTTTTCTTTGGCGGGTTTTTCGCACGTTGGTCAAGCTCACTCAAAATTTTTCGTTTGTATTGTTTGGCTTTTCTCCAAATTTATCGTTGATGTTGAATTTCTTGTACGATTATACCTTGTTAATTTTGTTGTTGTTGTTGTTTTTGTCACTTCTCTGATTTCATGGTTTGATTATTTTGAATGTAGATGTAAGTACCCTTCTTTTTTACCACGTTCCTTAGTTGTTGTTTTTTTTCTTTTCTTTTCTTTCTTTCTTTCTTTTTTAGGTAAAAGAGCAGGAGACAACGATGTTCAGAATGAATCTCGCTTTTATCTTCTTTGGTTTCCAACGTCATGAACCACCAGACAAGTTTTTTTCACTTACCACTCTCTCCTTCCGTGTTTTGTGCGCGGTATCCCCCTCGTCCTCCCCCCCCCCTCTCCCTCCCTCTCCTTCCTTTCCCTCTCATCCCTCCCCCTCGTCACTTTTCCCGTCTCCCCACCCCATCCCTCCCTCCAACGTTTGTCGCTTGTCTCTTTTCCCTTTTTCCCCTTTTCCCTCTCACCACCCCTCCCTCCCTCCCTCTTCCGTCCTTCTCCTCATCCCTTGCCTACCCTTTCCCCTCTTCCCTCCTCTATCCCTTTCCCTCCTCCCTCCCCTACCCCTCTTCCCCTCCCTCCTGCCTCTTTCTCCCCCTTCCGTTCTCCCTCCGTCCTCCCCCTACTCCACTCTTCCCCCCTGCCTCTTGCCCCTTCCTCCCCCTACCCCACTCCTTCCCCCTCACCCTGCCCCTTCCTCCCCCTCCCCCTCCCCACGTCATTTCCGTTATATGCCTGTTATGCTTTTTGTTCGTTCGCCGCCTTCCTCAGCCTTGCAAGTGTGATTATGTTATGCTGCTTGCAATGAGGAAGTGACATATCAGGTCATGCGTGCAGACTGGGATAAGGTTAAAGGGGAGGTCAAACTTTTTTTTTCTTTTTTTTTTTTTAGCTTGAGTAGTAACAGCAAAATGAGAGATAGATTCTCTCTCTCTTTCTCTCTCTCTTTCTTTATCTCTCTCTCTCTCTTTCTCTCTCTCTCTCTCTCTCTTCCTCTCCCTCTCATCCTCTCTCTCTCTCTATCTATGTATCTATACATTAAAAAAAAAAGTGAAAGTAACAAAGGAAAGAAATAGCGACCAACTAACGATATCAGTATTGAACAGAATACGAAGGAGCGATCAAAATAAACGAATGAATAAACCATGAATTGTGGAAACTGACGATATGAAATTGGCCAAATGGGTTTAGATAGCAAGTCGGTTAATGGAGATACCATGGGCGTCGGTAGTGAAAAGGGGAGAACAAGGCAAAAGGTGAAGGAGAGAGAGAGAGAGAGAGAGAGAGGTGGGAAAGGAAGAAAGAGAGAGAGTTAGGAAGAAATAAGAGAGTGGCAGATAGAGAGAGAGACGGAGATGGGAAAGGAAGATAGAGAGAGATATAGGAAGAAATAAGAGGGAGGCAGAGAGAGAGAGAGAGAGACGGAGGTGGGAAATGAAGATAGAGAGAGATATATAGGATGAAATAAGAGGGAGGCAGAGAGAGAAAGAGGGAGACGGAGGTGGGAAAGGAAGATAGAGAGAAATATAGGAAGAAATAAGAGGGAGACGGAGGTGGGAAAGGAAGATAGAGAGAGAGTTAGGAAGAAATAAGAGAGAGAAAGAGAAAGAGAGAGACGGAGGTGGGAAAGGAAGATAGAGAGAGATATAGGAAGAAATAAGAGAGAAGATAGAGAGAGATATAGGAAGAAATAAGAGAGAAAGAGAGAGAGAGAGAGATCAGTAGGTGAAGGCGTGATAGTAAAGACCTTTGTCAGAATTGGATAACAGGAATAAAGCAGACCCCCCCCTCCCCCCCTCAAAAAAAAAGGAAGGAAGCATGCTGGAACGAAGATAATGGAAGTCCGTGCACGCAAAAATACTGTTAAGAAAACGAGAGGCATGATATAACCAGAAAGAAGAAGGACGGAAAGGGAAATGCAATGAAAGTGAACAAAACAGAGGAGTCAGTAACGCAGGGATGAATAATGAATATGAATAACGATGAATAACGGTCATCTACATTGATAATGAAAAAAAAAACACGACCAAATGAAACAGATAAAACGATCATAGATTATACATATAACTCCAAAAATCGAAACAATTAAGAAAGAGACCGTAACGTACTGGGAAATTCCCTTTGCTTTTCGACAGAGTGGAAACCCGACAACAAACAGCTTCCACAGACCTGCATCTCCCTAGTAACAAATAATGTCTCTTCTCAGAAATAGAATTGCGTCAAATAATATTGAATTGATAATGTCAGTGATGATGATTTGACCATAATGCTAAAATTAATTATGCTTATATTTGTATTGATAATGTCAGTGAGAATGATGATATTACTTATATCAATTATTATGATACTGATAATCATTATAATGATCATAATGATATTGATCATTGTGATAATGATAATGATAGTAATAATATTGATAATCATGATAATGGTCTCACTAATATTGATGATAATGATACTGATAATAATTATATTGATAATTTATGATAATAATGATACCAATATTAATTATAATCATAATGACAATTATGATAAAATGAAAATGATTAGAATAATGACAATGATAACAGTAGTATTCATGATAATATCAACAAGAATAATGATAACAAGAATAACATTAACGATTATAATGATAACAATAACACTAATCATAATCTTGGTAGTATTATTGATCACGTCACTCATAATAATCATAAAAATGATACAAGAAATAACGATAGATAAATAGGAAATAAAACATTTGTACATCTAATAAAAAAAGAAGAGAGAAACG
>NW_028234411.1:21785700-21795700 GCF_977035675.1 Penaeus japonicus
CACAAGTCGACAACAAAAATGGAACCACGATCGAATCCTACAAACATAACAAAAACCTACATGCCTTTCGAAATGGGACTAAAAACCCTAAACATAAACAACAACAACGTCCAAAACACCGACACGAAATTCGAACAAATAACACAAAAACAACGACACCTGAAAAGGTATCCATCGCTAATTCACTCTCGACACTAAAGCTCTTTTTTTTCCCTTCATCTTCCGAGTCTTTACTGCCGTCACAAAGCAGGTCATGACATTAGCCTGCCTGCTTGTATCTGCATCGTCAGCCTGTGCATGATGAACAGGTATGAAAAGGGGGGAGGGAGGGGGGAGGGGGACGGGGACGGGGAAGGGGGACGGGGAGGTACTAGAGGAGGAAGGGGGAGGGGGGAGTGTAAGAAAACGAAGAAGGAGATACGAAGAGAGAGTGAAAGTTATTCCAGAAGAGAGGATAAAAAGAAAAAAAAGGAAAATTGGAAAGTAAAAAAGAAATAAAAAAGGGGAAAAAAAGGAATCACGGAGAAGCGCGCACGGCAAACAAACAGAGGAATGAAGCAAAAATGCATCTTTCGACATAGAGCCGAGTGCCACCATGCCGCTGCCACTGCCGCCGACCTGCCAGGACCTGACACCCTCTCGCACAGGCTGATCATGCACGTCTGATGTGAGGCAATGTGCGCAGGGTTCAGTGGTTGGTCTCTGTCTGTCTGTCTGTCTTTCTTTTTCTTTTCCTTATTTTTCGTCTTGTTCTTCTTATCATTATCATTCTCTCTCTCTCTTTCTTTCTCTTTCTTTCTCTCTTCATACTCTTTACCTTTCTTTCTCTCCCTCTCCCCCCTTTTCTCTTTATTTGTTTAAGTCTACTCTCCTCTACTCTACTCTCTCTCTCTCTCTCTCTCTCTCTCTCTCTCTCTCTCTCTCTCTCTCTCTCTCTCTCTCTCTCTCTCTCTCTCTCTCTTCTCCTCCTCTTCTCTCTCTCTCTCCCTCTCTCTCTCTCTCTCTCTCTCTCTCTCTCTCTCTCTCTCTCTCTCTCCCTTCCTTCTTCTCCTCTCTCTCTCTCTCTCTCTCTCTCTCTCTCTCTCTCTCTCTCTCTCTCTCTCTCTCTCTCTCTCTCTCTCTCTCTCTCTCTCTCTCTCTCTCTCTCTCTCTCCGTCTATACATCCGGCTTGCAAAAAGTGAGCATGACGGAGCTCACAGGAAGTCATATGGCGACGTGGCTTAGGTGTGCACGACATTGCGTCAGAGAGTCTTTGTGAGGCATTTCGTCGCTCTTACACCCGGGTAAACAAACACACACACAAACACAAACACACACACACACACACACACACACACACACAAACACACCCCACCGCGAAAGTCTCCCAACCCCAAAGACGCCACTCACATCTTTCTTTTTCACGTCGTTTCTCACCCCTTTTCCTCACGAAACACAAACGTATTTTGTGGACCCGTTTCTCGCTTTCTAAAGAATGTGTTTCGGCTGTCGTAACTGGAGCATATTAGTCGTAACCACTGTCTTCATTCCGCGGCGCTTTGTCAAGATGTGTGTGGTCGGGTGATAGATTACGGTGAGTTGTACTGAGTGGCGTTTGTGCTATTTTTGAGACGTCGGGTGTGTTGTGTTTGTTTGGGCGTTTTTTTGTTTCTATTGTTGTGTTTGTGTTTGTGTAGTTGTGTTTATTTGGGCGTGGATGTTTTGTTCTTTTGTGGATGTTTGTGTGTGATTGTATGTGTGAATGTGTGTGTGATTGTGTGTTTGTATTTAAGTTTGTTTCTGTTTAAATATGTTTGTACTTATGCTCATATACACTGCATTTTTGTTCATACATACCCCTATTCGTAAGATAATGTTAATTCGCACACGCGCCAGTATTTCTAAACCGCGTATTCGAACCAATCGAGCTAAACACAATCTTGTTCTCAAATGATATACAAAGAAAATAAGCTCATCTCTCGAGTCTAATCTCACCTTATCTCACATATTTACGAGCAGTCTGCCTTTGTAATTCTCAAACTCCTCGAAGATAAGTGTGGAGAAATATTTGTCGAAAACTTTCTTTCGGCTTTTTTTTTTTTCTTTTTTTTTGTGTGTGTGAACCCAGAGTTTCGTCTCGACTCGGAACAAGCGTCGAATCTCCTTTTGGAACCTCTGTAATCTTGGGAAACCGACGGTAAACGGCCAAAGAAATCTTTTTGAATTCATCTCTATCACTTTTGAGTCTCAGCTGGTCTCGAGTCGCATGCCTTTCACTTTTTCTTGTTATTATCCTGGTATTGAATTGCTCTTCGATCTTGAGGGCTATCACAGGTGGATACTTGTAGGCTGCACCATCAGTGAAAGAGCCATTGTATAAGAAATCAAGATATGTTTATTGCAATGTGACATGCAGATCTAGTCACGGACAACTTTGCAAAACGGCACATATTGCAGTTGAAAGATTTTTTTTGCAACCTTTTTGTATTATATATATATATATATATATATATATATATATATATATATATATATATATATATATATGATAAATGTAAGATATATATATGAACTCAAAATAAATAGAAATAAAATAAACTTTCACTAAATGTTTAATCAACAAGACATACAACTCAATAAATACGCAGTCGATTCAAAGTATAAAAATCCAAACCTAGGAGAGAGATACGTTGTTTTTAGTTCAAAATCCTACAAAAAAAAGTTTTCAGCCTAGTGAATGTACCTCTAGATTCTCAGCCCAATCCTGAGGGCACACACTTACCTCTGTCTTGAGGCAATGTCTCAAAAGACTTTTACTCACAATTGGAGTTCAAAGTCATTACAACAAGGTTTTCTTCTTTTTTTTTTTCTTTTTTTTTCGATAAACGTTTTGACAGGTGAGATTTCTTTTATGGGTAGGCGTGTTGAGATGTAGAAAATCTGCAACCTTGAAATACTATTAACTTATTAACATTCTACTGACACCATTTTGTGTATATAACCAAATATTGATTCGATTCATAACCATCCCAAAACAACGCAGCCAGCAATCTATATAAAAAAAAAGCCAGAGTAAGAGACCTTAAAGCAAAGTTTTAAAAAAAGCATAGTTACATAATGCATACTGGAAAGGAATTCCATAGAACCTATTGTATTGTGTCTTTGACCGTCATATCTAGAACGGTTTTAGTTCAAAGGAATGAAGGTATGTTGGAGGGTGGTGATGTTTTAAAAGTCTACAAAATCAGTGCTGCAGAAAAGTTATATGATGCTATGCTGTGTCTTCTCCATAACCATTGATAAAGATAAAAATATTATCTTCAGTATGTTGTCTCTCCTACATGACCAGTGCCGAAGAAAGGTTATATTATATTCAACCATGCTGATTCGTCCACATAACCAGCGCTAAGTAGAACTTCTATCATATTCAAACTAAATACTACTGAAACAACTAATAGATTTGATAACTGGCATCGATAAGAGAAATATATCAAAATGGCGAGATATACCACATGGGTACAAAACACAATCATGAAATTCATAAATACGTGAATCAAGGGGACTTGCTGAGTATATGAATGGTTCGCAAGACAGGGCTGATCTCAGAGGAAAGTTGAAGACGTCTTGGGAACCTTTGGCTCTATGATCAATTCAAGTTGCAATTGATATTTCCTTGTGTTTCCTTGTATTTCCTTGTATTTCCTTGTATTTTCTTGAATTTCCTTGTATTTCCTTGTCTTGGGTGTCTTCAGGAATAACTTTTCTTTTGTCTTAGTGATTGTCTTTGAATTTTGTCTTCATTTCTCCCTTCAAGAGCTGGTCTTTATGTTTTATTAACGGTAGTGACGCTGAATGCAATTCCGTGGCCGGCCTTACTATATAATGGCGAAAAGAAAGATGAGAGAAAATGTGATAGCGAATAGAGGAAAGAAAAAAAACTTTTTTCAACAGCTCATCATCAAGGTCGAGTGAACAAACCAAACAAAAGAACAACAACAAAAATGGTATCACAAGTTACCAAAGTACCTTTTCTCGGCAGAGCTTTCGACCCTCCTCCCCTCCCCCCCACCCCACCCCACCCACCCGCGCCCTTCCATCACTCTTTTCAAACTCAGACTCCCCTTCATACCCCACCCACTCCCCCCTCCCGCCCCCAAGTCTAATCCCCCCCCCCTTCTTCCAATCCTCTGTTACGTCGGGTCTACTCGAGACAATTCTTGAATGATTCGCCAATTCCCTCGCTTGGCTAGCCGTGCGGATTCGACTGGTAAATTCTGATAAAACTATGCGAGTCAACACCCCCCCCTCCTAATCCTCCCCCCCTCTCCCCCTTCCCCTCATCTCCCTCCCGCTTCTGTTTCTTTGGTAGTATTTGAATTGGATATTTCGCTGCTCTCTCTCTCTCTCTCTCTCTCTCTCTCTCTCTCTCTCTCTCTCTCTCTCTCTCTCTCTCTCTCTCTCTCTCTCTCTCTCTCTCTCTCTCTCTCTCTCTCTCTCTCTCTCTCTCTCTCTCTCTCTTTCTCTATCTATCTATCTCTCCATCTTTTATATCATTCGTATTGTCATGTCACGCTTCCCTGCCCGAGACAGTCACATCTCGAATGCACAACAGGGTCGAATACGGCCTTAAACAAGTACAGGATGTCGACCTTCTGACTCACACACTCCAAAAAACAGTCGTTCATAGATACTTTAATTTCCAAAAAGTTAAAAATAAAAAAAAGGATATGCATGTTTGTAAGTATATACACGCACACTCACACACATAAAGAGAGAGAGAGCGAGAGAGAGAGAGAGAAAGAGAGAGAGAGAGAGAGAGAGAGAGAGAGAGAGAGAGAGAGAGAGAGAGAGAGAGAAAGAAAGAAAGAAAGAGGAGAGACAACGAGAGAGAGAGAGAGAGAGAGAGAGAGAGAGAGAGAGAGAGAGAGAAAGAGCAAAACAGCCAACACTTCGCGAGACAGCAAGAGGTGAGAGTGACTCGCTGTCGAGGTTGAAGGAAATAAATTTGTCTCGATATTTTCTTCTCCTTCTTCTTCTTCTTCTCTCTCTCTCTCTCTCTCTCTCTCTCTCTCTCTCTCTCAAGAGGCGTAGCAAACGTTTTATTCTATTCTATAGATTTTATTCTATTGTTCATTTGTTATAAGGAGTGGCGTCTCACGGTTTTTTTTAACGCATTTGCAATGTTGCTTCCCTTTGCACTTGTATGTTTGTTTGTTTGTGTGTATGTTTGTTTGTGTATATGTATTTGTTTGTGTGCGCGCGTTTGTTTATTCGTTTATCATTATCTATTTTTTTGTATATGCATGCGTTAGAGTTAACGAATAATCTAACATCATCAACCAATCTTTTCATCTTGTTATATAAAAAAAACTATTATCATTAATTCAAAAATACCACCCCGTTCCATCACTGCTTACACACGTCGACTGAACGCATTCGTAAGGGTTGGAACGCAGGGGAAATTGCAGCTTAATGAGATGTGAATATCTTTTTTTTTTCTTTTAACACGGATACAGATTTTGGATAATGAAAGTAAAAGTGGAAAGATCGGTAATCTGCCCCCCCAAAAAAAGGAAATGTAAAAAATCACATATTCAACCAGATAGTGTCATAACGGTAAATTACTCAACCATGATGTTAATTAGTATCAGTCAAATTTTGATGTTATTTCCGTGTATTTTTCAGTGTCTTTTCTAGAAGAAAGTATTATCAACTGAATAAGGGAATGAACGAACTTAAGCGTACAGGATCTCGGATTCTATGTTAATAACGACATTACGTTCTTCAAATAAGCAAAAAGTATAAGAATATAAATACGGTAAGTATACATAACATACAACATAAAAAAGCAAAACACGTTAAACCACCCCTCATGATAATAACAACAAAAACAGTAAAACAACAACAACAACAACAGCAACAAGAAGAAACCACCCGCATCACAAATGTTGCATGCAACGCCCATCGAATGCATCCACCACGCCGCCCGCGCAAATGGGGCCAAGCGAGGTGAATTACTCAACCGCCCGTATAAACAGCAGAGATCAATCCACATTATAAATATATATTAAATTGATACTTCTGCTGTTCGCTGTCACACTCTCGCTGTCGCCTTCACCATGGGAGAATTTCCCCCCGTGTGTGTTTAAGGGGGGGGGGGGTGATATTCATATACTTGTGTGTCTATGTATGTGTGTATAAGTTTTGTATGTATGCTATTTTCATTGCTGATTTTGCTTTATCTCTTCCGTGGCTACTCTTGCAAAGCCACACTTCTGTCTTACATTCTCCACAAATTAAGTTACTGCAACTTGAATGAAAGCCAGTCTCATAAAGGCAACATATCATGCATGCATACATGCATACGTGTATGCACATAAGATAAAATGAAATGAATATATGTATATGTACATATACGGACATATAGATATAGATATATTTTTTATTCTCATCATATATATATATATATATATATATATATATATATATATATATATATAAAATATAATATATATATATATATATATATATATATATATAATATATATATATATATGTATATATAATATATAAATATAATATATATATATATATATATATATATATATATATATAAACACACACACACACACACACACGCACGCACACACACACATATATATATATATATATATGTATATATATATACATATATCATATTAAGATCTTGAGATTTGATTTGCACCGTTATACACGATCAGCAAAGCTGAGATTCACTTTGACCTTTGGCGAATGATGTTAAGCAGGATCTACTTAACTTTCGCAATCCCTTGCCTGCAGGTCACCCATAATCTAAAAAAAAAATCCAGCGACTGGAGTCCAGATCCCTGCATATCCTACCTTAGTATAGTCATAACGAACGGCTGCGGCGGCGCAGTCAGTGTCGGGGGTCGTTCAGCAGAGCGCGCGCTAAGAAGGGCTAAAGTCCCGAAGGTCCACTATGGCACGGTGACACTAACGACCACAAGGAGGGTCGCTTACACACTGAGGTATAGGCAGGTACCGCACCCTTACAGAGGCTGACACACGACTGACTGGCTCTCGCGTGTGCCCGGTCATCAGTTTCTCCACGTGCCACCCGCGCATGCGCGCAGGTGACGTCACTGTGCCAGGGCGGGACCACCTCTTTACGGACACGCCCATTAGCTTGATGGGGGAGAAGGGGGGGGGGAGAGTAATGTATGACTGTCAACCTTCGGATGTCTGGAGTGCGCAAGGTGCGAGGTGCGTGTTTGGTTACTTGATCTTGAACATAAAAAAGTCATGAGTTATCGCTCAGTATTGCGGTGATATGTAAAAACGAATGATAATAATTACATTAAAAAAAGAAACCGAAGTCATATTCACAGATACTGCCTGGAATGTATCCAGAGTTTTCCTTCGACCTCGAGAAATGCAACAACTTTCACTCTTAGGCCGGCGCGGTTGCAGTGGCGACGTCCCCCTTCCCCGCCCCCTCCTCTGGCGCGCGATTTCCACCTCTATTCCCCCCCTGCATAGAAGATCGAAAGGGACCCGTGAAACCCGTAGCCTCCTGAGCGAAGCCTATCGCTTGTTTGTGGCGGGAAAGTTGACACGAGCGCGCATAGAAAACGGGACCCGCCATCGAAAGTGACCTTGGGCGCGCTTTTTGCTGCCCGATTATGACTTATTTTTAGAATTTCCTTAAGTACATGGGGGTTAGTTTGTGTTAGAGGGGGGAGGGGTTGAGTGTGTGGGGGGGTTGGAATGTATAGCGCTTGGATTTCCTCTTTTGTTTCCCTTTCCGGGGCTGTGGGAGTGTGACATCTGTGGTCCCGCGCGAGCTTTTTAGTTGCCGGTCTGCTTCTTATTTTCACTTGTTGTGCAACTGCTCTTTGGCCTCTTTTGTCCAGCGCTTGTGCACGGAGAAGCGATTTATTTGTTTCGTGATTCAAAGAGGTAGGGGTTATATAAAATACACACACACATGGACACACGCACACACATGCACACACACACACACACACACACACACAGATATTCATACAGACACACATATACACACTCACACACACACACACACACACACACACACACACACACACACACACACACACATATATATATATATATATATATATATATATATATATATATATATATATATATATATATATATATATATATATATATATATATATATATATATATAATATATATATATATATATAATATATATACATATTTATATATATATATATATATATATATATATATATATATATTACAAATATACATACATAAATATATATAAGTTAGTTTGAACTTGGAACTTAAGTATGAATAGGGTTGAGCTACGGGCGAACTGGGTGAAATTGAACTGAATTACTCTGAGCTTCAAATTCTTCTGGGACAAAAAAAAATCTTTTCAATTGTCATTATTTTAATGAACTCTGATATTGGACTCAGCCAATTAGAACTTGTAAAGCTTATGTGTTCATATCATACACTCCATTCATCTCTTCAGTTCTCGCATCTGTAAGTTTTTAGACTTAATTATACAAGGTTATTTGTTTTATTGATTATTTATTTCTTCCTTTTCTTTATCCTCGTCTTTAATAGTTTAAAATGATATAGTAAGAATTGCATCATTCCTAGCAATGAGATCCATTGCAAGTTACCTAATCTTTCTTATTTTTCATTACATATATGGTAATGTTTTATCTTATTGTTAATCATATGATCCAGCGGGAGTACATTTGATTATCAAGTACCAGGCTTGCAGACTGTTTGCCCATCAATGTTGCAAGTCCTTGAAAACCCAAAACAAATCAACTCGATCCACTTGCAAAAAAAAAAAAAACACGATTCCCAAGAATGAGGAATCCGATTCCAACTTGTGAAGAACAGGAAAGTGCCTTTAAATATAAATTCCTGTGGTTTTTTTGCTTTCATTGTAGGTCAGGGCGGCCATATTACCTTGGCGAGTGGTTTAGACGACACACAAAGATGGCTAGTAACGACTATCCTAGATCTAACTATTGTGGTCTGGGATGGGATTGAAGGATCTAAGAAGAGGCTCAAGAATGTCCTTACTGCGACCAAAAAAGAATTGTGAGTATCAGGTATAGGATGAATGTTATTTTTTGCCTTCGTGAGTTTCTCTAAGGAACTGTGAAATTTCTTGAGATTATGATAGTAGTTTAGATGAGGAAGGATGTGACTGAAGGATGTCAGACGGTGCGGTGCCTTCAAGAAAATGTAAATCGTAAATGAAGAGAGATTTGAGGTTTGAGTATTAGGAATGTGATATTGATTTGAGTATCAGGAATGTGATATTAATTTGAGTATCAGGAATGTGATAGAAATATAAGATTTGAGTATCAGGAATGTGATAGAAATATAAGATTTGAGTATCAGGAATGTGATAGAAATATAAGATTTGAATATCATGAATGTGGTACTCGACAATTGCCTTAGAGGAATACAAGAATGTCTTGGGAGTAAGATCTTAGACAAAATGATTAAGGGCGTGGCTGACAGACTTCAGATGTGACTTCAGGATATATTTATTGTGGTTGAAAGGGGATGCGGTTGACAGGATGAATATATTTTTATAAGCTTTTATGAGGATACATTAAAACATCTTAGATTAAACTAGTTAGGATGTAGATGGAGGGTTTGTGATGTAGGTTAAGACTGTGTAATATATATTGTGACTGATATAGTATGAGAGTATCTAAAAAATAATGAATATTACCTTATCTTAATTAATAAGGAATGTGAAAATATTAGAAGAAACTGAAAGATTAAAATACAGTTGCTCTGTAACTTACAAGTGGTCTAGATATGAATATGATAGGCCTAGTAGCAAAGAACCTAGATTTTTTCCGCGACCTTGTGTTTTTTTCTCAATTATTGGGGAAAGTATTGAAATATAGAGAAAAAAAAAGATTCCTAATGAATGTACGACCCAAACCCAAACCGCAATTAACCCGTTAACCACAAATTGGTAAGGAT
>NW_028234411.1:21818200-21823200 GCF_977035675.1 Penaeus japonicus
CCTTCACCTAACCACACACTTATTCTTCCTGCCACCTCTTTCCAATCGGTCCTGGGGGGGAGAGGAGGGAGGGGGAAGGGGTGAGGAGATGGGGGGGAGGGGTGGTTTCCGTCTCTTGAAATCACTCTGAAAGGATTGATTTGTTCTACTTTCTTCTCTGTGTATGTAGGCCTATCCCTTTGCGTGGATTCACTCTAACCTTCGTTTTTTTCTGCTTTTTCTTCTTCTTCTTTTCTTCTTCATCTTCTTCTTCTTCTCTTTTTTTTCATTTTCTTCTACTTCTTTTTCTTTTTGGTCTTTTTCTTATACTTCTTCCTCCCCTTCCCCCTCCCTCTCCCCCTCCTCCTTCTCCTCCTCCTCTTCCTCCTCCTCCTCCTCCTCCTCCCCCTTCTCCTCCCCCTCCTCCCCTTCCTACACTTCCTCCTCCTCCTCCTCCCCCTCCTCCTCCTCCTTCTCCCCTCCCTCCTCCTACTGCTCTTCCTCATCTTCCTCCTCCTCCTCTTCCGCCTACCCCCACCCCCATTCTCCTCCTCCTCCTCCTCCCCCCCTCCTCCTCCTCCTCCCTCCTCCTCCTTCTCCTCTTCCACATCCTCCACCTCCTCTTCCTCCTCCTCCTCCTCCTCCTCTTCAACCTCCTCCTCCTCCTCCCCTTCCCTCTCCAGCTCCTCCTTCTCCTCTTCCGCCTCCTCCTCTCACTTCTCCTTTTCCTCCTCCTCCTCTTCCGCCTCTCTCTCCCCTGCTCCTCCTACTCCTCCTCCTCCTCCTCCTCCCCCCTCCTCCTCCTTCTCCTGCTTCTCCTCTTCCGCCTCCTCCACCTCCTCTTCCTCCTCCTCCTTATCCGCCTCCTCCTCCTCCTCCTCCACCTCCACCTCCACCACCACCTCCTCCTCCCCTTCCCTCTCTACCTCCTCCTCCTCCTCTTCTGCTCCTCCTTCTCCTCTTCTGTTCCTCCTTCTCCATTTTCTTATCATATGTAACGTTTTTTTTATTTTCCAGCTAAAACACGCGGTGCTTTTTTCCCTCTCTCTCTGTCTATATTTCATTTTGGAAAATTTCGCGTGAGTGTAAATGTGGGAATTTTTCTCCCTCATATGTTGGGGTGGTGGTGTTGGGGGTGGGGGTGGGGGGGATTCTTTTTTATTATATGTATCTGGAACATATTTCTTTATTTATGCGTGCGTTGGTCTTATTCCGAAAATTGTAAGAAATGCTTTCGTTTTTCTTTCTTTTTTTTCTTTCTTTTTTTTTGTAAGATTTTCTTTCAGTTTTGTGTGATTGATAATTTTACAATGGTGGTGATAATGATGATGACGATGATGATGATTTAATTGTTTTCATTCTAATAACCGTTATCATTATGGCCATTGTCATTATTATTATTATTATTGTTATCATCATTTTTATTATCATTATTATTGTTATTATTATTGTTATTGTTGCAATTATTATCATTATACTTATTACTATTACAAGATGAAGCAGAAGACAGTAATAAAGAGAGAATGAACTAAAGGCAATGAAAATATGAATGAAGTTATTGATTCACGAAGGAGGTTGAAAGAAAGGAAAAGGGAAAAGAAGAAAAAAAGAAAGAAAAAAAAGGATAGGTGAAAGGGTGAAGAAGATGGAAGAAGTAGAAGCAGATAACATAAACGCCAAAGGAGTAATCGGAGATGAAGAGAAAAACAGATGATAGTTAGGAAAGAAAATAAGAAAAAAGTAGAAGACGAAGCAAAAAAAAAAAAAAAAAAAAAAAAAATTGTATTAATCATATATGACAAGTGGAAAAATATACAAGGCGTACAGGAAACTTTCCTCTAAATCCCCCCCCCCCCTAAAAAAAAAAGCTATTGCACGAGGAACTTCACGTTCATGTGCTTGCAAGCTAAAACAGCTCGTAAAACCGATTATATAAAAAAATAATAAAGTTTTTGTTTTAGTAGAAGCACACGTGCCTAAAGGGAAAGAGTTGGTCAGTCACGGCCAAAGAAACTAGTAAAAGTCACCGCGTCCTTAAACAAGTCATCGGAATCTATAGTAATCTATATCACAATTTCTTAATAAAGAATCTCGCGTATGTAGCTCAACCCCCCTCCCTCCTCCCCCTCCTCCCCCTCCTCTCCTCCTTCTTTCCCTGTTATCCCTCCCCCTCCCCCTTTCCCTTTAGCTCCTTTTAACTCTTAAAACTCCGTGCTCTGAATTATTTTCGTTGAAGCCAAAGTAAGTATGATAACATTATAGTAATTGTAATTATAATATCTGATTGCGATATAAGATCAGACTGCATCTATGATTTTTGAATGATATAGCTAAATCCAAGTATATAAGAGGGGGTTTCTAAATGTCACGACTGTTTTTAATCATGCACATTTAAAAAAAAAAAAAAAAAAAAAAACTCAGTGGATAGATAACCGAGCTCATTCAATCCAACGCGTGAAGTCTATTATAAAAGTAGGTACGATTTAGACTTCAGTTGATGTTGACTTCAGTTCTGAGTTGATGTTTGCTAGGTCGGAATTCAAACCCGTTTTGTTACTAAGGTCAGACTACTTCTATTAGTTGAGAATCATGCTGGAAAAAAGAAGAAGAACATGAAAATTTGAAGAAGAAGAAGAAAAGAAAAGAAAAAAAGAACATGAAAAGTTGAAGAAAAAGAAAAAAAAGATTTCCCAAAGCAGGATGTACTCCCGTTCTTATTTTCTTGAACAATTTATCACAATAAGACAAAAATTACAATGACATTCAAAATACAGAATAAGTTTGTAAAATAAGGTACTTTTTAGACCATGCACAGCAATACGAGTAAGTAGGAGAAGATTTGCGTACTCCAAAAACACGTGGAAAATTGGAGGAGGAGGAGGAGAAGAAGAAGAAGAAGAAAAAGAAGAAGAAGAAGAAGAAGAAGAAGAAGAAGAAGAAGAAGAAGAAGAAGAAGAAGAAGAAGAAGAAGAAGAAGAAGAAGAGGAGGAGGAGGAGGAGGAAGAGGATGACATGATACTCGCTTTGTCGGATGAGTTGCTGGTAAAAATCATGTTATTTGTGACGTTTTGTATAGTGCTTTTATGTTAATGAAATGGAGCTTATCATATCAATGGCATGGATGTTGATAATAGAATGTAGACTTTGTTGCTTTATGATAGAAGAAAGAGTGGACTTTAAGAATACAAGAATACAATAAAAATGTTGTGTGCGTTAGATATGTGCTGTAATATTGTCCTTTCCTTTAGAAATAAAACACTAAAAATAAATGAAAATAGAGCCAACTGCTTTTGGACTTGATGGACAGGACTTAGAAACACCAGATGAATAAAATGCGAAATGGAAAGAAAGCACGATGAGGGAAAAAAATAATAATAATAATAATGATGATGATAAACATCTCTTTATCTTTATCATCACCATTACTCAAACATCAACAATAACAATAAACAGCTACAATAACATGTCGCAGCCCCTTATCACAGCTCCCGTTCGCAGCGTGACTCGCCCAAAAAAGGAGAAAAAAAATCAGAGGCTACGAAATCAGTCAGCTGTTAAGGCGCTTGAGTGAGACCTGTTGTAAAACCTGCCTACTCACGGATTCTTTGAAATCTGGAATTGTCCATTTAGAACGGATTTTTTTTTTTTTTTGGGGGGGGGGGGGGGGGGGGGGGGAAGCTTCTATTTGGAGGGTTGGAGGGGGTAGGTTGTGTCTATGGGTTGTGATATGATTTCCTTTTTTTTTACGTATCCATGTCTGGAAATAACTACAGGGGATAAGGTGCATGTGTAAAAGGAAAAGTAAGGCTAAGCATATATATTAATACGTTTATTTATCTATTGATTTTTTTCTTTTTGTTTCGTCTTTTTCTCGATTCATTTCATTTATCTATTCTAATCTTTATATAATTTTATCCCAAAAATTCTATTTCTGTTATTTGTTTCTGATTTATTTACTTCGTTCTCCTATTGATATCACCAATTTCTTATCACTGTTGTCAATATAGTTAGCTACTGATATCACTGCATGTGTTTCTTGCAGCTTCATTCATAATTTAATTTGCCTCTAAACCCCATTTTACTATCATTCTATCATTGATAATCCACCTTACGTCACTAACATGAAAACCTCCTTCCGTGTTATTATCAACATAACGAACTGTACCCGATGATTAGATAACTGTTATTTCAATACCAAGGTTAAAAAAAATAAGCAACGAAAGCATAACGACCCTGTTAATGACACTGCAATAACAATAACATGAACATTAGCGATAACAATAACATTACCACGACCATAAATCAGTCGAAAAGGAACATGAATAACAAGGAAATGGAGATAAATGACATACAAAAGACATAAGCGAACGATGGAGACAAGACGGAAGCAAAAAAAAAAAAAACAAAAAAAAACGATAACGGTGAAGAATAAGTGGACAGAAAATAACAATGATCTCGAAGACCGGAAAGGGTGAGTGAGACATTGCGTGAATGTTATTACGATGACGCAATCAGTTAATGAAGGTAAATAGTTCAAGTGCGTACTCACAGGTTGAAGTGGGGGAAAAACGACTCTATGGCCGGTCTTGTAAATGGTGTCTTGCATTGTCTTTCATGTGTTGTATGTCTTGTGTATGTTGTTCCTGTATGGATTTGTGTATCTTGTGTATATATAAAGTAGATAATCTTATTGATAGATTTCGCGGTTTACTAGAATGATTGATATATCTATTTGAACATTATTAGAATCTGTATTATCACTGGATCTAATCTATTTTTTACATTTATCTTGAATCGTTGCATATGTTATATCTACTTATGTATTTAGATCTTTTGTTGTATTTCTTTTGTATCTGTTTCTTCTTCTTCTTCTTCTTTTCTGAGTAGACAAATGGAACAATGAAGAAAAATAGCAGAGGATGAGAGAAGGGGAAATAAGAAGAGAAAGAGAGAGAGAGAGAGAGAGAGAGAGAGAGAGAGAGAGAGAGAGAGAGAGAGAGGGAAAGAGACGGAGAGAGAGG
>NW_028234411.1:21865700-21873200 GCF_977035675.1 Penaeus japonicus
TAACGCCTTTAAAACATTGCCATCCGAATTGCGCAGTTGGAGTTATTTCCAGGATATATTTAGATCTTCGTTCAAATCCTTGGATGTAAGTCACCATATTCAGTTCGCGAGACTCATTCAATTAAAGCCTGCTTCCTTGTCCGAAGAAGACATTCGATTCTTTATCAATCAGCTTCGGGTTCATGTTTCAAAATGGGTTAAGAGTATTCCCCACAACCATGACTCCCACGTAAAGTCCTTGTTTAACGACCATCACGTCTCCTCCATGACGTATATGGTCAAATCTATCCTTGTTGCTTCTTTACCTACTTCTGTACAAGAGCAAGTTTGGGAACCCTGTGAAGATACTGATTTACTTAAGTTACCCGGCGAATTTGCCAAGTCTATCAGAGAGAAGGCTCCCGCAGTATCTGTCAACGCAGGCATTCCTACGACTAAGGCAAACACGACCACACAAGACAACACACCCTTGCGTAACACGAACAAGCACAAACAGCCAAACGACAAAGCACAACGCAACCCTAACCCGCGGTTCCACAACCAAGACACGAAAACACAACACTCGAGACAAACCTCCCCTCACAGATATAATACTGGACATAAAACTCGCTTTCCCCCATCATCTCACTCCCCTCATGTTCCCAGACGTAAACAACCTTGCGTCACGAACTGGGCACCAGACAGAGATCAGTGTTTTAATTGTTGTGCGAAAGGTCACGGTGCCGACTCATGTTATTCGACACCGTACTGTCCCTATCATGGCACGCGCTCACACCCTTGGCCTCACTGCTCAGCGTTCCCTGACCAGGTGGATCAAACATACAAATTGCTCCAGCAACGCCAAGCAAACCGCCATTTTTTAGGGAAAAGCCAAAAACACCCAGACACGGCAACACTACAAGCACAATACCGGTAACACACCACATTGTCTCGACTAGTTGCATCCCTAATGATATCACTCAACCGCCTTTGCTTCCATCTATATTGAATGACAAGACACCTTAGACACCGGATCTTCTTGTTCTGTGGTCTCGTTGAATACCTTGCGGAATTTTGAATTATCATTAGATTTGCAACCGAGTCAAACCACCATTTGCGGGATAACAGGAGATAAGGTATCAGCTTTAGGCAGCAAAGTCCTTAACATTTCTCTTGGTAGTGAAATTTTTGCTCACAAGTTTGTCGTTGTAGAATCTAATTTTACTCCGGGACACCTTTTGTTGGGTCATGATTTCTTATACCGTACAGGTATTTCCCTCCATCCTCAGAGTAATAGCATTACTTTTAATGGTCAGAATTACTTATTAAGGACTCCCTCTTGCCTATGGACGCATGCCGACCCTTTCACACCCGCAATGGCAATCTATGAAGTCACACATGACCATAGTCACACCATGTCTACACCTCACTTTCCATCCTCTCCTCCCCACCACCCCCCTACCCCTCCCACCCACCCTCGCTTCACCTCTTCTCTCACTGCGCGCGCACCCGCATCACGCAAACCTTCGCGCGCAAAACACGTTGACGACTGTGCGAAATCTTGGACCGCTAATGATAATGCTCCAAAGTTTATAGCTAGTGCTACCACTACTATCCCGGCATTTCATGATCTACTGATAGACGTTTCTTGTCCTTCGGCAAATGGTACTGCTTTGATATTACCTGATAATATACGTGTAAAAGGTTGTGCAACATTACCTTCCTTGTATAATATCACTGATAATAGATGTCAGGTGCATGTATTTAATCTTACCCCGGCCCCATTGACTATTAACGCTGGTGTACCTGTAATATCTTATGAATTCACAGACTTGCCTATCTGCGAATTTGATTTACCTGTTCCCTCCCCTGTTTTTTCTGCAACATCATCTTCCCCTGATGAGCAGAGCTCTGATCCTGTTCTAAAGCAAAATTTAGATTTTCATGAAGGATATGATATTTTGAATAACTTATTTAAAGAATTCCCAAGCATACTGCCAACCAAGAACCGTCCTATCGGAAAAACAACATTGCTTCAACACTCCATTACCCTCGAGCCTGATGCTAAGCCTTCGTACATACCGAGTTATAAGATCCCTCATTCGAAGCGACAGGCCTTGGAAAAGGAAGTTAAAACAATGTTAGACATGAATCTTATTCAACCAAGCAATTCACCCTGGGCCTCCCCCCTCCTCCTTGTTCCAAAGAAGGATAATACTTTCCGCCCAGTGGTCGACTATCGCAAGTTGAATAAAGTAACAGTGCCAGAACCATTCCCAATTCCTAATCTTAGATTGTTGTTACAAGACATTGGCTCTAATAATAAGATTTTTTCAACTACTGACCTTGCTAAAGGCTTCCTGCAAGTTCCTATGGCTCCTGAAAGCGTGCCATATACGGCTTTCTCGACTCATATGGGACACTTTGAATTTTTAGTATGTCCTTTTGGCCTTCGCAATTCCCCTCTCACATTTAGCAGATTAATGTCACTTGTACTATCAGGATTAATTAATGATCAGGTCCTCGTGTATTTAGATGATATTTTAATTTGTTCACCCTCCCTCTCTGAACACGAGAAGAAATTGCGCCAGGTTTTCAATAGACTATCAACTGCAGGATTATGTATTCAACCTAACAAGTGTCAGTTCTTCAAGTCTAAGTTAGAATTCTTAGGCCATACCTTGTCATCTAAAGGTATTGCACCTAATGATTCAAAAGTTAAAGCCATTGCCGACTTTCCAACACCTAAGAACCAGAAGGAATTGAAGTCATTTTTAGGCCTTTCAGGTTTTTACAGGCCGTTCATTCAAGGTTACGGGTCCATCGCGACGCCGCTTAACCATCTCCTTAAAAAGGATACTACTTGGCAGTGGACAGACGAGGAAAAAGCCGCATTTACAACTCTTAAATCGCGACTGATTAAGGCTCCACTCTTAGCCTTCCCCGATTTCAGTTTGCCTTTTGTCCTCACCACTGATGCCTCAAACCTCGGGCTCGGAGCAGTACTCCACCAGAAACATGGCCATTCTGGAAAAACGCAGCCCATTGCTTTTGCAAGTCGCGCCCTCAATTCAGCGGAAAAACGCTATCACACGACGGACCGTGAACTCCTCAGTATCACATGGGCCCTCCGTCATTTTCGAGAGCTAATCTTGGGATATCAGATAGAAGTGCACACTGATCATTCCCCCCTCACGTCCATATTTAAGGGTAGGGACCCTCATGGACGACGCGCCCGCGCAATTGAAATTCTTGCAGAGTTTGACGTCACCATTGTTTACTTACCCGGGAAACAAAATGTCGTTGCCGACGCGCTATCACGCGCTCCCCTCTCTGACGCTCACAACCTGCCTGAATCTAGCTCCTCGCCCACCTTTGCCTCCCGCAAGGTGAAATTCTCTGACATTGCACCGATCTTGGCAAATACTGCCGCGCCTACCGTTGAATTTCCTTCAAAGGACGAGATCCGGTCTGCACATGTTAATGATCGCCGTTCCGACCCCATTCATTCTGTTACCGCCCCGGTCTTGGCTGCCCCAGCCGTACCTCCCATGGACCCACCCACGGAGGACGAGATTCGGATAGCGCAACGTAATGATAATCTGTACGGCCCCTTAATTCAAGCTTTAGAAAGGAATGAAAGACCTCCCCCTAGCAGACATGTTCGAGTAAGTCAACTTTACCTCGATGCTAACGGTCTACTTTGCTACAAGTCTCGATATAGGACAAGAAAGCTCAAGGCATCTCGTAAACTTGTAGTTATTCCTGAATCCCTTGAAGGTCGAATCCTTCCTCTTTTCCATGAGTCGAAAGAAGCTGCACACTGTGGTAAGTATAAGGCAATTCACTTAGCTCAGCAACGCTTCTTCTTCCCACACCTTATTAGCAAAGTTGCTAAGCATGTTCAGTCTTGTAAGCAATGCCCGTATTACAAAGGAAATACCAATGACCCAGCCCCTGCATTGAAATATGACATTCCAGACTTTCCTTTCCAGAAAGTCTCTTGCGACACACTCAGGTTTTCTACCTTCTCGCAATGGTAATCGTTATATTTTAGTCTTCATTGATAACTTCACTCGTTTTTGTGAACTCGTCCCCGTGCCCAACAAAACAGCAAATGTTGTTGCACATGCTTTTCACGACTTCTGTCATAGACATTCAGCTCCCATGTATTTTTCAACTGATAACGGAACTGAATTTCATAACAAGGTCATGGATAAGTTATGTGATATCATGAATGTAACTCGTGTTAACATTCTCCCTTACCGCCCACAAAGTAATGGTATTACAGAAAGGCTCAACTCCTCCATCCTCTCATTAATGAGATCGCTCGTTGATGCGACATCGGACACATGGGATGAATCACTATTGACAATCCAGTCTTGTATTAATAGTACATTCCATTCTTCCTTAGGTGATACCCCACATTTTCTTTTATATGGAATGGATAAAAGACTACCCTATGACCTCTTTGATGAAAATCAAGTTCCTTTATATAATGATAATTATGCTGAATATCTCCTAAATAGAAACAAGTCCATCTTTCAGATCACAAAGAAGCATTTGACTAATTCCAGAGATAAAATACTGTCATTTCAACACAAAGTGGCCCGCCACAAGGACATTGAAGTTGGAGCATTAGTATTTAGAAAAGTCAACCAACCACTCAATATTAAGTCAAAGCTTGCTCCTAGATTTGAAGGTCCATTTAGAGTAATTAGTGTAAAGAACAACAAGGCCTACATTAAATGCATACAGTCAGGTGAACAATCTTGGTCTCATTTCGACGTCCTAAAGCTTGCTCACAAGTACTATTCTCCCCCGGCCGACGAACACTAATTGATTTTTATCTTCCAGACCTTACTCCTCTTGGGCTTATCATTCTTCGCATTGGCGTCTGCCGACCGCCATGCCTACCCCTAGGCTTCGCGCAGTACCAGGAGCCTTCGTTGAGGACCATGGGCTAGTCTTACCAGTAACAAACAATGTGGAAATCAAAATTTCGCTTCAGCCGATTGCTGATTTCTCCG
The DNA here is from genome assembly GCF_977035675.1 of Penaeus japonicus. Classification (NCBI taxonomy): domain Eukaryota; kingdom Metazoa; phylum Arthropoda; class Malacostraca; order Decapoda; family Penaeidae; genus Penaeus; species Penaeus japonicus. Next base: position 21,870,710 of record NW_028234411.1, read on the forward strand.
GCCTGGCTACCTTCCACCTACGTAAAATAGCATCACTTCAAACGCAGGTAACTCGTGAACAGTTAACGCAGCAGCAATTCTCTCTTCTTGACAGTGCACTTAATTCTATCCCATAATCAACTTTCTTCTTTTGTAGAACATAAACATCGTTCACGACGAGGATTAATTAATGCTGTCGGAAAGATTGCCCACGCGTTATTTGGCGTTGTAGATGATGATACTTTCACTTCTAAATTCTCAGAGTATCAGAATAATCTCAGAACAATTACTCACAGATTTGACGCATCGATTCATGCCGTCAACACTATTGCCACTAATGTTCACGAGTTACAGAGAGCATTTCACAGCGTTAACTCAACCTTTGAAAACCTCTCCACAAAGCTCAATAACTCTAACCATTTCACAGAGCTTGCGTTTAACGTGCTATCTTACCAAGTGACAATTAATAAGATTATCAATAATATTAACTCAATAACCAACTCGTTGATTTCAGCAACAGCAGGCGAAGTGCTTCCCAGTCTCATTACTCCACATGACTTACGGCCTATTCTTCACAGTATCTCCTCTGCTAATGTTAAGCCTCTCTGCACTCTAAGGCAACGAATTCAGCTCTACTCTACTCTAAAATCTACACTCACATTTACAGGTCCCTCTGTACTTATCCACCTATCCCCTGAAACTACTTTCAAGGCTTATTTCATTCACCCATTCCCATACAAAACAAATAACACTTTTTTCACTTTAAACACACAACATTCACTCATCCTAAAATCCCTTCACGGCCAGTCTATTTCCTTCCCACCAGCAGATTTCTTAGATAACTGTGCAAAGACCACTCCTCGCACATTTGTTTGCACTTCATCGCCTCTGGCACTTGACACAAACATGCCATCTTGCTCCAGGGCGCTCATTACAAACCATAACATTATAGGTCAGTGCACATTCTCTGAAATCCGTGGTTCGGTTAGGCCGTTTCTTCTCTCATTTCCCGACATTACCCTATTATTTTACTTCAAGGCTACTACAACTACAGTTATGTGTAACAAGCATAACCCTGATGTTGTTCTACAAGGCACTTTTGTCCTTCCAGCCTCATGTGAACTGACTTCCTTATCCTTATTTATTCCAGCAACCCATACCTACACAAGGAAGATTGCAATGAATACCTCCTACCTGCAACCCATGTCGGTATCATTGCCATCCTATAACATTTCTCTTCCTAGTATAACCTTTCAACAGATGCCTACTTTGCAACAGCTTGATGCATTTACCCCGCTCAGCCCGTTCCACGCAACCTACGTTTATCCCGTATACGTTACCGTCGCCGGAATGTGTATGTTGCTAGTAACCCTGGGAGCGTGCTATTGCATCACCTACAGGCGAGTTGCATTGAAAAACAAGCAAGTAAATCATACCCATGATTCTGTTGCATATACCAGTTACCCTCATGTCATATAATATTATAAGAAAATAAAAATCAAATCCAAAAAAAAAATATAAATAAGAATAATAATACAAAAAATAAAATAACACAAAAAACCATTTTGATACAATATTCGATATATTACTAACTCACGTTTTTTTTTCTTGTTGCACGAATTATTTTCCTTTTCATATATCGAACTATGCCTTCTACCCTACGTCCCCACTTACCTCTCTAAAGCCATGTAAGGCGCCAGGTACTTATACTTTTTTCAAGTTATGATATTGACGGATGCAGAAAAGCACCCCTCCCAGGTGTGTTAAACCTGTAATTCCGGAGCTGATCTCGAGGCCTGCCATGCTGCAATTCCGTGTAGTATTGTGCATTAATCAAGAATCTGCCGGATGTTGCTGTCTCTTCGTATACTACTCTTATAGAGTTCCCCTGATCAAGGAATTCTTATCCTCAGTTAAGTATAAAGCTTCCTACTTTATTTCTTACCAAATCGGGACGATTTGGGGTAGCATGGTAGAGCGATATGAAAGTATTTATGTTTAACGGTTAACAGAGCATATGTCTGACCTGAGATACATGATCAAATTACAATACACAGATGTGACCTTCACAATTATCGGATTTCGTATATCCCCAGGATCGGGCAAAGATTCGTTAAAGACAGCACCTGCAACTTTAGCCCTTCTGGATATTCTGGTCATCTCTCCATCATAGGAATATCACCCTCAAAGGCTGACCCGAGGGCGGACCTATGAATTATGATGAACCGAAGTCAGCCAATCAGGAAATCGCGACCCAAGCTGACACTTGGAATAGCTACGCCTACTTTCCTGTAGACGGCTCATCGCCCCGCCTAGCGAGCCGTCCTGAGATATACTGACGATAGCGAAGTCACTCGAGGTCCTTGACCTTAATCACCAACATCTACCACTCGCACTCCTACATCTACTATTGTGAACTAGTGCTAATCCCGATCTTTATTTCCAGAGTCATTCCTTGTTATATTTATATATATATATATTATATCGTGTCATATTATTGAAGTTATAATAT
>NW_028234411.1:21888200-21895700 GCF_977035675.1 Penaeus japonicus
TCTATCTATCAATCTATCTATCTCTTGTTTTCTTAAAGCCAGGAACAGGTTTTTTAGCTGTCAATTAAATTCATTCACTTTCTTTTGTCTGTCTGTTTGATAAAATGCATATCTATCTGTGTGTCGTTCACCCTATCTATTTTGCCAGATTTATCATACCTGTAGACGATTATGAATGACAGGTTTTCTACACTTACTGTCTGCATTGTTCTACATACTGTCTGTTATTTCCTTCATCCTAATAATTCCATTCATCCAGTCTATGATTTTAAAAATGAACATACAAATTATACACTAAAGGTTGCAGTTATTCTAGCATAACAAATAATCAAAGAAAAATTTTATTTCGATTAGATGAAGAAAGAAATGAACAAAGACATACCGGTTGGGTCATAAGTACCTTAAGAAGGAAGATGCCATTGTTTGATTTTTATGCCAATTTTGTAACTTTTCTTTATGCAATTATGAGTCAGGATGGCATATTGAAAATATATATTCATAGGAGTTAGAATTATTAATCTAATCTGTCAATAGGTGCGATTATGGATTTTCTCTGATGAGAATATCTATTTCGTTTCACACAATTTCCAAAATTTGTCACAACAGATGCACAGGAGGTCATCAGAAGCCCATTTCACTTCTCTATTCCTTTTCCTATCAACCCAAACATCACAGATGTCTGAAGCAGGCAGCCCACACCTCAGGCCTAAATGGTGCAAAAGTGGTGCAACAGAGCAGTAAAAACTTGAGAGAGGATGAGAAACTGGGTTACATAAAGTACAGTAGTGGTTCTTCCTAGTTTTTCCTGCTGGCTCTGACCAACAGATATTGCAGTTTCCTGTTTCCTTGCACACTCAGACCTTGGCAACGCGCTTAGGTGATTTTCTCAACCTACTTTCAATTACGACAGGGCTGGGGCGTCTTGAAACAGATGATGTGTGCGCTATTTGATGAAAAAAAAAAAACACTAATCATTATAATTATTATATATATTTTTTTTTAAACAAAATATATATTTTTTTTACTATTCATATCATATTATTTGTTGATCCGTTCATATAATGTTTGGAAGTAAATATACTCGTAGACTATATACAGTGTTTATAAACAGGATTTGACATCTGATATATCCTTCTTTCTTCGGCTCAGTCCGGATGCGATATATTGTGAAATATCCATTTTCATCAATTATGAGTCTAGTCTTATAACACCATGCAAAAAATGAAGTACGCTCACGAATAGCAGAAATAGCAAGTGAAAAAAAAAAAAAAAAAAAAAAAAAAAAAAAAAAAAAAAAAAAAAAAATATATATATATATATATATATATATATATAAAATATATATGTATGTATTTATATGATATATATATATATATACCGAGGGGAGGTGAAGAGAGATCCAGGTATAGCAATCCAAATGAAGGCCACGTGTCCCCTAAGAACATGTGATAGTTAAAGAATTAATCAAGATCTGTTTTCAGCTGTTCTGCATGAAATATTCAAATATGTCTATATTGGATTCTTGGAATATATAACCAAATAGGGAAAACAACAAATAATAATAAAAGGTTGATAGATTCCAGGCTGTACCCGGAAAACTTTGAGAGAAACTGTTGTAATCCGATGAAAAACCTTTTAATAATAGATTTTCAAGAGTCTGTTGTTCTGTCCGTGGCTCTTGACCTTTTTATCCCCCCCCCCTACACATACACACCTAACGTATCCTCAACCAAATTGTAACGTATCCTCAACCTAATGAAATTAAAAGAAAAATTATTTTAAAAATGTTCTAGTCCGTATAACACTCATATTCACCTCCTACATCAAGTTGCTTTCTCCTCCTCCTCCCCTTCCATCTTCTTCCCCCTCCTTTCTCTTACTCCCTCCTCCTCCCCTGCCATTTTCCTCCCTCTCCCATCGTCCTCTCCCTCCCTACTCCTCCTCCTCTCTTCCTCCCCCTTCCCCTCTTCTTCCTCCCCTCTTCCTCACCTCTCTTTCCCCCTCCCATTTCCGTGTTCCTCCCCTTCCCCTTTCCGTGTTCCTCCCCCTCCCCTTTCCGTGTTCCTCCCCCTCCCCCTTCCCCTTTTCTTCCTCCCCTCTTCCCCACCCCCTCTCCCCCTCCCCTTTCCGTGTTCCTTCCCCTCCTCCCTTCCCCTCTTCTTCCTCCCCTATTCCCCACCCCTCTTTCCCCCTCCCCTTTCCGTGTTCCTCCCCCTCCCACACCTCCTTGATTATAATCACGATCCCTCGTCCCCTCTCTAGCCATTCTCTCCCTCCCCTCTCCCTTTCATTTCTCTGGTTCTCTGTTCCACTTTTTATCTCTTTCCCTTTCACCCCTTCCTCTCCCCTTTTTCTCCCCATCTTTCTTCCTTCTTCCTGTCCCCCTCCCCTTTGTTGTCAGTCCCCTTTTCCATTTTCCATCACCTCCCCTTTTCCACCAGACCTCCAGCCATTTTCTTCCTTCCCCCCCTTGAATATCAGCCCCCCACCCCCTCTGCCATCAGCCCCCTCTCCCCTTTTGCCATTAGCCCCCTCCCCCTCCCCCTTTGCCATCAGCCCCCTCCCCCTCCCCTCTTCAGCCATCAGCCCCCTCCCCCACCCCTTTTGCCATCAGCCCCCTCCCCCTCCCCTCTTTAGCCATCATCCCCCTCCCCCCGGCACGAATCGGCGGCGCGTCACCATGACCGACAACTCTTCACCAGTAATGGAAGATTAGAACTTTCGAAATATTGGTCTGTCGTGAGGAGAGGCGAAAGTCGGGCTCGAAGAAAAAAAATAAAAAAAAGTACGTTCTTTCTCCCTTCCCGTTCAGGGGGTTTTGATCTGGTCACTCCTTCCAGAACACCCTTTTCTTTTCTTTTTTTTCTCTCTCTATCTATCTATCTATCTATCTATTTATCTATCTATCTTTCTCTCTCATCCTCTCACTCTCTCTCCCTCTCCCTCTATCTATATATTTATCTATCTGTCTATTTTATCTGTTTCTTTATCTCTCTCTTTCGCAATTTCTCATCCCTGTTCCTCTCTCTATTCTCTCTCTCTCTCTCTCTATCTATCTATCTATCTATCTATCTCTCTCTCTCTCTCTCTCTCTCTCTCTCTCTCTCTCTCTCTCTCTCTATTTCTTTCTCTCTCTCCATATATATATATATATATATATAATGTATATATATATATATATATATATATATATATATATATATATATATATATATATATATATATATATATATATATATACAGGCTGAGCTATGGCCAATATTGACGGCAATTAAAAAGATTATAATTATTGATAAAGATGAATTCTATTTAATGAAGCCATGGATGAGTTAGTAAAGGAGGCAGCTATAAAACGTGAGGTGGACATCAAAAGTGCTCGGACTCTTAAGCAGGCAAGGAGCAATATCAAGAGGATACAGTAAGACTAGGGTGAGATTAGGAAAAGCGAGTCGATTGAGACGAGCGAAACTTTGCAACACTATATGCATCTATGAACACAGACCTTACTTATGGGAGGGGCAAGAGTAAGTGGAAAGACTCTGTGCATTTGAGAATTAGGTTAGGGCATAAATATTATAGGGAATCAGGTGTTCCGACAGTGGAACAGGAAAAAGAAGAATGCAGAGTGTGTAGGTTACCAAGGTCACACACCTTGGTACACTGTACTTTGCAACGCCCCATGCTTCAGGGATACAGAAACGCAGAGATGGCTGGACTCCCTGAACAGGTTGTATGGATCATTAGAAATGGTCAGGTAATTGGAAATTTGAAGAAGTAGAAACATTTTGCGTCAATCATATAATTGTAATAGGTAAATTTGAATCTAGGACTATGACTTCCCTTCTGTTGAGACTATGATAGCCCGATCTGGGCTTTATTGAGATGTGGGTGAATATCATATATGGTACATCATCCTGTTCAATATAGTTATTTGTCTTGACATTCTGATAAATTCTTTCCTCCAGAAAGATACCTATGTCTTGCTAATAGTTATGTACGTCACATATTCAAGTATGTGATTATGTGACCTCAGGAGAGGACTCATGGTGATGGGAAAATCTATACTCTTATATCGGTCTCATGAAATGTAAACATTTAATTCTGTATACTTTTGATTAATCCGCCATTTGTACTGTATATACTTAATTCTGTTGATATAACTGCAAGGGACTGCAAATGATATGTGAGCCCAAAGAGGGACTAAGATTTGGCTGAGGATAACTTGTGTTACCTCATCTTTTCGAGATGTAAGTGAATACTTGTCTCAATAAACTTCTCAAAGTCAAAGTCTCTCTCTCTCAAAATTTCTTCAAATGAGGAACAGGTTATTCAACTGTCAATCACATCAACTTTCTGTTTGTAGAGCACAATATTCCCCTTCTTTGAGTACCTAACTCTAGTTTACCGAAAGAGCTATAGGTGCATTGATACTATATATTTGCTTCCCTTGACGATAAATAATCATTCCCCTTAGCTCCTAGGAGACTTGACTCATGGAGGGTCGCTGTCGAAGGCGCCCTGAAGACTGTATATTGCTCCCATGTCGTTAAACACATGTGTATTCCTTCCCCCCTCCCCCCTCCTTCTGGAAACCAAAAACAGATGGATGAATCTGATCTCGAGAAGAAGACGAATGAGAAAAAAAATTCACAGGATTGAGAGTGACAGGGTGACAGCGTCTTAGATTCGTCAGGGCGGCTTGGTTAGGGGACGGGGATGCTAGCTGCTGGTTTCCAGGTGGTAGACACAGTGCCAGTAGTGTAGGGTCAGCTTAAGAGATCAAGAAGAGGATTTTTTTTCTATTTACCTTAGCAAGAGAGCGAGAGATAGAGAGATAGGGAGAGGGAGAGAGAGTGAGAGCAAGCGAGAGAGAGAGAGAGAGAGACAGACGGAGAGACAAATAGAGAGAGGGTGAGACAGATACAGACATAGAGAGGGAAAGAAGCAGAAACAAACAAAGAGAGAGAGACAGAGACAGAGACAAAGAGAGATAGAGAGAGAGGGGGAGAGACAGAGACAAATAGAGAGAGAGAGAGAGGCAGAGACAAATAGAGAGAGGGTGAAACAGATACAGACATAGAGAGGGAAAGAAGCAGAAACAAATAAAGAGAGAGAGACAGAGACAAAGAGAGACAGAGAGAGAGGGGGAGAGACAGAGACAAATAGAGAGAGAGAGAGGCAGAGACAAAGAGAGACAGAGACAAATAGAGAGAGAGAGAGGCAGAGACAAATAGAGAGAGGGTGAAACAGATACAGACATAGAGAGGGAAAGAAGCAGAAACAAATAAAGAGAGAGAGACAGAGACAAAGAGAGACAGAGAGAGAGGGGGAGAGACAGAGACAAATAGAGAGAGAGAGAGAGGCAGAGACAAATAGAGAGAGGGTGAAACAGACACAGACATAGAGAGGGAAAGAAGCAGAAACAAATAAAGAGAGACAGAGACAGAGACAAAGAGAGACAGAGAGAGAGGGGGAGAGACAGAGACAAATAGAGAGAGAGAGAGAGGCAGAGACAAATAGAGAGAGGGTGAAACAGACACAGACATAGAGAGGGAAAGAAGCAGAAACAAATAAAGAGAGAGAGACAGAGACAAAGAGAGACAGAGAGAGAGGGGGAGAGACAGAGACAAATAGAGAGAGAGAGAGGCAGAGACAAAGAGAGACAGAGACAAATAGAGAGAGAGAGAGGCAGAGACAAATAGAGAGAGGGTGAAACAGTCACAGACATAGAGAGGGAAAGAAGCAGAAACAAATAAAGAGAGAGAGACAGAGACAAAGAGAGACAGAGAGAGAGGGGGAGAGACAGAGACAAATAGAGAGAGAGAGAGGCAGAGACAAAGAGAGACAGAGACAAATAGAGAGAGAGAGAGGCAGAGACAAATAGAGAGAGGGTGAAACAGATACAGACATAGAGAGGGAAAGAAGCAGAAACAAATAAAGAGAGAGAGACAGAGACAAAGAGAGACAGAGAGAGAGGGGGAGAGACAGAGACAAATAGAGAGAGAGAGAGAGGCAGAGACAAATAGAGAGAGGGTGAAACAGATACAGACATAGAGAGGGAAAGAAGCAGAAACAAATAAAGAGAGACAGAGACAGAGACAGAGACAGAGAGAGAGGGGGAGAGACAGAGACAAATAGAGAGAGAGAGAGAGAGACAGAGACAAATAGAGAGAGAGAGAGGGACAGACATAGAGAAGTAAAGAGGCAGAAACAAATAAAGAGAGAGACAGAGAGGGAGGGTGAGAGAAAGAGTTTTGTGTGATGATACCACCGCTTACAATATCTGCTAGCGTGTTAGACTGCCTTGTGGATAGGAAGGAAACGCATGACCCATAATCATGAATTTGGGATAAGGAATAACAGTCATTCTCTGTCAGAATTTCTTTCAATGATGTGCATTAGATTGCTGCCTCTGTCAAGATGTCTATCAAGATATTTTGTATTGACATGATGATTATTATCATTGTTGTTGCTTTGTTTGTTGTTTTTATGAATGCCACTAATGTTATTATAGTGTTGTTGATATCATTATCATCATTGTTATCATAAATAACATCTCTATTGTTATCATAATTAACATCATTATTATCATAATTAACACCATTATTGTTATCATAGTTAACATCATTATTGTTATCATAATCATCATCATTATTGTTATCATAATTAACAGCATTATTATCATAATCATCATCATTATTGTTATCATAATTAACAGCATTATTGTTATCATAATCAATATCATTATTATCATAATCAACATTATTGTTATCATAATCAACATCATTATTGTTATCATAATCAACATCATTATTGTTATCATAATCAACATCATTATTGTTATCATAATCAACATCATTATTGTTATCATAATCAACATTATTATCATAATTAACATCATTATTGTTATCATAATCAACATCATTATTGTTATCATAATTAACTTCATTATTGTTTCATTCAATTAGTCATTTACCTTTTATTTTGAAATATGTCTTCTTCAATTCCAGATCAATTACAGTTCACAGGGTTTTAGCAACAATTCCAATTCAAGTCATAATTATTATTATCCCTGTATCATTATCATTTCTTGTAATGAAATTATCATTATCATTATATCTAATCATTATTGTCATTGTTATCGATGTTATTACTGTTGTCCTTATTATCATTATTAATTATATCATCATTACAATTATCATCTTTATTGCTATTATCATTATCATTACTATAGTAATGATAAATAAATGATAATAACAATAAGAATAATGGTGATGATAATAATAATACTTATGATGATAATTATGATAATGATAATAGTGATAACAATGATAATGATAATAATGATAATAGTGATAACAATGATAATGATAATGTTAATTATAACAGTAATAGTAGTAATAATAATGATGATAAAGGTAATAATGAAAATAATAATACCAATAATGATGATAATAAAAACGATGATGATAGTGATAATGATGATAAAGATAACGATCA
>NW_028234411.1:21920700-21928200 GCF_977035675.1 Penaeus japonicus
TATATTAGTAAAGTCGAATTTGTACATGGGATGAACACGCACACAGATATGCAAAGCTATACACACACATATGTGTATGTGTGTGTCCAAATAAAAAAATAAAATTATAATTTAAAGTTTACTCTAATTCAAGTCTAATCTAAATATAGTAACCTGACAACCACCTCCCAGAAGCTTAATAAATATACACCGTCTTACACTTTTAAGAATCCACCACGTTTTTTTCACTTTTACATTGCTATACGCTTTCTTCCTGCCGATTCCATTTTTCGATCTTGCAGGAAAAATAAACATTAAAAAAAATACTTAATTAATGTTAATTCTTCTTTGGAAAGCAAAAGGTATTTCATTCAAGTATGTCAGTTTCGTCACGCGTTAAAATTGCGCTTCGGTAATTTCTTTTTTTTTCTTCTTTTATTTTAGTGTGAAAGTATCTGGTATTTTAGAGCCACGAGCCTACCAAATAATCAATCGATAATCATAATACCACCTACATCGAAATACAATCAAAGTACTTAAATAAGAGAGTCATTATACACATTTTCTGTTCTCTTTGTGAGGCATTTGTTATATGGGTCTGAAGTCGACCCAACCCAGCTGAGTGACCTAGAATAAGCTGTGGGGCTACTGGACTACCTTGGCCATCTGCCACGGGGGGGCATTATCTGATGGGCATTTCTCAACTGCTTCTTTTCAGTTATTCTTTTCTTTTTCTTCTTCTTCTTCAAGTGTGCGTTTTCTCTCTCTCTCTCTCGTTTTTTCTTTCATTCTTCGTCTTCTTCTTCGATATATTTTTTTTTTTTCTTTTTTCTTTTCTTTTTTTCGGGGGGGGGGGCAATATCTGTAGTCTCAACCGTTTTACTCTCTCTCTCTCTCTCTCTCTCTCTCTCTCTCTCTCTCTCTCTCTCTCTCTCTCTCTCTCTCTCTCTCTCTCTCTCTCTCTCTCTCTCTCTCAATCTTTCTATCTTCTCTCTCTCTCTCTCTTTCTCCTTCCTCTTCTTCTGTTTCTATTGCAATCACGAGAGCGCCATATCTATTTCGTATTTCTCAACTTTTTTCTAATGTTCTTTTTTCCTCCTTGTCTTCTTCCTCCTCCTCTTCTCTTCTTCGCAATTTCACCGTAGAGCGAAATCTTACAGGAATTTCTCTATTTCCATCTTCAACCACTTTCTTCGTCCTTCATATTCCTCTATTTATCTTTTCCTGTCTTTTTCTACTTGTCATCTGCTGCCTTTATCCTATCATTATTTCTCCTTTTCTTTCAATTCGTGAATATGATATTCATGGTATTTATGATTAATCATGTTTGATAATCACCTGATCGTACCGATTTATTTATCATAATAATCTTATTCACATCTCTTCATTATATCTTATCTCATTTGTTTATTTATTACGTTTTTTCCACACTTCTCTCTTTCGTCGATTACGTTCCATCTCTTTTTTATATCTTGTTTTCTATCTCCTCTCCTTGATGTCTCTTTATCATTCCCTTTTAATTTATCTATCGTTATCTATCTCTTTTCCACTTCACGTCTTAATCCCCGTTTCTTCTCCTATTATCCCCTTTCACTCATGCTTAGATAAATCTCACCTTCACTATGTCCTCCTCTCTCTCTCATTATCAACAGGATGACCTATCTTGACCTTACCTCACACAAAGGCATTAGCGACGGACCTCTAACTACCAAGGTTAAGGAGGAAAGGGAAGGGATAGGGGGAGGGGGAGGGGAGGAGGAAGAGGAGTGGATTGGGGAGGAGGGGGGAGGGGGGAGGGGAGGAGGAGTGGAGTTTTTTTGGGGGAGGGGGAGGGGGCAGGGGAAGACAGAGGGAAGAGGGTTATACGTCTGGAGAATCGTTTTAGACACGCTCGAATGATGATTGATGAGAATCTCTCTTACTCTCTCTCACTCTCTTTTTTCTTTCTCTCTCTTACTCTCTCTCACTCTCTTTCTTTTTTCTTTCTCTCTCTCTCTCTCTCACTCGCTTTATCTCTCGCTTTTTCCTTTCTCTCTGTCTCTCTCTCTTTCTTCTCTCTCTCTCCCTCTCTCTCTCTCTCTCTCCCTCTCTCTCTCCCTCCCTCTCTCCCTCCCTCTCTCTCTCTCTCTCCTCTCTCTCTTTCTTCCTCTCTCTCTCTCTCTCTCTCTCTCTCTCTCTCTCTCTCTCTCTCTGTCTCTCTCTCTTCCTATCTATCTATCTATCTCTCGATCGTTCGCTTTATCTCTCTTTCTTCTCTCTTTCTTCTTCTCTCTCTCTCTCTCTCTCTCTCTCTCTATCTCTCTCTCACTCGCTTTATCTCTCTCTCTTTCATTTCTCTCTGTCTCTCTCTCTATCTATCTATCTCTCGCTCGCTCGCTTTATCATTCTCTTTCCTCTCTCTCTCTCTCTCTCTCTCTCTCTCTCTCTCTCTCTCTCTCTCTCTCTCTCTCTCTCTCTCTCTCTCTCTCTCTCTCTCTCTCTCTCTTATCTGCCTCTGTGACCTTTTTACGGGAGAGGGGAAAGGTTATCGTCATATCACTTCAATCTCCTTTTGCAAGTGAAGAAGCCATGAAGGTGTCCCTTTTTTCATCCTTTTTTTTTTAGTGTCCTTTTTTTCACCCTTTTTTGAGTGTGAGAAGGCGTGCCGCATCTCAGACAGGACTTTCACGTTTCTCTTTCGTAGCCTTGTTATCGTAATCCTCACATCATTTGCATTCATGATCGGTACTAATGTCCTCTCCATTTGAGACTGGATTGCGTGTGCCCGCCCACCAACACGAATAAAAAACGCAAGGCTCTTTCCAGGCGTGTAAATATTTTCATAGCCTGTTGATTCTCACTCTACATGTGTTGGGTTGTGGTGGTTCTTTGGTTTATTTGTCTTTGATTTGTTTGTTTGGTTTTGGTTGGTAACTGTTGCTTTTGAGTGGTAGTTGTGTTTCTTGTTGAGTGAATGAATTCAGTGGAAATATCGACTTTATGGGACAATGTTATTTCTGCCTCTCAGTCTCTTTCTTATATATATATATATATATATATATATATATATATAATATATAATATATTAATATATATAATATATATATATATATATATATATAAATAAATATATATATATAATATATATAATATAAATACATATATACAATATATATAGATATATATATATACATATATATATATACATATAATATATAATATATACATATAGATATATATAATATATACATATATATATTATAATATATGTATAATATATAATATATATATAACATATAATATATATATAACATATACATATTATATGTATATTATATATATATATAAATATAAATAAATATCTATATATATCTATATATATATATATATATATATATATAGAGAGAGAGAGAGAGAGAGAGAGAGAGAGAGAGAGAGAGAGACATAGTCTGTCTTTGCCTCTCACGGCGTTCTTTGTCTATCCCCCCCCCCCTCCCTTCCCGCATTCTCTCTACGGTCCCTCCTTCCATGTAAGATTCTTCCTTAAGACTGATTTTCATCCTACCATCCATGTAAGAAGTCCCAACAATAATCTTCGATTATAGATGACGAGATGAATTGCAACATTTCTACAAATGATCATCAACTCTGGTACTACAGTGGCGTCGGATATATTGAGAGTGGCCTTCAACAAGCTGTGCAATTAGAGGCAACTTAAATGATGCAGAGAGTGTATTAAGGTAAACACGCAGGCTGTGGTGTTTTTATTTTTCAATAGGATAATATGTTATAGTGATGATGATGATAATTATAATAGAATTAATAAAACTAATGATAGTATTAATAGTATAAAAGATAATCACAATAATAATAACAATGATTAACATAATAGCAATGATAATTATAAGATGATATTAGTGATAACAAAGATGACAACAATAATAACAATAATGATAATCATATAGATAATAGTAACAATAACAAGAATGATAGTAATAAAGATGATGAAAATAATCATGATAATAACGGCTGATAATAATAATGATGAGAATGATGAATAACTTAAAATACATATTTGTCTGTAACAGGAACAAAGGTGGCAGTCAAGACAGCAAAGTTAAAATTAAAAATGCAAGAAAATCCTTTATTACAGGATGTTGAATATCACACTTAATTAGGAATGTACCTCAGGTTTCCTTTTGTTTGTTGAGTATGTCAGTCAAGAAATAAATTGATTGGTGATTTTGCCTTCACAATTAATCAAAATGTTGTGATTTGCGAAAAATAATCTTGTGTGAATCTAATATGATAATTTTTTTACTAAATTTGCATCCTTTTTTTTTGCTGATGATAATTGTTTGAATAACATTTTTATGTGAAAATCTTTCATTTTTCTTTTTCGTGTGTGTGTTTGTGTGTGTGTGCGCGTGTGTGTGTGTGTTTCTCTTCACGTCCTTCCGACCAAACCTTATGCCAGCTTTGAACAAACACTTATAAACAAATCACCACACACCTAATCGAAAACCGTAGATGATTACCATAAGTTGAAAACCAAACACGCGCCGAGCACTTCAATAAAATTTTCTTCAACGAAATGATAAGTCTAAATGGATCAATTATTATTTTCTTCAGACCTTCTTCCATAAATATATAAGTCACTCTTCAAATACGTGACTTTTTGATGATATCCCAAAAAATAAACTAGTCATCAGTCACCAGATTCAAAAAGATTTCGATTTTATTGTTAACGGCTTTTATCCATTATGTGATTTTCAAATATCATATTTTCTTTCGTGGAAACTAAAATGTGAAAATATAAAGACCTCTCGTATTTTACTATTATTTCTATTGTCTTGTTTATGGAGGTGAGTGGAATTCAATTCTCTTGATTTTAATCTTCAGCTGAAATTCATATAAGGATTAGATATGAAAATAACAAATGGTGTGTCTGAAGAGGTATATGTTCAAAAATTAATGATAGTGAAGATGGAACTAGATACATAAATATATGTAATGATAATAATGATATTCCACGGTTTTCTTAATCAGTTTCGATTTCCGTAGGAATGTTGCTCCGGATTGCAATGCAAAATAAAAACATGAAACTGAACATTGTGCCCTAACGTGCTGCTGGATGACAAAGCATAAGTACAGGAGGTTTGCATCAACATGAAAATAGGTGAAATTAGTTATAGAACAATAGATTAACAGAAACTCGGTAATCCTTCAATAGTTAGCATAGGGCAGAAACTAGAAAAAATAACGTAAAAACTTAAAAAGTAATGTTAAGTGTAATAATGACTAATGAGATTAATTTATACCACATAACATTGCATATTTTGAGGAAAATTAATCCTGTGACTCAAACTCTGACGCCTTTTTTTCCATTATATTTCTTATGAAACCCAAGTCATGCGATCACGCAGTCGAACATGCGTCCTCGGTAGGATATTTAATGTCTTTGTTAAAAATTACCAAAACACGCAGTACTACCTTCTTTTTCTTCTTTTCGTTTTGTTTATATGGATTCTATTTGTCTCGGAGTATCCTAATAATGACTGATTTTAGGATTTTATATTAGTAAAGTCGAATTTGTACATGGGATGAACACGCACACAGATATGCAAAGCTATACTCACACATATGTGTATGTATGTGTGTGTCCAAATCAAAAATTAAAATTATAATTTAAAGTTTACTCTAATTCAAGTCTAATCTAAATATAGTAACCTGACAACCACCTCCCAGAAGCTTAATAAATATACACCGTCTTACACTTTTAAGAATCCACCACGTTTTTTTCACTTTTGCATTGCTATACGCTTTCTTCCTGCCGATTCCATTTTTCAATCTTGCAGGAAAAATAAACATTAAAAAAAGACTTAATTAATGTTAATTCTTCTTTGGAAAGCAAGAGGTATTTCATTCAAGTATGTCAGTTTCGTCACGCGTTAAAATTGCGCTTCGGTAATTTCTTTTTTTTTCCTTCTTCTTCTTTTATTTTAGTGTGAAAGTATCTGGTATTTTAGAGCCACGAGCCTACCAAATAATCAATCGATAATCATAATACCACCTACATCGAAATACAATCAAAGTACTTAAATAAGAGAGTCATTATACACATTTTCTGTTCTCTTTGTAAGGCATTTGTTATATGGGTCTGAAGTCGACCCAACCCAGCTGAGTGACCTAGAATAAGCTGTGGGGCTACTGGACTACCTTGGCCATCTGCCACGGGGGGCATTATCTGATGGGCATTTCTCAACTGCTTCTTTTCAGTTATTCTTTTCTTCTTCTGTCTTCTTCTTCAGAGTGGTTTTCTTTTCTTTTTTTTCTTTCATTCTTCTTCTTCGATATTTTTTTTTTTTTTTTTTTTTTTTGGAGGGGGGGCAATATCTGTAGTCTCAACCGTTTTACTCTCTCTCTCTCTCTCTTTCTCTATCTCAATCTCTCTATCTTCTCTCTCTCTTTCTCTATCTCAATCTCTCTATCTTCTCTCTCTCTTTCTCTCTTTTTTTCCTTCCTCTTCTTCTGTTTCTAATGCAATCACGAGAGAGCCATATCTATTTGGTATTTCTCAACTTTTTTTCTAATGTTCTTTTTTCCTCCCTGTCTTCTTCCTCCTCCTCTTCTCTTCTTCGTAATTTCACCGTAGAGCGAAATCTTACAGGAATTTCTCTATTTCCATCTTCAACCACTGTCTTCGTCCTTCATATTCCTCTATTTATCTTTTCCTATATCTTTTTCTACTTGTCATCTGCTGCCTTTATCCCATCATTATTTCTCCTTTTCGTTCTATTCGTGAAGATGATAGTCATGATATTTATGATTAATCATGTTTGATAATCACCTGATCGTACCTATTTATTTATCATAATAGTCTTATTCATATCTCTTCATTGCATTTAATCTCATTTGTTTATTTATTACGTTTTTTTCCACACCTCCCTTTCGTCGATTACGTTCCATCTCTTTTTTATATCTTGTTTTCTATCTCCTCTCCTTGATGTCTCTTTATCATTCCCTTTTAATTTATCTATCGTTATCTATCTCTTTTCCACTTCACGTCTAAACCCCCCGTTTCTTCTCCTATTATCCCCTTTCACTCATTCTCAAATAAATCTCACTTTCACTATGTCCTCCTCTCTCTCTCATTATCAACAGGATGACCTATCTTGACCTTGCCTCACACAAAGGCATTAGCGATGGACCTCTAACTACCAAGGTTAAGGAGGAAAGGGAAGGGATAGGGGGAGGGGGAGGGGAGGGGAGTAGGAAGAGGAGTGGATTGGGGGGAGGGGAGGAGGAGTGGAGTTTTTTTGGGGGAGGGGGAGGGGGCAGGGGAAGACAGAGGGAAGAGGGTTATACGTCTGGAGAATCGTTTTAGACACGCTCGAATGATGATTGATGAGAATCTCTCTTACTCTCTCTCTCACTCTCTCTCTCTCTCTCTCTTTCTTTTTTCTTTCTCTCTCTCTCTTTCTCTCTCTCTCTCTCTCACTCGCTTTATCTCTCGCTCTTTCCTTTCTCTCTGTCTCTCTC
>NW_028234411.1:21958200-21960700 GCF_977035675.1 Penaeus japonicus
ATACATGTGAGAATTACTTATAAGAATTCGTAATACTTATAGGAATTACTTATAAGAATTCATAATATTTTTTTTATGAAGCTTGTTCGCTTCCTTCCTCCTTGTTTCCCTCCTTTTCCCTCATGTCCTCCTCTCTCTCTCTATCTATCTATCTATCTATCTACCTATCTATCTCTCTATCTCTATCTATCTCTATCTGTTTATCTCTCTCTATCTCAATCTATCTCTCTCCACATCTCTATTTATCTATCGACCATGCTAACTATTTCTTTTATGTCTATTTCCTATATTCATTATCATTGTCATTTCCATTTCATTATTATGTGTGCTATTATTGTCATCTATGTGGCCGTTCTTATCCTTCTTTTTATACCTAATATATATCCTCCTACCTTACCCATTTCTTCTTTTTCTTCCTCTCCTTCTCCACTTTCCTCCCCCCTCTTCCTTTTCTCTCTTCACTTCCACTACTACCTCCATTGCCACAATTACCCCCTCCACCCTCTCTTATACTTCCACCTCCACCACCATCACTTCCACTTCCAGAGAAAGAGAAACAGACAGAGGGAGAGGGTGTAAAGAGAGATAAAGAGACAGAGAGAGACAGAGAGAGAGAGAGAGAGAGAGAGAGAGAGAGAGAGAGAGAGAGAGAGAGAGAGAGAGAGAGAGAGAGAGAGAGAGAGAGAGACAGACAGACAGACAGACATACAGACAGAGAGTGGAGGGCAGGCACATTGAAGGAGAGAAAGAGAGAGAGTGAGAAAGAGAAAGGAAGAGGGAGAATGAAAGGAGAAACACGTAAGTTCTTGTTACTCAACATAATTCTCTGTTTTTATGAGAGTCACGTCTGATTTTTTCAAAGTTTTTCCTTGAATTTCTTCTAAAGAAAATAAAAGAAAGTGAAGCTTTGTCCGAATAAACTATTGTCTGCATTTATGTGTGTAGACATAAGGAAAATGACTTTGAGAAAAATGCCATTGTATTATATTCGACCACAAACCTCATTAGATAAGATTTAACTTCTTATTTCGTTCAAAGTAAAGGTACACGAGAGGTACGCACTGAAATCTATTTGATCTTGAGATAGTCCATATAATTAGTGTTTGTGGTTTTGTTATCGGCGGATACATTTCGTAAGAACAACTAATGACAGTGTAAAAGTCACAGCTGATGTCTCGCAAATGCTTCTCTCCTTTCTTTTTTACATACATTGTGCAAAATTGGCATAGGGCTGATCGCCAAAATCCAAAAAAAAACACGATTTTCCGAGTCACCCAACCAGATGAAGCAACAAAAACGGAGATCTTTTTCTTTACAAAGCGAAAGAAAACGGAGCAAGAAAGAGACCAGTTTTTTGGCGGTTTAAAATTCGACGTTATATGGGGGAGAAAAAAGTATATATATGTGCATTCCATAACCCAAACAAGTTTTTTTTTCTAAGCATAGCAATTTCATACTATGTGTTTGCGTTCACAATAAAAACGGAGATCGTTCCGGATGAAGGAAAAAAATAAACATAGATCTAAAATCTGAAAGCAGGAAACAGAAGAAAAACAAGTCTTGGAACGTGAAAATGGAGGGAGAAAAAGACACTGACACCTAACAGGTATAAAAAGCAGATAAAAGGAAATCAAGAAAAGAGAAAGTGATCTGCGAAGGAGTGAAAGAGAAGGAAAAAGAGAAAGAGCAAGAGAGAGAGAGAGAGTGTGTGTGTAAAATCCGTGGATAATCATGGGAGCTCAAATCCGTCTCCCCGAAAAAGATAAAAGTAGAAGGTAGATCACGCCTTTTACCAGAGTTCTTTCAACAACATTAAAACCATTTAATAGGACAAAGCGAATAAAATAACGATCAAACAATTCAAATCATCAAACAATATTTAATAGATGTATATCTTCCGTGATTGGGTGAAGTGTGCAAAATGTACATTGTAATCAATTAATTCAGATTTATTTACTTTATACAATAGATTAAACATTCTCCTTCTGTTCTTCTAATATTCCAAAAACGGCTTCCCCAAAATATCCTTTTCATATCCGTAGTAATTCTAAACCCTTTTTCCTGCTACTTAATTCTTTCTTTGGACTTTAAGCGGTCTCAGGTAGACCTACATCGTGTCCCAAAACACGCCTTCTCCGCAATGACTCTTCCAAAAAGGCCAATGAGATAACGGTATTTGAAAAGAAAGAGAAGAAAAAAAGCACGAAAAAAAAGAAAAAAAAGGAAAAAAAAGTATGTTGTTTTGGGAAGATAAGTTGAAAGTGATTTTTTTTTTTTTTTTTTTTTTTTTTTACAAAGAGTGAACCGTGGCTAACCTGAGTGGGTTTAGCTACGGTTTAAAATACCTTTGAGGTCAATAACATTTGATGCATAGGTCACTCGAATACATACATAGCATTTGCAAGGACAAATATGTTTGTTTACAAATAAGGTGCGTTATACTTTTACTTTTTCTTCTTCCCTTTTTTTTTCTTTCTTTCTTTTTTCCGTATCCATCACC
>NW_028234411.1:21965700-21973200 GCF_977035675.1 Penaeus japonicus
TATATGTATATATATAATATATATATATATATATATATATATATATATATATATATATATGTATATATATATATATATATTAATATATATATATATATATGAGGTAATATGTGTGCTTATAATATGTGTAAAATGTTGTGTTGGTGTGTATATGTATATATATATATATATATATATATATATATATATATATATATATATATATATATATTATATATATATATATGTGTGTGAGTGTGTGTATATTATATATATATATATATAATATATATATATATATATATATATATATATATATATATATATATATATATATATATATATACATATATATGTGTGTGTGTGTCTGTGCATGTATGTATATGTATATATACAATGTATACACACGCACAAACACACACACATACACACTCAAACAAACAAACAAACACAGACACACACATAAATCCACATATAGCAATGGTGTCAAACCTGTGGCCAGCGCGAGGTCCGCCACACTCCTAAATGTGGCTTGTGGCTACAATTTGCTATTCCAGCCCTACCTTTCTTTTCACACGATTTAACTTGACTTTTGTCTTTCTTGAGATATCGTTTATGTATCACACGTAACACGGCTAATTCGACCTTATAATAAAGAGAGAAATAGAAAGTGCTATATCCTTGAATGACGTACTCAGTGGAATTCTATCAGCGAAAGAACGTTAAGGATATGTGATTGAGTTGACGGTAATTAACACTCGATTTTATTAGCTTGTTAGCTTCTAATAGCTTTCATCCAGCACGAGAATAGACTTAATCCACCTTTCTTATCTTGCCATATTGATTATCGAGAGAAGCGATAGATAATTGTTTATAGTTTTGTGTCATCTGGCCCTCCTTCCA
The DNA here is from genome assembly GCF_977035675.1 of Penaeus japonicus. Classification (NCBI taxonomy): domain Eukaryota; kingdom Metazoa; phylum Arthropoda; class Malacostraca; order Decapoda; family Penaeidae; genus Penaeus; species Penaeus japonicus. Next base: position 21,966,583 of record NW_028234411.1, read on the forward strand.
CGTACTGGTGTCGTATCTGGTGTTCCCGTTATAGTGTAGACTGCGGGGTATCAGTCCATGGCCTCCTTTCTCTCAATTTATTTCTATTTATATCGTTCTCTTTCTCTTTCGACATCCCCTTTCTAAATCCCCTCTCCTCCCCCTCCCCCCATCATCCGTCTCCCCGCGCCCACGATGCATACTTTTCCTTCTTCTGATAGCACTCAGCATCAACCGCTACCGTTCCTTCCCTCTCTCCTTTTAGCATCCCCTCCCCCTTTTCTTCTTTCCTTTTCTTCCTCCTCTATCTTCCCTCCTTCCCCGAACCCTTCCCTACCCCTTCCCTTCCCTCCCCAACACCTTACGTCCTTCTTCCCCCCGTACATCTCCCCTTCTCTTCCCCCTCCCCCATCCGCCCTTACCCCTTCCCCACCCTTGCCTCCTCAACCCCGCTCCCTCTCCCCGTCCCCTCCCCCCTCCCTCTCCTCCTCCCTCCCCCACTCTCCATCAACGACAAATAGGTTGTAATTCGTCGACTGCATTTTGGGCTCCGGAATATAACTCAAACTTTCACCGTTTCCTCCAAATTGTCTGGCTAAAGGTGTTTTCAGTTGACGCATTGGTCGCATTATGCTATGCCCCCGTCCCTCTCTCCCTCCCTCCCTCCTTCCATCCATTCCTCGCCTCCTCTCTCCCTCTCTCCTTCCATCCATCCCTCGCCTCCTCCCTCCCTCCCTCCCTCCATCCATCCATCCATTCCTCGGCTCCTCTCTCCCTCTCTCCTTCCATCCATCCCTCGCCTCCTCCCTCCCTCCCTCCCTCCCTCCCTCCCTCCATCCCTCGCCTCTTCACTCCTTCCCTCCCTCGCCTCCCCCTCCCTACCTCTCTCCCTCCCTCCCGCCCCCCCATCCCTCCATCCCTCGCCTCCCCACTCCCTCCCTACCTCCCTCCATCTATCCCTCGCTTCCTCATTCCCTCCCTCCCTCCCTCCTTCCCTCCCTCCCTCCCTCCATCCATCCATCCCTCGTCTCTTCACTCCCTCCCTCACTCCCTCCCTCGCCCCTACCCCCCCCCCTCCTCCGCCTCTTCTTCTTTCCCCCATGCAACCCCCTCCTCTTCGTAGTATATTAATATCACTTTTATCAATATTATCCTTATGACCACCGTCGTCATCATCATCGTCATTATCATCACATCATCCCCTTCATCATCATCACCATCACCACTATCATCACCATCGTCATCACCAGAGTTATCGTTATTATCAATTCATCAATTCATCAATCCTTATAGTCATCACAGGAGATAACAAGAAGAATTTAGATTATCTTAATTAGAATTAGATTAATTAGAATTAGTGTCGATTATCTTAATTAGATTAATTAGAATTAGTGTCGATTATCTTAATTAGAATTAGTGTCGATTATCTTAATTAGAATCAGTGTCGATTATCTTAATTAGAATCAGTGTCGATTATCTTAATTAGAATTAGTGTCGATTATCTTAATCAAATCGATTAGAATTAGTGTCAAAGGGTGTACTGAATCAAGGATAAAATTTAGATGCTACTGGTCACCTCTAAGGCTAAATTAGATGGATTAGTGTCATGGTTAGTGATTGCAAACTTGAAAGTACCTTTGCATGTGTGTGTGTATGTGTGAGAGAGAGAGAGAGAGAGAGAGTGTGTGTGTGTGTGTGTGTGTAAACTTGCTAATATGATATAATCATGTGTGTTTTTTTTGTGCATTGTGTTTCTCTACGCACAAATGCAATGTTGATACGAATGTCCTTTTCTTTTGCAATGACTAATTTGTATCAATAGATGTTATGTTTTATATCATTCATCAGTCATATATTCATTTTCATTTGTCTGCTAGAATTATTTCGCAATTTTATTTTTATTAGTAGCAAGCCATCTACATAATTACTAAAAAAACAAGCACAAAATCTCGATATTATCTCGATTTTATCACTTCATAAATTAAATAAAACTAGTTAATAATCATACCATAACTACATTTCTATTTTCTTTCCCGTTAAAGCCTTTCGTAAATCAGATATCCTGTTCCCCATCTCTCCCTTCATTGAAAGCAATTTCAACTCAATCAGCTGTTTTCACTTCCCGTCGTTATGTTGCCGGTTCTCTCATGCTGAAACTATCCACCTAAACATATCCACACGAAACTATCCATGCGAAACTATTCACGTGAAACTATTCACACGAAACTATCCAAGCGAAATTATTCACGTGAAACTACTCATACGAAACTATCTACCTAAAACTATACACATGAAACTATCAAACTAAAAACGAAAACTATCCACATGAAACTATCCATACGAAACTATTCACACGAAACTATCCATACGAAACTATTCACACGAAACTATCCATACGAAACTATCCACACGAAACTGTCCACCCGAAAGTAGCGACACGAAAATGTCCACACGAAAATATCCACGTAAAACTATCGACACGAAACTATCCACACGAAAATGTCCACCAGAACTATCCTCATGAAAATATACAACCGAAGCTATCGAGACGAAACTATCCACACTAAACAACCCACCCGAAACTATCCATCCGAAACTATACATGCGAAACTATAGACACGAAACTATCCACACGAAACTATACAAATAAAACTATAAACATGAAACTAAACAAACGAAATTATACACACGAAACTATACTCACGATACTATCCACACGATACTATCCACACGAAACTACCAATCTGCCACTCGATCCTGCCTATCCATTTACTCTAATCGGCAACTATTGCTGGCGACTGTTGTTTCTGCATCCTGCATTGCCACACTTTCAACGCCAAATGGCACTTTCTGCAACTGCCTCCATCTGTCGTATTGCCTTTCCGATGGGAGGGTATTTTTAGTTGCAATAAATACTATTAGGTGGGAAAGTTAGTGGAAGAGAGATGGGAAGAGGGAGGATAGGGAAGAAGTGCAACGAAAGAGAGAGAGAGAGGAAGGGGGGAAGGGAGGACAATGAGAAGGAAGGAATGAGAGAGAGAGATGGGTGTGGATAGGGAAAGAGAGTGATTCTCAACATGGATCGTTCGTTGTTGTTGCATTATGTCTATCCCTAGCTTATTCATTTGCATAAGTAAATCATCAGTAACACATTAACACTACCATTACTCAACTACCATTTTTTTCCGTTCACATTTTAAAAGAACCGGACATTTACACTCACTTCAATGTACATAATTGAAATCTTGAAATTCTAACTTAATTAACAAGCTTCACTGATTACGCCTATGTTAAATCCATGAAAATAACTCTTTATCTTAAATGACACGTTTCACTTTGCGTGCATTCCGAAGTGCAACACGCAGTACATTCCAAACGTGCAATTATATTATACAATCGTTGTATCGGCACACAGGAACCCGACTCTTGGGTAAGTATTGTGCTCTGAATCCAGTCTTTGTGTCTTTGATTATTGTTCTCAACCACTAAGACACAGGCATTGCATACGCAACTAAGTTATTCGATAACAGTGAAGCTGCATTAATAACACAGTAATGCATATATTAGCTCTGCTACAGATTGCACACGCTGCAACATTGCCATGTTTGACCGTCACTCATTTCGTCCAACGTAAAACCACCAAAACATTCAGATTTTCTTGGAAATTGGACGCAGGTCTTTCACAAACGCATCAGCTGACTGCAACATCACACACGGACGAATCTCAGTAACACCTATTTAAGACCGACAGATACATACGAAAAAGACAAGCAATACTACCTCAACATTCACTTTTCTTCCATTTTTTTATATCTAAAGACACCCACTCATTAATCAGATATGTATGCAAGATTCTGCAACATGTAATATCGCCGGAGCTGGATTGCATGTGTTCTCTCAGAACTCAGAGTTCTCTTGCTTGGAAACAGTGCGTGCGTGCGTGCGCGTGTGTGTGTGTGTGTGTGTGTGTGTGTGTGTGTGTGTGTGTGTGTGTGTGTGTGTGTGTGTGTGTGTGTGTGTGTGCAACGCCCGTGCTTTCGGTTTGCTAATCATTTGCACGGAGAATCGAACCCGCTCACAAAAAAGATAAAAAGATAAAAAGACAATTGAAGAAAAAAAAATAAAAAGACACAAGCACTGGAACCGGAGCACGAAGACATTACGCCACGTTTTTAGCATGCAGGCGGAAGCACGTTAATGTATCAGCATCTACTTGCCTTTTGCTTGATATTTTGCTTTCATTTGTTCTTGTTTCTTTTTTTCATTAGGGTACAACAGTGGCTGCACGAGCAAGGTAAGAAAAGATGAAGGAAAAAAACTCTCTCTCTCTTTTGAGTTCTTGGGTCGTTGAGAGATCGTGAGAGCAATGGTCGCCAATGCACTTTCATCGGAGATTAAAAGGAAATCAAGTTTGGTTCGAGAGAGGGGCGAAAGAGAGAAAGGGGGAGGCAGAGAGAGAGAGAGAGGGCGTGGATGAAAGAGAGAGAGAGAGAGAGACAGAGAGAGAGACAGACAGACAGACAGAGAGAGAGACAGACAGACAGAGACAGAGACAGAGACAGAGACAGAGAGAGGGAGAGGGAGCGAGAGAGAGAGAGAGAGAAAGGGGGAGGGAGAAAGAGAGGTGGGGGAGAGAAAGCGGGAAATAGAGAAAGGTGATGGGAGAAAGAGAGGTGAGAAAGCGGGAGAGAGAGAAAGGGGATGAGATAGAGAGATAGTGAGAACGAGAAGGATCGACAAGAGAGGCAGAAAATAAAACAAGCGGGAAACAAGAAAGAGGAAGAATCTAATCGTCTGTGCACCCCCCTCCCCCCTCCCCTTCCCCCCACCATACAGATGATTGCATGTGGACAGCGTGTCTATTAATTCTCCATTTTCCCAACTCATTACATGATTAAGTAAGCAATTCAGAGACAATTTGCAGCCAACTTCAGACATGAGATTCAGCCACAAAAGACAAAGACTAAACAACACGATTTCACAGTCACAGTCGTTCCGCATGTGCTGGCTCCTTGAACAACTAACCGATTGCCAACTTTATTACCAACTAAATACAAAGGTACTCGATACCAGACTCCCAACACTATACACAACAGTGGCCATTAGCCTCACGCCACACGCCCCCCCCCCCTTCCCCCGTCCAGTAGTACGTTACAACACCACACGCTAATCACATGCCATTAAATTCATAAAAGATACAACCACCACTTAACGCGCACACTTAACACATACACATCCATCAGCCCTTTCTACCCCCCTCTACCCCCTCTACTACCCCGCTATCTATCCTCCCCCTACCCCCTATACACCCCCTCCCTCTCCTACAACTCCCAACACACAGAGAAACCACCACTACCACCACCCACCTACCACCCACCACCCACCACCACCACGCCCTGACCATCGAAGCGAGCCGGTCACACACAATACACACCACCACTATACCATCACCATACGTTCCCTTGTCTTTATTACACACGTTCACGGTTTGACTTACACCTTGAGACGTCACCCTAGCAGCACAGGTGACCCTAATCAACAGGTAGGGAGGGAAGGGCGCTCAGCTCGCACTCACGACCGGGGAGAGGGAGGACGCCAGCATCATGAACAAGGTCAGGTCAGCCCATTCATAATCTCCGGACGTGTGATTCTCGCTAGACGGAGAGGGTCCGCCCACCCACTCGCTGACGTCACCGGTAGGCGGGGGGTCTTTTTTTTTTTTTTTTTTTGTAATGGATGTGTATATATTTCTCTCTCTCTATTTCTCTCTCTCTCTATTTCTCTCTCTCTCTCTCTCTCTCTCTCTCTCTCTCTCTCTCTCTCTCTCCTCTTTCTCTTCTCTCTCTCTCTCCTCTCTCTCTCTCTCTCTCTCTCTCTCTCTCTCTCTCTCTCTCTCTCTCTCTCTCTCTCTCTCTCTCTCTCTCTCTCTCTCTCTCTCCTCTCTCTCTCTCTCTCTCTCCTTCTCTCTCTCTCTCTCTCTCTCTCTCTCTCTCTCTCTCCCTCTCTCTCTCTCTCTCTCTCTCTCTCTCTCTCTCTCTCTCTCTCTCTCTCTCTCTCTCTCTCTCTCTCTCTCTCTCTCTCCCTCTCACCCTCAATTCCTATCCGCCTCTCCCCTTCTCCCCCTCTCCCTCCCTCCCTCCCTCCCTCCCTCTCTCCCTCTCTACAACAAAGGAAGTGTATCCATAGCGGCAAAAGTCCCCTCGTGGGAGTCTTGCCATATAATTATGGCAGTTCCACATATTCATAATTAGCGTCACTTGCGGTGTGTTGTTGACTATAACGTCTATGGGAATTTTTTTTAAACGTGTGAGTAGTGGCAGCGAGACTAATTTATTTTGGGAGAATATTTTGTTCTACTTGATTGCTAATGAGGAAGAATAATCTATACAGGATGGAGAAAAGGGTGCTAAACTGACAAATAGAATAAGATAAAAGAGGAACAAGGAAGTGAAATGATATAGGGAAGAGAGAGAGAGAGAGAAGAGAGAATGAGTGAGAGAGAGAGAGAATGAGGGAGAAAGAGAAAGAGAACAAGAGCGAGGAAGAATAAAAAAAAAGAGAGGTCATGAAAAAAAGTAAATGAATAAATCAAGAAAAGGCGAGAGAAAGAGAGAGAGGGAAGAGAAAAGATACGAATTG
>NW_028234411.1:21978200-21980700 GCF_977035675.1 Penaeus japonicus
CTCCCTCCCTCCCTCCCTCCCTCCCTCTCTCCTTCCTTCATCCATCCCTCCTTCCCTCCCTCCCTCCTTCCTTCCTTCATCCCCTCTCCCCCTCCCTCCGTCCGTCCCTCCCTCCTTCCTTTACCCCCTCTCCCTCCCTCCCTCCTTCTCTCCCTCCCTCCTTCCTTCCCCCCCTCTCCCCTCCCTCCCTCCCTCCCTCCCTCCCTTTCCACCTCGTCTCTCCCAATCGCCAAGAATTTAGCATAATTCACATTCACCCCGTCTTTGTTTCGACATTACACAATGGCGATCGGCCTCCTTCGCTCGCACATTCTTTTCTTGCGTTACAGTTCGTGTCACGCACAAGACAAGACCCTGCATGCTTGAACACGGCGATCACCAGAGATAGAATTTCGTCGACGGGGCCGTGTTGCGTCATGACAGAAGTGCGACGGGCGTAGTAATGTCGAGCGATTCTGATTTTAAGGATTACGTCTTCGTTTTGCTTATTTAATTGGTATAGATTTTTGCTAAACGTAAAGGCACACACGCACGCACACACATATACACACACTCATAGAAAAGAAAATATCGAATCTTTTTGGTATAAACTTCTGCTAAACGTAAAAGCACACACACGCACGCACACACATACACACGCACACACGCAAAAAAAACACCCACACCCACAGAAAAAGAATATATCAAATTCAAAATTTCCTTCCCTTTTTTAAGATCTAGTTGCAGTACCACACTTATCATATTGCAACCATGATACGTGCAAGAACCTCGATCTACTACATATGAATAGATTGGGAAATCAGATCGAACGTGACAGCTGAGGTATGGTTCGATATTGATGCACGACGAAGCAAGAGAGAGAGAGAAGAGGAAGAAAGAGGGAGATAAGAGGGAGAAGGAGGGAAGAGGAGGAGGGTGGGAGGAGGAGGAGGGTGAGAAGAGCTGGAGGGGAGAAGAGGAGGAGGAATAGAAGAGGAGGAGAGAGGGAATAAGAAGAATGAGGGAAGAGGAGGAGGAATAGAAGAGGAGGAGAGAGGGAATGGGAAGAATTAGGGAAGAGGAGGGAGAGAAGAGGAAGAGGGGGGGGAGATAGGAGGAGAGAGGGAAGAGGAAGAGAAAGGGAATAGGAGGAGGGAGAGAGGGAAGGGAAAGAGGGAGGGAAAATAAAGATAGAAAGGAAGAAAAGAGAAAGAGAGAGGGAAGTAGAAAAAAAAGGGAAAGAGAGAGGGAAGAGAAAGAGAGAGAGAATATGAAAAAGAGGGAAGGGGAAGAGTAAATAAAAAATGAAAGAGAGAGGGAAGTGAAAGAGAGAAAAAGAGGAAGAGAGAGGGAAAGTAGGAGGGAAGAGGAAGAGAGACAAAAAGAGTTAGGAGAAGAATGGAGAAGAGAGGGAAAGAGAAAAAAAGTGGAAGAGGAAAAAAGAGAGGAGAGAGAAGAGGAAAAGGGAAGGAAGAATTAGAGAGAAAAGAGAAAGCAGAAGAAGAGAGAGGGAGAAAAGATGAAAAGAGAGAGAAAAAAAAAGAAGAGAGAGGAATAAGGAAATGAGACAGAGAAGAAGAAGAGAGAGAAAAGAGAAAGAGAAAGAGGGAGAGAAGAGGAAGAAAGGCAAAAGAGGGAGAGAAGAGGAAGAAAGAGAAAAAGAGTTAGGAGAAGAATGGAGAAGAGAGGGAAAAAGAAAAAAGTGGAAGAGGAAAAGAGAGAGAGAAGAGGAAGAGGGGAGAAAGAAGAAGAGAGAAAAGAGAAAGCAGAAGAAGAGAGAGGGAGAAAAGAGGAAAAGAGAGAGATAAAAAGAAGAGAGAGGAATAAAGAAATGAGAGAGCGGAGAAGAAGAGAGAAAAGGGAAAGAGGAAGTGGGAGAGAAGAGGAAAAAAGAGAAAAAGAGATAGGAGAAGAATGGAGAAGAGAGAGGAATTAGGAAATGAGAGAGAAGAGAGAAGAAGAGAGAGAAAAGGGAAAGAGAAAGAATGAGAGAAGAGGTAGTAAGAGAAAAAGAGTTAGGAGAAGAATGGCGAAGAGAGGGAGAAAGAAAAAAAGGTGGAAGAGGAAAAGAGAGAGGAGAGGATACGGAAAGGAAGAAAAAAAGAGAAAAGAGAAAGCAGAAGAAGAGAGGGGGAGAAAAGAGGAAAAGAGAGAGAGAATAAAAAGAAGAGAGAAGAATTAGGAAATGAGAGAGAGAAGAGAGAAGAAGAAGAGAGAGAAAAGGGAAAGAGGAAGAGGGAGAGAAGAGGAAGAAAGAGAAAAAGAGAGAGGAGAAGAATAGAGAAGGAAGAGGGAAAGAGAAAAAAGTGGAAGAGGAAGAGAGAGAGAAGAGGAAAAGGTAAGGAAGAAGAAAAGAGAAAAGAGAAAGCAGGCGAAGAGAGAGGGAGAAAAGAGGAAAAGAGAGAGAGAATAAAAAGAAGAGAGAAGAAGAAGAGAGAGAAAAGGGAAAGAGGAAGAGGGAGAGAAGAGGAAGAAAGAGAAAAAAGAGTTAGGAGAAGAATGGAGAAGAGAGGGAGATAGA
>NW_028234411.1:22003200-22008200 GCF_977035675.1 Penaeus japonicus
AGAAGCTTGTTAGAATGTATAATAATGTTATTAATTAACTAACGTTTATATGCTTATTGAAGAAACACGGCATCACTTTACAAGCCATTAAGTTCAGTGAGGAACTAGAAGTATTGAAAGACTTCCGACCTAAGGTCATTGAGGAACTTGCTATATGCGGTATTTAAGTGCTTAAGGTCTGTGAGAAATTTGTTGCATGCAATATTTAGGTTCCCAAGGTCAGCGAGGAACTTCCTGCACCTAAAGACACAAATTTGATTGCGATTCGGAAGGGAACTATCATCACTTAACGTTAGCGAGGAAGTTCGAAGTGCGTGGACCTCGTCCGCTGCGCGGCCCCAATTCCGCGGAAATGCGTAATATATTAAATTGAAAAGTGCAACCCCTAAACGTTATCAGATCAAGCTGATTTTTTTCACATTTCATTTTTATGATATATGGAGCCTATTTTTGTACAGTCACAATGACATTTCAAAAGTTGCAATTATTGAAATACCCTAATGTACATATATATGTATATATATGTATATATATGTATATATATATATATATATATATATGTATATATATATATATACATACACACACTAACACACACACACACACACACACACACATATATATATATATATATATATATATATATATATATATATATGTATGTATTTATATATATATACATATGTATATATCTATATAAATATATTTATCGATGCATATATATACATACATATATAAATATATATATATATGTTTATATATATATATACACAAACCATATATATCACATCAATCCAACCTATCTTAGAACCCCATTAGCACTCAAATAGCATCTCCAATTTCGTGTAGCAACCCGACCCGAGCGCACGAACCGCGCCCCACGCCCACTCACGACCGCACGCTCCTGTGCTGCACGAACTGGTCGCCTCGTGCGTGCAGGGCTTCGAACGCACGAACCACTCGGGTCCGACACGACGGCGTCTCCGAGGGCGCTGGATCCATATGGCCGACGAAGGTGATATCGCAAGGCTTCAGGAAGGGGAGTTGAGAGATCGTATTGATTTTAGACTCTTTGGCGGATGAATGGCTCTGTTTGATCTATTTTTTTCCTTTTTCTTCTTCTTGTTTTTATGTCTCTCGACCTCCTTGAATGGATGGGAGATTCTAGCACAAAAAAAAAGAAAAAGAAAAAAAAAATCGGCACAGTTTTCCCATCTTATATTGAACCATTTTCCCGCAATCTGGTCTACATCAAAAGCGGATTCAGGACTTCTTTTTTTTTCCATTCTTTCGACATATAGTTTAGAGTGTGATGGCGAATGGAATGAAATACGCAATGATATAAGACTAGGAGAAGGAAGGAGTGGCGGAGCAGATGTTGTACGTTATTTCTAGAACCCAAAATTATAAACAAACATGATAGGTTAACGTCTCGAGATTACTGAGAAAAAATGCAATGAGCAAGAATTTTCACATAACCCTCACGACGCGAAATAACTGAGATTTTTTTTTTTTATCTGATGTACCAAAAAGAAAGAAAAAAAGAAAAACGATATAATAATTACAGTGTGTTTGTGTGTGTGTGTCTGTGTGTGTGTGAGCGTGTATGTGTGTCTCTGTGTGTGTGTTTGTGTCTGTGTGTGTGCACATACACGAAAGGTTATATACACCATGACAAAAAGGATGTCTTCCATCAGTTTACTTAGAGAAAAACAAACGCACACTCAATTATCTCTCTTAGTGGTAAATATAGAAAAAGGAATTGTGAACTTTTCCACCGTTAGCTTTCCCTCCTTTAATTTTGATATAATATCACACGCTCAGTAATTATAGAAAAATGGATGCAATTGTTTGCTAATCTGAGGGACTTAAAGTTCTTTGCTTTACAACCCAACCTTTTCAAGAAAGTCTTTTTCATTAGATTAAGAACACGCATAATAAAATGGTCAGCCAGTCTTAATTATTCCACGTATTTACCATAAGTTTTGCTCCTTATGATGTACTTGTACACTGTAAAGAGTGTATATTCTTAACCAGATTTTCCCAACTACTAGAACTTGGAGAATTTTCTAGCTGTAATTACAATTTAAATATATCTGATCAGAAATAGAGAAATACATATTTGTAAGGGCGAAAGAAATAACCTATTCGCTGTGTTTTGACTTTGCGTTATACGCCCCCTGCAGAACATTGCATGAACAATATCACTGTACTTGGTGACATCTCTTAGAGATAAGTAATTACGGTTTATCATTATGACGGTTATCTATCCTTCTAGTGTCTAGTTTGCGCTGTAAAGAATGATTATGGCCTTTATATACGAAGAGAGGTAAAGATAGACAGATATAGATGATGAGATAATTGTAGATATAAATATAGTTATATTAATAATAAGAATTGAGAATCATTACATTGTAGGTGTTTACCAATGACTCAAGCAAGCAGAAGAAGCTTCGTCGTCTCAAATCAGGAATCGGTTTGTTATGATGCACATATTAATTTTAGATTGCGGCTGTTCCATTTTCTCACTATCAGTACATTTTGTTATTAGATACTCGTGTGAGAGAAATATGTGCTAGCCGAATACCATTACAAACTTGGAATCCGATGTGAGTGTAATTATGAAATGTTTTATTAAGCTAAAACTCAAGAAAACTACACTTACTTCGGCGGGATATCTTAACTTTCTTGATCAAATTCAAATTCGGTTTCAGCTTTGGTTCTATGAAAAGATTCTGTACAATTGCAAGACACATAACAGCTTGCAATAAGCATATATTGGGACTATTGTTTATTGGTATTATTGTCATGTTGTTGCAGCTGTTATTGTTATTGTCATCATCATTAGTATCCTCATTATTATTCATTTTTCATTGAAATTATAACTATTATTACTGTTTCATTGATATTACCATTATCATTATAATTATAATTATTACTACCACCTTTACAATTATTCATACTATTTCTATTCTTGTTATCAATATCATTATCATTATAATTCTCAATATTGTTATTAGAAGATCTAGGAGTGGCTCTCGAGATATAGAACCATGACCCACAGACAAATTGCACATGTCAGCACTCGTTAGGGGATCCTTCAAAACTGACAGGGTTCTGTGGTACTAGAATGGTCAAGGCTTCCACCCTCCTCAAAACCTCCCGCAACTTAGCGACCATCCTAGGTGTTTCACCTGGACAGACTGAGAAAGGAGAAGAGTACTCAAGGGGTCGACATGGCTATCTCTAATCAATTCACAGCATACGATAATCTGACAGACCCTGTGGTACTGCAGGAGCCAAAGTACAACGCAGAACCTTATCTCACAGGAGATGCTAGTGGTCTTGAATGTGTGTTCCCTGGATTGACTCGCTGGAGACCAAGGATTGCACTGATCTCGGGTGAATAGAACTGCTGAGGAGGGACACTGAACGCCACAACAGGAATCTTGCTAAGGAGGTCGAAGGCCTTTTCTTAGTAAATGGACTGTGGTAATCATCAAGGCAGTACACAGATCAGCATTCCAGGTTAAGTGCTTGTTCACATCAATTCGAGATGCACTTCAGACCAAAGAAGTCTGAATTCACTCCTAGTAAATCCACGATAGACTGTAATTATGAATCCTATCACAGGTGCTTTGCAGCCTAGATCGGCATCAAGTAGCCATTTGATGCATATCACAAATCACTCTGGGAAACCCTGAGACTCAGAGGAATGCAGGTTCAACACTAGCACGGGCTGGATAGACCGCTAGGTAGATCTGTTATCCAAAGTCAATGTAGGGAAAGACCGGGTAATATCAAAGTCACTAACCTTGACTTTACTGATGTTGTTGCTATTTTAACTTTAGCTTCTGGAGGTTTCACAGGTGGCTTTCGGTGTATTTCCCAACTGGTAAATGGGTCGAAAGATCTCTTGGACTAAGAACATGGCAAGTTCCTGGACTTTGTGAATGTGTTAAGAGAACCTGTTCCGTCGGTATGTTCTTGCAGTGAGGACATCAAAGTCGCCTTTCAGACCAGAAAGTAAGCAGACAGAATGGCCTGGTAACAAGAACGTAAATCCTCTTGAGTGTCTGGAAGTGCTAAGACCTTCACCAAATTACACGTCTTCAATTTCCCGATACCAACGGTTTTGTTTTACAGAAGCGAAAATTGGATTGTACCATGTTCCTAGGAGTCTGAACTTAACGCCTTTTGGAACATCTCCTTGAATCGGATCCTTGGACCATGTGTCTGACCAGCATATGACCTGATACACAATCCTGCTCTAGGGACACTCAGATCGCCCCCCCCCCACCCAGAAAATGATCCAGCCCATCAGGTTGTCCCCAATAGAGACAATCTTAGACGGAAAAGGCATGTGAGCCAGATTGTGGATGCAGCAACGCGCCTTTCTCGGTGTTAGGTCCTGTGATTGATTAATTGATATTACAATAAGCCATATTATTATTGCTATCATTTTGGTTGTTGTTATTATCATTACTATCCTTATCATTAATTGATGCAGTTGTAGTAGAAATGTTAGTATATGTTTATTGCGATTATATTTATAACCTTTATCATTGCTGTAATCATTGTTAACAGTATTGTTTATATATTGATGATAATTGTATGAGAATCAATAGTAGTTGACGATAATGATATAATTTCTACTATTAATTACCACTATTACTCTTAATGATAGTTCATTCACAACTAGTAATAATAGCGCTCAAACGACCCAACCTAAGACATTCATTATTTTAGACAGCCAATAGCGCCAAACGCACCAAATAACAGACAGCGATGGGTCACAATATGCTGTGTGTGTATGATAATCATGATAAAAGTGACCGGAAGTGACCAATCATGACCTGGTACCGCACGGCCGTTGTCGGGAATTTCGAATCAGTCTTAGTTTTCAAATCGTTCTCTCGTGTGGCGGAAGCTCGCTGCTGGGCTGGGAAGAAAGCGTCCGTCTTTAGAGGTTAAAGAACCTTTTTTTTTAAGATCATGGA
>NW_028234411.1:22015700-22028200 GCF_977035675.1 Penaeus japonicus
TCCCGGCGGTGAAGGGGGGGAGTGGGCATGGGGGCAGCCGCATGGGGTAGGCCTATGGCATGCATGTTGGGCTTCCTTGGGGTGCAGGGTGAAGCAGGGAAAGCCAGGACGAGATCAATACCAGGCCCCAGGAAAGCGTCTCGCTCGGACGTTCCGAGGGAGGAAGAGGACTTGGCTCTGGGCATTCCCCGAGGATTCGAGGACTCGAGGCTGGGATCCTGGCGAAGGGATGAGGGAAGGCTGGGGGGCAAGGGTTCACCTGAAAGGGGGGAGCTGCTGTGGGGCTCCCTGATGCTGTATTGATCCAGCCCAACAAAGGAATCTGAAATGACTCTGAAATAGGAAGTTCTCCCTTGACTGCTGATGTTTTGCTGTTCTGTTGCAGTGGGTGCTTGCTTGCCTTGAGTCTTCCCTTACTTATATTGGGTATGAATCTGTCTGGGGGGGACTGACATCTCTCAGTAAGGAGGTGGTGGTCACACCTGAAATGAGTAATTAGTGAATGCAGAACATTTGGTATTGATTAGTAGACTTCTGTGAAACACTAGCTAATCCCTCCCTGGAAATGTGCAAATTGCATATGGCAGTGATGAAAATGTTATTAATGTGGATTATACACATAGGCATGCTTTTTAAGAGTTAAGGGGACTGTGTACATTGTAATGAGATTATTTTCTGTGATGATAATGTTGATAGTCTATTATTAGGAGCATTATTCATTATTTTCATTACATTATATCTTTGTAAAGATGAAATTCTAATTTACTTGTCTTTAAGTTTTTATGTTAAAGTTGTCAAATTTGGATATTGGTCTGTTTCCATTATATAAAGAGCAAGAGTTGGGGAAGATTTCTTAATGAATACACAGAGCTACTTGTTCTGTATACCTTTTGTGTTTTAGTGTTTTTCTTTTTTTTTTCTTTTTTTTTTTTAGCTTAATGCATATCTTTATTTTTTTGTCTTATTTGAAACTGAAACCACCAATAGATTTCATTTTTAAGTGGCATTAACAAAAAGCTTTGATATAGTAACAATTTGTATATTTTTTAAAAATCGCGTAAATTTTGGTAATTTTCTAGAGCTTTTTTCTCTTGGAAGCTTCTATCAACCAGACTATAGCCAATACAGATTTTCATCTTTTACTTCGTGTTAGTAAATCTTTTTAGAAAAGGTGCATTAAGATTACATTAAAGTACATTGCATGATAATTATGTAATTTGCTTATGCTTCACTAAAACCCCAACCTTCTGAGTTTCGGTCAATCTTAAACTAGCAAAGTAAGGGTAATGTTAAAGTTGGCAATAGTTTTAATAAGTTCACATTAGTTAGGTTATGGTTCTTATAGATGATTATAACTTGTCAAGGTTACTTTCATTATGAGGGGTGTGTAATCTTAACAGTCTAGGGTGTATATGTATGAAAATGCATTGACTGTCATTATTTCTTCTTTCTCTTTTTTTATTTTTTTTGGGGCAGGAGGACCTTTCATTGCCCATTTTGGTCATTTGTTGATGCTGACTTTATCTACGTCTCCCAGGGAAATTTGCCGGCATTGACCTATAATAACATGGATTTTTAGTGACCTGATCAAAAAGGACATCTTTAACAATAGGATGACAGCACGCAAATATGAGTGTATCATTGGCTGTGGCAGGAGAGAGAAATGGGCATTTGCATGAGATTGGACACATGAATTTTCAGGTGCCTATCATCTTCCATTGCTAATGGAACTATGTATAGGATTACACAATGTGTTGAAATCTTGTCTAAAGTAGCTTGAATTATATATATATATATAATATATATATATATATTTAAATATATAGATATATATAGATATATATATATATATATATATAGATTATAACATAAGTAAATTATATATATATATATTATATATATTTTATATATATATTATAATATCAAATATATATATATATATACAAAGATATAGATTAGTATTATATATATATATATAAAATATATAATAATAATAAATACATTTATAGATTTATATAATATATATATATATATAGATATATATATAATGTTATAAAATAATGTTTTATATACATATATATATATATATAATATATATTATATATAATATATATACATATAATATATATATAGTTAAAAAATATATAGAATACTAAATTAGATGCTAGATAGATATGTTATATATATGTAGTAATAATATATATTAATTATATATATATATATATATATATATATATATAGATATTTTATAGATATATAAATATATAGATGAATAATAGATTTATATAACTATATTCATATATATAAGTACACATATAATAATAAATATATATTATATTAATATATATCTATATACTAATAGATATAATATTAAATTTATATAGCGTAAAATGGGAATATATATATAATATATATATATAAATATAGATATATATATATATATATAAAAGAATTATATATATAATAATATTATAATATATATATATATAAATGTGGTGTGTGTGTGCTTGTGTTGTTGGTGTGTTTTGTTGTGTGTGGTGGTGTGTGTGTATAAATAAATATATATATATATATCTATATATATATATATATATATTATATATAAATAAACATATATATATAATATATACAAATATATATATATTATATTATATATATATATATTTATCATATATATGTTAATAATATATAAAAGATATATATTATATATATATATATAAATATTAATATATATATATAGATAGATATTATATATATATATACTGTATCATATATGTATATATATATTTATATATATTTATTTATTTTATATTAAATATATATATTATATTATTTATATAAAATTATAATTATTTGTATATATTTACCTGTATATATATATACAAATATATATAATATAGATATAAAATATATAATAAAATATATATATGTTTATAATATAATAATATATATAATATATTTATATTATATATACATATACATAATAATTAATTTTATATATATATATAATTATATAATTTAAAATAATATACTACTTATATATATAAATATAAAATAGATAATATATAATATATATTAATATACATTTTATATAATTATATAATATAATAATATATATATTAGTTACTTCTTAATCACCATCCCTTTTATTTTTATGGTTATTTAATCAAAAAATTCATCCAAATATTTAAAAAATATTTATTTTTATAAACTTTAATATATATAAATAAAAAAATTTAAAAAAAAATTCAAATGATAAAAAATAAAAATAAATTATAAAAATATAATTAATAAAAAAAATCCACACCTCTCAAAATCTCTCTCATCTCACTCGCCTCTCCCTCTCTCTCTCTCTCTCCTCCAAAATCTCTCTCCTCCCCTCTCACCCCTCCCTCTCCACTCTCTCCCATCCTCTCTCCTCTCTCTCTCTCTCCCTCCCTCTCCTCTCTCACCCCTCCTCCTCATCTCTCTCACTCCCTCCACTCCCTCCTCTCTCTCTCCCATCTCTCTCTCATCCTCCTCTCCTCCCCTCTCCCTCTCCCTCCTCTCTCTCCTCTCTCCCCTCTCTCTTTCCTCTCTCTCTCCCTCATCTCCTCCTCTCCTCTCTCTCTCACTCCTCTCTCCCCTCTCCTCCTCTCTCTCCTCTCTCTCCCTCACTCTCCTCCTCCTCCCCTCCTCTCTCTCTCCTCCTCCCATCTCTCCTTCTCCTCTCTCTCCCCTCTCTCCCTCTTCCTCTCTCCTCACAACCTCCCTCCTCCCTCTCTCCTCTCTCTCTCCCTCTCTCTCTCTCCTCACATCTCCCCCTCCTCTCCCTCCTCTCTCTCTCTCTCCTCCTCTCTCCACCTCTCTCCACCTCACTCACTCCCCCTCCCCCTCTCTCTCTCTCACTCTCCTCTCTCCTCCCCCTTCCTCTCTCTCTCTCCTCCTCTCTCCTCCTCCTCACTCTCTCTCATCCTCTCCTCCCCTCTCTCACCCTCTCTCTCTCTCTCCCTCCTCCCCCGCTCCTCTCCTCTCCTCTCCTCTCCTCTCCTCCTCCTCCCTCTCTTATCCTCTCCCCTCTCCTTCTCCTCTCCCCTCTCTCTCTCATCTCCCTCCCCTCTTCTCTCTCTCCCCCATCTCCTCTCCCCTCTCTCCCTCTCTCCTCCTCCCCCCTCACCTCTCCTCCCCTCTCTCCCCTCTCCTCTCCTCTCCTCACTCTCCTCTCCCGCTCTCTCTCTCACTCCCCTCCTCCCCTCCTCTCTCTCTCTCCCTCTCTCCTCCCCTCCTCTCTCTCTCCTCTCTCACTCCCTCCCCTCTCTCCTCTCTCTCTCCTCCCCTCACTCTCTCCCCTCCTCTCTCTCCCCTCTCTTCACTCACTCCCTCTCTACTCTCTCTCTCTCACCTCTCTGACCTCTCTCTCACCTCCTCTCCTCTCCCTCACTCCCTCCTCCTCTCTCTCCTCCCCTCCCCCACCTCCTCCTCACTCCCCTCCTCCTCTCTCTCTCCTCTCTCACTCCTCTCTCTCTCCTCTCTCTCTCCTCTCTCACTCCTCCTCCTCCTCATCATCTCCTCCTCTCCTCTCTCTCTCCTCTCTCCTCCTCTCCTCTCTCTCTCTCTCACTCCCTCAAACTCTCTCCTCTCTCTCTCCACTCACTCCCTCCCCTCTCCCTCTCCCTCCTCCTCTCTCTCCCTCTCTCCTCATCCTCCTCTCTCTCCTCACTCTCCCCCCTCCCTCTCTCTCCCTCTCTACACTCTCTCTTCCCCCCCCCTCTCTCTCTCTCTCTCTCGCACCCCTCTCTCCTCCCCTCTCCTCTCCCCTCTCTTCTCCCTCCTCCTCTCTCACCTCCCTCTCTCACTCCTCCCTCCCCCCTCTCCTCTCTCCCTCCTCTCTCTCCCCTCTCTCTCTCCTCCCCTCCTCCTCCCTCTCTCTCTCTCTCCTCCTCACCTCCCCTCTCTCTCTCTCTCTCTCTCCTCCTCTCTCTCCTCCTCTCTCTCTCCCTCCCACCTCTCCTCTCTCTCCTCTCCTCCCTCCCTCTCACTCCTCCTTCCCTCTCCTCTCCCTCTCCTCCCTCCCTCCTCCTCTCTCTCTCCTCTCTCTCTCCTCCTCCCTCCCCCTCTCATCTCCTCTCACTCCACTCTCTCTCCGCTCTCACCCCCCCTTCTCCTCTCTCTCTCCTCTCTCCTCTCACTCCTCTCCTCCTCTTCCTCTCTCTCTCTCCTTCCTTCTCTCTTTCCCTCCTCTCTCTCCTACTCCCTCCTCTCCTCCCTCCTCTCTCCCTCTCCCTCTCTCCTCTCTCCTCCCCCTCCCTCTCTCTCTCTCTCCTCCCTCTCCCTCTCCTCTCCTCCCTCTTCCTCCCTCCTCTCTCCTCCTCTCTCCCCTCCACCTCCTCTCCTCACTCTCTCTCCTCTCCCCGTCTCCCCCTCCCCTCCTCGCTCCTCCTCTCTCCACTCACTTCCTCTCCCACCTCCCTCTCATCTCCTCCCTCCTCTCCTCCCTCTCTCCCTCTCTTCTCTCCTCCTCTCTCCCTCTCCTCTCTCCTCCTCTCCCTCTCTTCTCTCACCCTCCTCTCCCTCTCTCTCTCTCCTCCTCTCCCTCTCTCCTCTCCCACCCTCTTCCTCCATCTCTCTCTCTCTCCTCTCGCTCTCTCCTCCTCTCTCTCCTCTCTCTCTCCCTCTCTCCCTCCCCCTCTCTCTCTTCCTCCCTCTCTCCTCCCTCCTCTCTCTCATCACACTCCTCTCTCCATCTCCCTCTCACCTCTCTTCCTCCTCCCCCCTCTCTCTCTCTCTCCTCTCCTTCTCTCCCCCATCTCTCACTCCTCTCCTCTCTCCACTCTCCCCCTCACTCTCTCTCCTCCTCTCTCCCCCCCCTCCTCCCCTCTCTCCCTCTCCTCTCTCCTCCACCCCTCCCCCCTCCTCTCCTCACTCTCCTCCCTCCTCCTCCCCCTCTCTCTCTCTCTCTCACTCACTCCCTCCCCCCCCTCTCACTCACTCACTTCCTCCTCCACCTCTCTCTCTCTCTCTCACTCACTCCCTCCCCCACCTCTCTCTCACTCACTCACTCCCCCACCTCCCTCTCTCTCTCTCTCCTCCTCCCTCTCCTCCTCTCTCCTCTCTCTCACTCCTCCTCTCTCCCACAATTCTCTCTCTCTCTCTCCCTCACTCACTCCCTCCCCCACCTCTCTCTCTCTCTCTCTCTCTCTCTCTCACTCACTCACTCCCCCACTTCTCTCTCTCTCTCTCTCACTCACTCCCTCCCCCACCTCTGTCTCACTCACTCTCTCCTTCCCACTTCTTTCTCTCTCACTCACTCCCTCCCCCACTTCTCTCTCTCTCTCCTCACTCACTCACTTCTCTCCTCCCTCCTCCCCTCCTCCTCTCCTCCCTCTCCTCTCACTCTCCTCCTCACCTCTCTCACTCACTCCCTTCCCCACCTCACTCACTCACTCACTCCCTTCCCCACCTCACTCACTCACTCACTCACTCCCCCACCTCTCTCTCTCTCACTCGCTCCCTCCCCCACCTCTCTCTCTCTCTCTCACTCACTCCCTTCCCCACCTCACTCACTCACTCACTCCTTCCCCCACTTCTCTCTCTCTCTCATTCACTCCCTCCCCCACTTCTCTCTCATTCACTCCCTCCCACACTTCTCTCTCTCTCACTCACTCACTCCCTCCCCCACCTCTCTCTCTCTCACTCATTCACTCCCTCCCTCCCCCACCTCTCACTCACTCACTCCCCCCATCTCATCTCACTCACCCTCCCCCCATCTCCTCTCACTCACTTACTCCCCCCATCTCCTCTCACTCACTCCCTCCCTCCCCCCATCTCCTCTCACTCACTCCCTCCCCCCCCCCACCCCCCCTCCCTCACTCCCTCCCTCCCCCCACCCCCTCTCACTCACTCCCTCCCTCCCCCCATCTCCTCTCACTCACTCCCTCCCTCCCCCCATCTCCTCTCACTCACTCCCTCCCTCCCCCCATCTCCTCTCACTCACTCCCTCCCCCCATCTCCTCTCACTCACTCCCTCCCTCCCCCCATCTCCTCTCACTCACTCCCTCCCCCCATCTCCTCTCACTCACCCCCCCTATCTCATCTCTCTCACCCCCTCCCCCATCTCCCCTCACACACACCCTCCCCCCCATATCCTCTCTCTCTCTCTCTCTCTCTCTCTCTCTCTCTCTCTCTCTCTCTCTCTCTCTCTCTCTCTATTTATCTTGAAATTCAGAAGAAGAAAAATCTGCACAGTAGTTTCCAGCAGTGCTACTTATTGTTAGCTTCATCAGTGTAATGGTTAATAATGCTAATAGGGAAAAGTTCAAGCATGGTTTCTCTGGAGGGGCTTCTCATTATCTTGAAAGGGAGGGGGCTAATGTCTACTGGGGCAGGAGGACCTTTCATTGCCCATTTTGGTCATTTGTTGATGCTGAGCTTTATCTACGTCTCCCAGGGAAATTTGCCGGCATTGACCTATAATAACATGGATTTTTAGTGACCTGATCAAAAAGGACATCTTTAACAATAGGATGACAGCACGCAAATAATGAGTGTATCATTGGCTGTGGCAGGAGAGAGAAATGGGCATTTGCATGAGATTGGACACATGAATTTTCAGGTGCCTATCATCTTCCATTGCTAATGGAACTCTGTATAGGATTACACAATGTGTGAAATCTTGTCTTAAGTAGCTTGAATTATATATATATATATATATATATATATATATATATATATATATATATATATATATATATAATTTTTTCTCTCTCTCTCTCTCTCTCTCTCTCTCTCTCTCTCTCTCTCTCTCTCTCTCTCTCTCTCTCTCTCTCTCTCTCTCTCTCTCTCTCTCTCTCTCTCTCTCTCTTCCTTCCTCCTCCTTCTTCTTCTTCTTAACACACTCTAGTGTATGTATTTATACATACCTGCTTGTATCTATTACTGACCTATATTATTGAATCTGCCTGAAATAGATACAAGGAGGGGAAGGGCTGTCCTTTAAAATCTAAAAGATGAAAGCATTAGTTTCCAAACACAAGTTGGGGTTCCCAGGCTTTTTAAGGTCATTCCCCTCTTTTGTTAGAAGTTTCCCCCTCCACCTTAACTCCTCATTCCTAGTCTAGACTTAGCAATTGTATTCATATTAATTTGTGTGGTTAGTGTAAAGTATATATATACATTGATTTTATTCATGAATTATAGTAATATTGACGGAGCTAGAGGAACATTTTCAGAAATCAGAAAATTCAAGTTTCATATTGCAAACTATCATTGCAACAATGCTACATGTTCTGCTCACACACAGTCTAATCATTTTGATCATCTATTAAATATTGAAGAAAGATTGAATGGTCTCCCATGAACATAGTAATATTTGTGTAGTACTTTGGTTTGCTGTTAATCCCCCTATCCTTCCCCCACCTCCCCCTTTTAAGAAGCACTGATAGACTATTCATGTACATAAAAAGGTGGAACTAGTAGCAGGTGTGAATTCAACGGTTTCTTTTGAGAAAAGAAAGCTTGCATTTTCATTCCTTTTTTTCTTAATGTTTTTTATAGAAACTATTTTCTGATTTTCAGATTTTCCTAGTAACAAATGTACACGCTGCATATTTTACAGTCCCCTCCTGTTTTATGTGGGATTTGTATCTCTTGTGATTTTGGGAAACTGTAATAAGACTTGGAAAAGCTAAAATGAAATTAGGAATACTTTTTATGAAAATGGATATTTAAAGTTTACCAGATATTCTTAGTCCAGTCACAATAATGAAGGAAACAAAAACATATGATACTTAAAATTTGATTGCACTCACTAGATAATAAAACCTAAATGGTCAAGTTATTACTTACTTTAATACTATGGCTGTGCTTTATTTCTTTTCTCTATGCACATTATGGTGTGTGTGTATCTGGCTTTTTTATTTTTGTGGTTTCTTTAGTTTCTGTATAAGCTTTCCTTGGTCTTGTGATTATGCGTGCGTGTGTGTGTGTTTTTTTTTTTGTTTTGTTTTTTTTAAGTTGTAAGTTTAGTACTAGGCTTGTGAGACTTGTTAAATTGGAACCAGAGGAGATGTGCATATGTATGTAGAATGAAGACCCACCTTTAGAGAATGTAGTGCTAGAACTCTGTATCTTACCAACTACAGAGTAACCTAAAGGTGAAAACACATTTGCAAGTGGGTTGAGATTAGGATTATATGGAGACTGCCTTTGGATCAGGGAGGGAAAGTGTTACGAAAATTTGAGCATTAGATGATAAGCAGCTGTATATTACTGACCAAGATTTTAATTTTGGAAATGGGTTATGACATATTATAAATCACGTAAAACATTTTGTTGCAGAAATTATTTGTCTAATTATTCAATATGCAAATTGAGATTGATTCATATGAATATAATGGTGTAGACATAGAGCATTTCTTTTATTTTTCCATTAAAATCAGTGAGCATTTGAATGATATAGAGGAAAATTTTATTTGTATGTATATGACAAGGTGTTTTTTTTTTTCATTGAGCATTTTTGAAAACTTTTGACCAAGAAGAATCTCTCCCAAGCTTGCCAAAGATTTTCTGAACAGTTTACTAATAAGAGAGTGAGTTTGAAGGTTCCTAAAATGAGAAAGGGAACGAGTAAGTGAGACTAATAAGAGGTTGATAGTTTGGAGGTTTCCAAAATGCGAGAGGGAGCGAGTGAATGAGTGAGTGAATGACTTGAATTTGAATAGCAACTCGAGGACAACATTCAATAATTTTATACACATTATGGAGTCATAGGAAAGTAAATTAGTTTTTTCTTTCTGTCTATCGTTTTCTTTCTTTTTGTCTTTTTCTGAGGAGGATGAAGTTAGTAGTAATGCAGGAAAACTTAGCTTGCCTGGGTTGTAATGGGGGTTATTGATTGAATATGCTGGTAATTTGCATGAAAGAATTTGCAGTTCAATTTTATTCTTATCAGTTGATTAAATGCTGCTTGCTGTTATCATGGGTATTTTATGAAATAGTAAAGATTTTACTTGATTTTACTATATTGGATTTTGTTGGGGTAGTTTAATAGCCGTTTAGAATGTTCATAGCTTTACTGTAAATT
The DNA here is from genome assembly GCF_977035675.1 of Penaeus japonicus. Lineage (NCBI taxonomy): Eukaryota > Metazoa > Arthropoda > Malacostraca > Decapoda > Penaeidae > Penaeus > Penaeus japonicus. The sequence continues at coordinate 22,025,761 of NW_028234411.1, forward strand.
TTTGTGGCATTTGTTAAATAGATGATGAAAAAAAAAAAATATATATATACATATTATTTAGTAATTTCTTCTCTTATTAATATTATTACTAATTTTAAAGTGAATGCAATTCAACTATTTGATTATATCATTCATTAAGAGCATTTTTCAAATTTATTTGATGCAATTGTGAGTGATATTGCCCATTCTTCCAATATTTAAGTAGTACTGGAGAATGATTCTTTATGCCCTTGCAACATTTTTTTTTTTTTTAGGACTTTTGCATAGTAATGAGAGAACAGTCAGGTTATTATTCAAAATCACTGGAGTCTTTAACAATGTAATAGAAAAGGTGATAATTTACAGAAGTTTGTTGCAAATTGAACATAAGGAAAATTGAAAAATTTTAGTAGTTACCACATTTCCTGTACATATGTCTGTTGCAAAAGAACACATCCTTGTTTACGTATTTGCTTTTGTAATGCAAATTGTCAATAACATCTAATTGATAGATGAGGATAGAGAAATTTCGTTTGCTTGTAGAATGAATTTAAGCATGGGGGAGTACTTGTTTGTCTGTGTTCTTTTTAAATCGTCTGCTAATTGCCTTATTTCTGAAAGACTTGGTGAATATTTTGATATTATCAAATGACCCCATAACCTCATTAGGGAATACAGGTCTAAACCTTTTCAAAATTAAAAAATATATTATAGAGAGGAATGAGAGAATCTGGCCTTTGAAAAAAAATGTTTTTTTCTGCAAATGGGGCAGTAATTGTTTTTGTATTATTTAGTTTTATCTATGTACTTTTATTGAAAGAGTCACTTGTTGCAAGTGTTTGATATCGAATAAGTGATAAAAGAGTTTCATAAATGGTGAAATATAAAAAGAAATGATTAAGGGTTATTCCTCAGATAAATATTTTTTTAGGTAATAGATCAAAATGAGATGACTTTTATATTTGATTTTTATAATTGTAATAAGCCTGAAGCTTGCAACAATAAGCAATATGCGAGGGAGGGGAATGCAGTATCCACTAATGCACTAGTCCAAGAATAATGTTGGGAAGCCTTATGAATTTGGCTCTTCTGGCACATGAAAGGTCTTCTTAAGCATGTTATCAGAGCTCTAGATTGGTGCACTCAGGTGTGCTCGTGACGGGAAATTTGTAATCTCCTGAACAGGAAATGAAGTGGAGACCAGACCTTTCTTAGGGGTGTTGAAAGTGATTAAAATGGAAGAAAAAATATATAGAGACATTATATATATATATATATATATATATATATATATATATATATATATATATATATATATATTATTAGTTGTGAGATGGGATCTGTGGACCATTTTCTAGATAGTATGGTGGACATTGTTGTATCGTTAGGGAATGAGAAGGGTTGCAACGATATGTCATCCCTCTCTCTCTCGCTCCTCCTCTTTTTTCTTTTCTTTTTTGTTTCACTCTTCTTTTCTTATTGCCCCCCCCCCCCCATAAATGGTCCAACTACTATCTTTCATAAAGCATTTTGGGAGTATTGCCTTGTACACGAAAAATTAATGAACAGAGGCTCCTGAGAGAGAGAGAGAGAGAGAGAGAGAGAGAGAGAGAGAGAGAGAGAGACGGGGAGAGGGGGGGATGGATAGGATAAAAGACCGAGTGTCCTGGAAAATGTCAAAAGGAGGGTAGGTCAGGTAGCACGTCGGAAGGCGTGGGTGAATGTGAGAGTAAACAATTGAGCTCAGTGGGTTGGCCTGTGGCTGATAGTGAAGATCGGATGAGTAAGAGTGTCATCGCCTCGGCAGTGCGTGTGAGTCATGCGCATGATATTCTCCACATCATCGTAATTACCACCCGAGGCCCACACTGCATGGCTCTTGTGCTTGTGTTCTTGCTGCCTCGGCCACTTGTTACTCCTCCACTTCACCTCCGCAGCTTCCACTTTTTATTGGATGCTCTATCTGTTTGTCTCGCCTATCTCTTGTCTGTCTCTCGGGCACGGTCTGCTCGCCCTCTCTCTCTCTCTCTCTCTCTCTCTCTCTCTCTCTCTCTCTCTCTCTCTCTCTCTCTCTCTCTCTCTCTCTCTCTCTCTCTCTCTCTCTCTCTCTCTCTCTCTCTCTCACACACACACACACACACACACACACACACACACACACACACACACACACACACACACACACACACACACACACACACACTACCGTTCTTTTACCCGATCTTTGCTTCGTTCTCTTTCCTCTCCTCTCTTGTTGCTCCTTTTCTCTCCCTTTATTCTCCTCTCTTCCGCTACTCCTTTCACCTTCTCTCGTATCCCCACTCATCCTCTCTGACACTCCATCTCCCTCCTCTCTCTCCCTCCCCCCTCCCCATCCCCCTCTCTTTCTCCCCAACTTGCTGTTTCCATTTTCGTCTAATGCGATTTTTTATATTATGTTTATATTGCTTGCTTATTCTTG
>NW_028234411.1:22033200-22060700 GCF_977035675.1 Penaeus japonicus
GTTTTATTTTGATCGTTTCAGTCTTTCTTTTCCTTTTTTTCTGTTCCCTCGATTCGCCTTTCTATAAGACCTTTTACTTGTTGGTGTTCACTTTGCTCCCTTGGTTCCCTTTTCCATATCAGACATTGTGCTTGCGGGTGTTCCTACAAGGAAGTTGATGTTTGACCTTTCCGCACCACCCTTTTCTTTCAGATTTGCTTTAAGTCAACACGGCTTTTTCTTTCTTTCTTTTCTTCCCTGGCTCGTCCCCCGCCCCCTAGGCTCGCCCGAGGTTTCATCGTCCTAAGCTCTTTATTGCTGTATCAGTGTATTTCGCATTGTCTGCCTCTATTATGTTTGTTTGTCGTTTTCTCCGTTTCTCTACACTTTTTTATTTTATTTTGCTTGTTATTACTCCTTTTCTTTTTTTTTTCATTGCACATATCTTACTCTCCTATTATCTTCTTTTACAAACACCGACACAAGAGTATGTAGAGTATGCACTGCGAACCTTAGGCGGGAAAGTAGTACACGGGGAGAGGGAGGAAGGTTGGGAGAAGAAAGGGGGGTGGGATCCGCTCACGGTGACAGCCCAGTTGGCGATGACTGTGGTTGAGATTGTGGTGGGGGTTGTGTGGTACGGCGGCAGCAGCGACTCTGGCCTTGACTTTGACCCTGGACAGCACGCGAAAGGTTATTTGCTGGCGGTGGTGGTGGAGGAGGAGCAGGCAGCGGTGCAGGTGCAGTTGCAAGTGCAGCTGGTGGCGACGGTGGTTGATGGCGGATCCCGTGCCTGTGGGAGAGAGTTCTCGCTGTTACCTGAGGAGGAGGAGGAGCGAGAAGAGATCATGGTACTCGTGGCTGTCAATCTCACTTGTGTCTTCAGGTTGGCGGTCGCGTCCTCCCACCTTTTCTCTTTCCTTCTTCCTTCAGTCCTCACTCAGCCAGCTTTTCCCTTCCCTTCTCTTCTCTTGTCGCTTTTCCCTTCTTTGGATATTTTTACATCATCATCATGTCTTTGATTCGGGGACTGATATCAAACGGGACAAGGCTCGGGGAAAGTTCGCTCTCGTGTCGCCTCGATCTGGAGGTCACGAAATCGTGTCGACGTCCCGCCCACGCAACGATCACATTAAACATTTTACGGTGTCCTTTGAGTGCATGGCTCGAGGCGTGCAGGTCCCACGGGACCCCCGAATCCCCGAGCCTTGCAACTTCGCTCGCCGGGGAAACCAAACGCCGCTTTTGAAACCTCCGCCGTGCATCATGCATCCATCCCCCTGGGTGTTACGTCACCCTTTTTGTCTGTGTGGTCTTTCAGTGACTCTTACTCTTCGTTTAAGGCGAGCGAGCGGGCGAGCTCTAGAGAAAGCAAGAGGATGCCGGGGTTCCCTTCGGCTTTCTTCCCGGCTGAACCTGGAACGAGAGAAAGATATCCTGCTGAACGAGCATAAGTGAAGGAACGGGTGTGTGCGCGTCGGAAGGAGCATAGTAGATAGGGGCACACATGTTAATGGATTAGGAGCTGTTTGGGGGTTCTTATATTGGTCTGTGAGATATTGATGCGACACCTTTACGTGTGATATTTTATGTGATTCTTGACCCTAAGGCAGTGGGTGTCCTTGGTAACTTGGTGGCTCTCTCTCCACTCTCCTTTTCTCCCCTCCCCCCTCCCCCTCCCCCTCTTAATTATTGTTCTTATGCTGATAGGATCATATTCGTTCCATACCGCCCCCCCCCCCCTGTATAAACTGGCGGAGAATCGGTGCTGCCGATTTATCTTCTTTTCCTCCTTTTCTTTTCCTTCTTTTCTCGCCCTTCTCACCTTTTCTCCTCTTTTGCATCTTTTCTGCTTCCCTCTTCCTCCTCCTCCTCTTTCACCGCTCTTGCTTCTCTCCTTTCCTTCTCTTTTTTTCTGCTCTCCCGTTTCTCTCCTCCTCCACCTCCCCCTCATTCTCCGACGACGCTTCGACGTGTTCCGTCGGGTGCCTTGAACCCAGGGGGCTCCTTCTCGAAGTGACCAGGGTGTCGTCGATGTCGACTCGGCGCTCTCGTCGTCCGCTGCGATTTCTGGAATGCTGGGAGGGAGGCGAGGGGACAGGAAATATATTGCCGTTTTTTTATGACGAAGTAGTGTGACTCGAGGTAATTTGATACTTGATTGTTTGTCAATATGAATTGAGGGGGAGGGCATAGCTTGTGGAGTTTTATTTTATTTTTTTTATTTTTTTGTGCTTGTGGTTGAGTTAGTATGTCTTGTTGGAAATGGAAGAATTCCCGTTTCTTGTTTTGTTTTGGTGCGCGCGCGCTTGTGTCTGTCTGTGTTTTGTTCTTGGTAGGTCTAAATTGGGATGGCGTGAGTGACCGGAAGAATATGTTGACCGATTTTTTATTTGTATTGTTTCTCTTCCTTTCGTCTCGTCTTGTTACCTGTCGTTCTCCTCTCAATCCCTTCCACCTCACTGAATTCAGGAGGTGGAAGGAGAAAATATAAAATCTGCCACCAGGGCATAGTTTCTGATGCTAGACAGGGGGGAGGGGTATTATGAGAAGTAAAGGAGACGAAAAAAGTTTGTAATCGGTTGTAAGATGTTTCTCTCTCTCTCTCTCTCTCTCTCTCTCTCTCTCTCTCTCTCTCTCTCTCTCTCTCTCTCTCTCTCTCTCTCTCTCTCTCTCTCTCTCTCGTCACCACACCTTGACGACCCGATATGGCGAGCTGTCATCCCCTCCTATTGCACTTTGTTCACGTCTATTTATGTCTTTTATGTCCGCCCTTGTACTGGTGTCAGATCTCTCTCTCTCTCTCTCTCTCTCTCTCTCTCTCTCTCTCTCTCTCTTTCTCTCTTTCGTAGGAAAAGGAGAAATATTTCGAAATGGACACACTCCAGACCCGAAGGTCATTACTCAGCTCAGAGCGTTTGTGACTAACAATTCAAGTGCAGTATCCAGGCGCGTCCCGCACACATTCGCACGCGCGCGCGCATGCAGACACTTATATACACATGCACACACATGCACAGCTGCTCTCTCTGCCACTGCCACGCCTCCAGAATCACCTCCTCCGTCACCTCCGACTCCTATCGCCACGACGATCAAGTTCATCGCCTCAGCCATAAACCGAGCACTAGGACTGGCGTTTCATTTATATCATCGGCGAAGAGGGAGTTCCTATCGTTATCTTTAGCATAACATCGCCTTTGATCTATTCAGCAAGAGCACTTCATCGTCACCACGCAAGCTATACACAAGCTGTCCACAGAAGGAAGCGAATGCACACACAAACACGCGCACACATATGCAGACACACATGCATACGTATACCCCCATAACAAACACGCACACACGCGTACACATTGCGCGCGCACATGCTCGTGCAGACCCACATGCACATGCACACCCACTCTCACACTCGCTCATTAACTCTCCTCTCTCTCCTCCCACGTCTTCCCCTGCCTTCCGTCCATCGTTCTGCTCTGTCTCTTTTCCCTGTTTTCTCACCCCCTTCATGTCTCTCCCACTCCCCTCCCACTCCCACTCCCACTACGTACCCAACACTCCAGCCGCCACCCATCTACTTCCTCACTTCCGTCCCTCAACACCTGTTTCCTCTTAGGGCTGGAACCTTTTGTCCCCCCCCCCCCTTTTCCTTCCTCTTCTATACCTTCCCGTCTGTCGATGTTTTTTCTTTTTTTTTTACACTTCCCCTCTCCTTTTCTGGTTTCTTTCTCCATCTCATTCCTCTACCATAACACATACACACATTCTCTCTCTCTCTCTCTCTCTGTATGTATGTCAGATTGATTATAGTGTGCAATTTTAGTGGGTATTTTTATTTTTTCAATAACTAATAAACACGTGGTTCCTCGTCTTACTGTTCGTTAATGAGCATGCACGTTCATATTAGCTAGAGAATTAGATGGCGGAAACTGGACGGGATACGATTTCCATCCTTGTCCTAATTATTATTATTATTTGTATTTTCTCTTACTTCGATATTTCTGTTTTCTTCCATCTGGCTTATGAAATATATAACAATAGGTCATAGCGACGGCGATTTCGTACAGCGTTCTGTATGATAGATGTGTGTGTGTGTGTGTGTGTGTGTCTAGGGATTTATTAATTCAGGCCTATATGCATTCTTCCCAAATGTATGACCAGTGGTATCTTTATTTTCTCTCGCCCTGTTTCCAAACGACCGCGTGCGCGACAAATCTGTTTACGTGATTTGCGTTGTGTATCGGTACCGCTTCATCGCCCCAGCTGATATTCCACACTCGAGAGGAGAGACTAAAGTGTGATGAAGTACAGTGCACACGTGAGGGTTGTGTGTGGACGTAGAGCTAAACGTGGAGGCTTGGTTGCCGCTCGGGTTTTGCAGTGTGGGAGAGAGGGGGGGGAAGAGAGGTAGGGAGGGAGTGTGTGGAAGTAGGAGAAAGAGAGAGACAGATGGAGGGACAGAGAGACTGACACTACCTTCTGTACACCCGAGACTTCATTGCTTTTCCTTGTTGCTGTGGTTGCATCTAAGTTTAGGAGATGCGAAAAGCAGGACACCGTGCGCTTCTATCCTCTTCAGTATGCAGAGGGGACGCTTTCGACAAGATATTCATTCCTCCGTGGAATTTAGACATTGTAAACGGTATTCTATTAACTCGGAAAATAAGTGAATATACAGGAGCACTACTATCCTCTCTTTTTTCTTCTTTTTTTGAACTACCATCGTTTTTAATGGTAGTTATAGTTGTAACTTCAGCTGACGGCACTCGGCCTCACGTAAGCATGGAAAGTGATTATCGGCAACGGGGTGAAATGCTCTCAGATTCGTCCCCCATGTTCAGCGGGTCGAGAATTTTATTACGTTCACTTTCTCTTGTATAACATTTTAATTTTCCATTTAAGCAAATTATTTGGTAATGCCCCTTACCCTATTTTTTTAACATAGTCTTTCAGTCAGACCCTTTCGATTGAAGATGGAAAAACTATTATAAGCTCGCCAAATCAACCGCGTACCCCCCACTCTTTCCCACCCCTCCCCCTCCCTCCCTCCGTCCCTGCATCCCTCTGTCTATCTCCCCCCATCCCTCTCCCCTCTTTCTACCTCCCCCCTCTCTCTTCTCTCTCTCTCTCTCTCCTCTCTTTCTCCCATCTCTCTCTGACACGCCCCCCTCACTCCTCTCCCTCTCTCTCGTTATTAATTAAATGGAAGTGGCATCATTAACCCGCAAAGCTTTCTGATTTTAACAATGCCCTTCGAAATGCAGGCACTATCAGGAGAGAGCGGATACATACACGTAAATACGTACATATATACATACATACATGCATACATATAAAGGAAAAAGAAAGAGGGATAGATATAAGAAATATCCATACATCAAACAAAATTTACCTCGATGTGTGTGTGTGTGCTTGTTAATAATCGGATCGCTTTTTGACTGCCATTTAAAGCAAACTCCAAAGGCGCATACACGAGAAGAGACATTCCCGTGTCTCGTAAATTAGTGTGTAATGCGAGCTGTAGAGGGTGTGGAGAGAGAGGAAGGGAGAGGGCCATCCTTCCCACGTGGGTTAGGATACTTTATTGCACCCCGTTAGCCGCACCCTATCTCGTTCTCGTTCAAGTTCTCTCCCTCTCTCTCTCTCTCTCCCTCTCTCCCTCTCTCCCTCTCTCCCTCTCTCTCTCTCTCTCTCTCCCTCTCCCTCTCCCTCTCTCTCTCTCTCTCCCTCCCTCCCTCCCTCCCTCCCTCCCTCCCTCCCTCCCTCCCTCTCTCCCTCTCTCTCTCTTCCCCCCTTTCTCTCCCTCTTTTCCCCCCCTCTCTCCCCCTCGCCCGTTCTCTCTCTCTCCTTTCTCCCTCTCTCTCCTCTCTCCCTTCTCCCTCCCTCCCTCCCTCCCCCCCTCCCCTCTCCCTCCCCCTTTCTCTCCCTCTCTTCCCCCTCGCCCGTTCTCTCTCAATTTCCTGTGTTCCCTATCTTCCTATTCTCCCATTCTAACCATCCCTCCCTCGACACCCCCCCCCTCCCCCTATTCCCCCGTCTCCCCATTTCCCTTCATCCTTCCTCTCTCCCTTGATCTCCCCGTTTCTCCTCCTCGATGCCCCCTTTTTCCTCCTTTCCTCTCCTCTTTTTCTCTTGTATTAAGCACATTTGCGAAACGGCGTTGGTTCCCAGAAACAGGGCAGGAGCGACAGTGACAATGACAGACGATTCCACAGGTGTGGGAGGGTGGCGTGGCTGGTTGAGGGAGGTGATTACACGTGCAGGTGTTGCTGTGGCCATTATCCACGTTCTAGGCGTGTTGTTTGAGAGCTTGCACATCCTCCTGCCCACCTGCTGCCGCCTGCCCTTGCCCCCCCCCCCCCTCTCTCTCTCTCTCTCTCTCTCTCTCTCTCTCTCTCTCTCTCTCTCTCTCTCTCTCTCTCTCTCTCTCTCTTTCTTTCTTTCCCTCCTTTTCTTTTCTCACATTTTTTTATATTATATGCCTTTTCCCCTCTATCTTCGTTCATTTGATCCTATGTAGTCTCCCATGGATCATGTCACTTTTTTTTTTTTAACAAGAAATCCTCAAGAACGGCAGTGGAGGCGAAGTGCGAAATCATACTGACACACTTTATGGTCACGTGTTAATTGTTTACTTATGAAGCAAGAAAACAAGAGGGAGAAAGAGAGAACAAATTGCATGTGAAGATTCAAGAAAAATGTTACCACGCCTTCGGAAGGAGACTGGGTCGAATAGGTGAACTTTGGATATGCACTAAGCGAGATATGAGTTTAGAGGCGTGTTTGCAATTGTAGTGGGGGGTAGGGGCTTCCTTGACGTATACTACAGGTTCCTTCGTTGCTATAGCGACAACCAAGCAGCTTACCCAAGCTATCACTCGCGAGGTGGTGGCTGTAGCCCTAGTAAAAGAAAATAATGGAAGGCGATATTAGTCTTAAGTCCCAGCAGAGAAGAGAGAGTGAGAGAGGGAGGGAGGAAGGGTGGGGATAGCGGTTGCTTGTCATTTCCCTTATCTCAGGCTTAAATCTAAGTGAGAAATTAATCTTAAGAAACTCCACCACATCATTTAAGTCATGCTCTTATGATACTCAAAACAAGACAGAGTTCAGGGGAATAAAAAAGAGATAAGCTCACGATTAAAGAGTGATACACCTTTTGATTAGACTCCGAGAAGGAACTTGGAGATGGAATTCTGTAGGAAGCAAGACACAAACCACCGACCCGTGAAAAAAATGCAGTGCGAGACGTACAGAACCACAGTGGACGTCAATAGAGAGAGAAAGCGACAGAGTAGATCGTTGACCATCTACCTAACCCTTTAGTAAAGGAAGGAAGGAAGGAAATGAAGAAATTCCCCTTCAGAAGGAAGAGAGGAAGGAAGGAGGGAAACAGGAAAACTCAGGCCTAATGATTACGTCCCAGTAAACTCATGGGCTTCATGATCGCCACCAATACTCGCTAGATATTTCGTCTCAACACCTTTTTCTTTCTTTCTTTTTTTATTGATTCTAAGAAGGGTCACACCAGATTGCGAAATGTTTTGATAGTCTTGCGACCAAAAGTCTAGAGAAGGTTTGCTTTTCATCTATTATTTTTATGTAATATGCTTGCCCAAGAATTCATTTCAAGGAAAACAATTGATACGTATTCAATAGTGTCGCAATGGGAGTGTCATTTCCCCCGCACTTGCATACCAATATCAAGGTCAGTAACTACCTCCTTGTCCACAACTAGTCCAATAAATTCAGTCACCTCGGTTAAAGTAAAAATCATTAAATGTTATGAATACGAAATTAAAGATATAACTAACAGCCGTTTTCCTTGTTATAGCTACAGTAGGCGATAACAGTGATGGATGACGAGGCCCATCGGTACACTAACCTCGCTCGGGCTCCTTTTCCGCCGCAAGCATTCGCGTAAGACAGGAACAAACAAATCTAAACACAAGCCAAACAAAATGACATATTGCTCAAATTACTCATTGATCCCCCCCACCCACCTAAACTGATACTCTCACACCTAGAAATAAAACCGCCAAACTAAATATAGCGCACATGTTGTTAGTCTATTCATGCGCACGACGATGAATGACATGCCCCTAGCCTTTATACTAGGCGAGCCCAATGGGAAAGGTCTGTAATTATTTGTAAGCCTTTTAGCAAGTCGGTCATTCACGCTTAGACATTTAAGCACCTTTAAGAGTATAGATATTTTCAGAGACATCACTCATTGAAATGTATAATCTTAATTGGATGATATATATTGGAAATGTGCGCGTGTGTGTGCTCGCATTATACTGTTAATAACATTTCGACTGGGTGAAGATTTGAGGGGGGGGGGGGCATTGAGGCAACGACATACTACTGCAGGAGGCGTGGTGGCAACACTGGTCTAGACCCTGGGGACGAGCAGACGGCTTAAGCTCCAGGTGAGAGTGCAAGGATATTGAAGTATTTTCGATTAGCTATATAAAAAAAAACATGCTTGAGGAATCAATAGGTAGTCATTTATAAAGTCTATGGCCTGTCCCTCTCAGGGAGACACATGATCGTCCTAACATCGGGTAATCTTACAATATTTATACAAACAGATGTACCCCTCCGCCCCCCTCCCCCCATGGCATCAATGAATTTTCATTTCATTTTTTCCATTTATATCACTCATCTTGCCTTTATGTCCTCCCGGGTTTTCTCCATTGTGCACTCATTCACCGGAGTATGAACTCCCCAGTTGATAATGACGAGGGAGACTAATCGAAGGGAAAGGACTTTGCCTTTCGAGCCACTAGGAGAAGAGGTGGCTAAGAAGAGTTTGCACATGTGTGAGAAAATGGGCGGTATTTGGTTCAGGAGGGAGGGCATAGGGTATGGAGGGATAGTGTCGGTTTGGGGGACGGGATGGAGTCAGGGGGAATGACCACCGCCGTTACACGACTCTACGACCATACCCTCCCTTCCTCCCTCCGTCCCTCCCTCTCTCTCCCGACCAGCTAACCCTCAACCCCTGTCCTCCCCTTACCCCAGCCTCTCCTGACTTAAATTCCTCTGAGACTACTGTATCGGGACCTTTAATACGAGATTCTTCTCTGTAACCCATTGTTGGGGCTCGAGTATGGGGAGCGGGGACCGAGGAGGAGGGGGGGGAGGGGGAGAAGGAAAGGAGGATGGGGTGCGTGTAATTGTCCCGTATCTCTCGTCTCATTTCACTGGTCCCTTTAGAGAATTAAGATCTATTCAGTTTCCCACGCTGATTAATCTTTATACGTTTTTTCCTCCTATTTTCTTTTTGTTGTCTCATTAGATGAGGAAGAATGGGAATACATTCTTAAGAAAGAGACTAGCAAGTTGACAGCTAAACTAAGGAGAGGGAAATTGCTAAGAGCGTTGGCTCTTAAAGATGCTCAAACCGTCTAGATGTCTGTCTGAAACTAGTAAAAAGGCACAATGCACACGTTCATACAATGCGACCGTCGAATCAAGCCTCGTTTTATTATCGACTAGCATGACTTGATTAAAAAGGAAGAGGAACAAAGGCTTTCAATTATGGCAAGATGTATAAAGCCCGTGTGCTATTTTCCTAGAAACATGTTTTTTCAGTCTTCGTAAAGTGGATGGGGGAAAATGCATTTATTTCTCCCTACACTTACTTTCCATATGCAGCCTGCCCTCCTGCTCCCTGCTTTTTGGGAACAGGCAATAAAGTGAGGGAGACAGGGCAGGCGGTAGGGGAAGGGGAGAAGGGAGAATGTGTATATGTATCCGGCAATAAATCTATCAAGATGCCTCTGCTTTTACTCTTTCTACGCAGTGGAGAAATTCGGTAGGTACGTGCATTGTGTGTATGTATATGTATGTGTGTGGGCTCACGCATATACGTCACTCGTTTATTAATGTAAGAATACCAGTCGCAAATATGAAGAAATGAAAGAGAGAGAGAGAGAGAGAGAGAGAGAGAGAGAGAGAGAGAGAGAGAGAGAGAGAGAGAGAGTGGAAGCGAGAACGCAAATTGTCAGAGTGTGGGTGAGGGGGATAAAAACCACAGGCAGGCAGTCAGGCAGGAAGTGTCATGAGGGGTTGGAAATAACGGGAGAGGGTGAAGCGGGGACATAATGAAGGGGCACGGAATGAGAAAAGGAAGTAAAGCGCAATAGAATTTGAGATGGGACAGGAAGACCAGGAAGAGAGATGGGAAAAGGCGAAAAGGCTGGGTCGAGAAGCAGAGTGGGAGTTTTTGCGGTTTACTGAACTTCCCGGACGTTGAGTTTGAGAAAGAGATTGGGTCTCAATTAGTGCCAGGCCATTCGTATGTTAGAAATCATATTCTGTGCATTTTTCCGAATTAATTTATTTGGCCGGCCTCTCTGACTAATGTGCGTTAAAGCCGACTTGACCTATATATACATTTTTTTTTAACTATGCTCAAAGGGAGATCTGTTGCTGTAAATAAATTAAACCACGTCCTTTGATGTAAGAACATTTTGATTTTTCGTTTGCGCGAAGGGTGGTATACTAGTATTAAAGAAAACAACTACAATTACTTGTCACTTCAGGAAAGTACGTGATCAGTGGTTTTGACTTTTAAGTCTTCCGTGGAAGTTTTCAAAAAATCACTTATTTATCATCATCATCCTCTCCCACCCCCATCCCCACCCCAATCTAAAACTTTTCAAAGTACTAGCAAACAACATCAGGGGAAGTGAGGCGCAGATTTCTTTGAGCTCGGAGTACTTACTGCCAAGTGCCGTTTACTTTTGGGGTGGTGTTACCCAGTCATTGTTACGTAATAAAAGCGATGCCATTTTTAAAGGGGGATATGTTTTTGCATTTGCTGTTGTATGGAATGTGTGTTACAGACTCCGTATGCGACGAGAAGAAAATGTCGATTGGTTTCACAGGAAGAAAGAAGTGAATAATAAGATATAAAAGGAGAGGAGAGAATAATAAAAGTGGGTAAGCACTCAAGGTGACTTCATATAAATAGTCGTAATTCATTCTGGCAAGGAAGGGCCTTCATCTTACGAAATGTGTGAAGCTTCGGTCGCGTTTCTTCTTTCTTCTTGATATACTGTATCTTATTTTCTGGCCGTGAAGTGTGAAATCTTACATGCGTGTCTGTGCACGGTTTCTGTATCACGCCGAGACACGCAAGGCTTGTGCTCGTGCGTCTGTGACACGGTACCAGCGTATGTACAAACAACGGCGAGCCACATATTCTAATTCAGATCATTGTTGACAGTTGTAATGTAATCAAGCGCTGCGCTTTGTCAATTAAAAAGATTGACATACCAGGCCGAATATGGCCCGGTAATGGAGGGGGAAGAGTTGGGAAATAGGTGGAGAAAACGGACAGAATTGAGAGAGAGATAGAGATAGAGATTGACTGACTGATGACTGGGAATAGAGATATAAATGGAGAGGATACCGGCTGAATGAAATCCTGGAGGAGATAGTTCCCGAAATATGATGAGAGAAATGCAGAGAAAGGAGAGGTAAGGGAGAGGAGTATTAGAAGAGAGAGAGAAAGAAATAAGGAATGAAGTGGGAGGAGTATAGTGAGGGAGGGAGAGCAAGCGAGTTGGAAATAAGTAAACCCTTTTTGCTTTCCGTCGCCACAATTGGAAAGCGCACTGGGGTAGCAAGATCCTGTTGACACATACTTTGACGGCGTAAAGGGACTCGCTTGTTAGTAATATGAATCGATCAGAGAACATGAAGGGAAGGCATAATTTATCAACTTCACTCCCGACTTCACGTGTTCGCATGTGATGAACGGCTGGCTGATCAGGTTGCGTCTATTTTCACTCTCGGGTTGTATATTTCATTGAGGGATATACACATGTCCTTTCTTTTGTCGTTTGAGGTATAGTATAGTCATTGTGAAATACAAGAGCAACTGACTGAACTACGTCTTAATTTGTCTGTAGATGAAAATCTGTATTGCTAGGATGGAGAGGCAGAAAAAAAATCATAGCTTTGTCATTTCAATTTTAAAAGAGCCGTTGTGAGGGTAGAGAGTGGAAGCAAATGTTTGTAAAGGAGGCATCACAACATAAAGCACTTCTCATGTTTCCATCAACGTATGTTTGTGCCCCCCCCCCTCTCTCTCTCTCTCTCTCTCTCTTTCTATATATATATATATATATATATATATATATATATATATATATATATATATATATATATATATATATAAAATACACACACACACACACACACACACACACACGCATATGATACACAGGTATATACACGTACATGTATACGTACACGCACGCGCTTATACTTGTACAATCGCACATGTATAATATACACTTATGGAATGTATAAAACATGCATGTAACATTTAACCGCTTTCTTTTGCATCTATGATACATATAGAGAGAGACTCGGCAATAAATTGGTCACATTTACCATTACGCCACAAGAGATCAATTACGAAAGCGCTATTATTTCACGAGTGTCGCGCCAAGTCTTTTGCGCAATGGAAATGAAATTCATACGCCGTGTCTTTTCACTGAAGTTCCGAATAGACATTTAAACATTGAAGAGTAGTGACTTCCATGTGTACTACATACACGGAACGATCAAATACAAATCCTATAATTAAAAGAATACGAAAATTACTTGAAATTCCTATTTGTGTATAGACGACATGGTCAGCGTTTGAAGCAAAGGTTAAAACCGCAGGAGGAGGGAGACTAGGTGGCTCGGGTAACAGGTACTTAGATAGTGGCTTTAGTGGGCAGGGCGGCGGTACAGGGTTGTAAAGGAAGTATAGTATGAAAGCGGGTAGACAGGTAGGCGGACAAGCAGTCAAGACAGCAAGCTGTTTTAGAGCAGGAGGAACAATAACATGGTATATATTTTTTATGTGGATCTGAACCACTAGGACTTTCGGAACCGAGCTACTCTCAATTCTATCATGATCATAACGCGATGTTTATGTTTTTATTCATTCCTTGTTCTTTTGTCGATGCCTGCTCGTTCTACCCACTTCCAATTGACATTTGGAAAGGACGGTGTTGGCGGGCAGGCCTTGTTGGATGTGTGTGTGCCGCTTGGTGTGTAACATTTTTAACGTGAAGGTCACACACAACGCCCTGCCTTTGCCTCTCAGGGAGACATGCATGGGGGCCCGCTGGAAGGTTGTCTTCGTCTCACATCTGGAAGATAAATTGAACATTTGAGTTTGTTTTCATTTATGATTTTGTTGCCAGTTATATCCAAGTGTGTTTTTAGGAGACGCTTTTTTTTACGTTACGTTGTAGGGTAGGGTGTACTTTACCCGATCTTGGTTTCGTTCAAATGGTGTTAAAAACCGTTGGATACCCATATGGTTAATGCTGAATCTTGAGCAACCGGTAGGCAGGCAGGCAAGAAACCCTCTTAAGTCTTCACCAGCCACTTGTGACCTGGGAACTAGTACGCAGATGAAACCAACTGACTGCACTGGCGCCAGATACTGTGTAAGTTTTCTTCGCTGAACGATCTGTCCTTCCGTCTTCCTTGGGTGTGTTTTGGTACAAGGGGCATCCTTTGACAGTAGAGATCCCCCTCTCCCCCACCCTTTTATCCTTAGCTGCAAAGGCAATGCGCACGATTGTGTGTGGGCCTTTTAAACCGGGCCGTGTGCGTATTTATCCCATCCGTGTACGTGTGGGCAGCCGGTATTGAAGACCCCTGAGGTAGATCAGTTTGGAATTGTGTGGCGGTTGTTTACTGATCGGAGGGTCGGTTTTGAGACGATTAGTCTGTCCGCTAGGACTTACGTTTTAGATATATAATCTATAATGTCAATGATATCTGGCAGTTTAAATTTCCAGAATGTTGAAACAGCTGATAGTTGGTGTAGAACGTTTTATCGGGGCTCGGGGTCTACTATATCGGGGTTACTGTGGACAGATGATGTACCGGTCACGAGTGTTTTGGTTGGATTTAAAAATGGCGTTGGCGCACACGAGGACATTGTTGGTATGTACTGCGCATCATGGTCAGTTCCCGAAAACATAAAAAGAAGTGCTTACATAAAGAAGACTCGTGAATGACATCTATTTTTATCATTCAGTATCGGCTGTTTGAAATTTGAGATTGTTTGACCCCCACCCTCCCCCCAACAGACAAGCGCGAAGCAGGATATGCAGGGGCGAGGGAGAGGGAGAGGGGGGGGGGGGCGGTGTGAAGGCGGTGGAGGCTTGGTTGGGGGGAGGAGGAGGAGGTGGGGGGGAATCATCTGGTCGCGCAGTAGTGTTTCTCAGCTCGGAAGCATTTCATGTTTTATTTTTACTCCTCACATACATGTTATTTGGCTTGCAGTTCTTCTGCCTATTGTGAGACGATCGTTTTCTCTTCGAACGCATGCAAATATGATCAAAATTAGGAGAGAAGCGTAGGAAAACAGGTAGCTGTTGTGGTGAGAAACCCTACTACGAAAAGCGCGGGAATGCGGAGCTTCGCGGGAAAAACGGACTTGAGCCACAGCGAGCGAGTGAGAGAGAGAGAGAGAGCGAGAGCGAGCGAGAGGGAAGGAAGTTGGGCCAAGCTTAGCTGTGACAGTTCTCGAGACGCCCAGTCTATATTTTTTTGAGTGTGAAATTCGTTTTATAACCGTTCTCTCGGGTGTTTGTGCGTTATTTGAAGATGTGACTTAATGCTGGAAAAGAACTGAAAGGACGCTTCGAGAAATGCTTTTGCTGAGCGTGAATTCGTAACATGAACGTGACGCTTGCTAGGCCTACCTTTACCGGACTCGGCTTGTGTGAATGACCGGATTGTCACGTTGAATTTGCGTCTTCGTAACAACCAAAGAAATTCTACCTCTACTCCAATCTGCCGTTGCCAAAGATCATAGAACACTTATTTATTCGACATACGTAGTGATAAACTTTATTTATTGATTGATTTTATTTATTAAACGCCAAATTTGAAAGAAAAATGGAAGCTATGGCCTTGAAGAATGAAGCCGAGTTCCTCCTTAGTGAGTACGACACCTTTGGCGATCTTTGGGGCGAGATCGAGAATATCACGCCCAACCTGCAAGACCCAAGCCACACGCCCGCGGCCACCACCCACTACATCGTCAGCTCGCAACCTGTGGGGGGGAGTAGCTACCTCCCGTCCCACGCCAAGTACAGCTATGGGCGTGCTGCGGGCGGCGGGGTTACTGCGCCCTCACGCCACCAATCTCAGCCTTTGCACTGGCCCAATGCCGGGGTCAACTTGGGTCAGGTAAGCCACGTCCGGTGCCATGGGGAAGGGAGGGGGGGGGCAAGGCACTCAGATGCGGGTCGTAAGTGACGGGGTAAACCTTATTCGTTTCCTTCACGCTTCTAGTGAAGTGAAGCTGGTGTGTATTGGCGAGGCGCCGTGATGGCTCCATACATGAGTGATTCAAGTTGTGTGTACGTGAGTGTACGAATGCGATAGCAGATTAACCAAGAAGCTTTTGCCGATGTAGTTATCACAGAGCATTGACGCTGATCTCGCATTTTCCCGTTCTCCCGTTCTCACAGTGTCTCTTCTCCCACCAGGGCCAGACGGTGCTGCAGACGAGCAAACTCCCGAGCGGCCAGATCATCGCCATCCCTGCCAAGCAAGGGCTCAATGTCCAGAACATTCGTGAGTATTGGTCGTATCTGGTGATGACGAGGGTACCGATGATGATAAAAAGTGTGTGTGTCATGATCCGGTAACTGGTTCTACAGAGCTACTTTGAATACTAAGTTCATCTCGATTAGCTAAGTTGTCCCTTTTTACTTTTTTTTACGTACAATACTCTATGCCAATGCTTGATAGATTCGTTCGACTTCCCTTTTCTAAGGGCTGTGCGGTGCAATCCATTCTCGGCTGCGAAGGAAATTTACACATCCATCACTTTCTCTCGTGAGATATTTTCCAAATGTTGCCTTCCACGTTTCGCATTTTAAAATTAAACTCTAGCTAAACCAAAATGGTGAGCGTATAACCCCAAGTCTGATTTAATTACAGAAACAAAATTCATAAAGTTAAAATCATCTGCTTGACCCATCTCCCCTCTTACTGTAATTAAATTTCCGACACATCAAAAGGAAAAACATTCTCGATTTGTTCTGCTGCGCGTGTGAATTATTATTCGTGTGTTGATTTGAGGATCGGGCGGTTGTTATGGAAACGGGGGTCGAGGGCGAGTTGGCGAGTCGAGTGATAATTGCAGGGATTAAGTCTGCGCAGAGCCATATTTGAGATTTCGGGGTCGAGAAAAGGGCATAGTCGGCGCTGTGTGACCTTGAAAGAGAGGGAGCACTTGGAATTTGGAAAGCTAAACACTATACAAAAGATGATTGGAAATGAGTCGGCTTAGTCGTAAATTCAAATAACCAAAAGATGGAGAGGAGGATATCGAAGCTTTGGCCATTTTTCGAATAAACCTATTTTGTGGATATTTTTTTAGCCATTCTATCACCACGGTCGAGTGGTATTGGCATTCATGTGGGAGTTAGTGATTTTCAGGATAGTCTTGGGAGAGGAGTTTGGGTTAGCCGGATTTAAAGGTCAGGGTTGTTGGATGACCGCAGCACCTCAGGTCAGGCTAGGTCAAGGGAAACAGTTACGGAGGGTGAAGGGTCAGGTCAAATCTTAATTAGTGGATGATGACCTGGACTTTGCGAGGAGGAAATACGGCGGATAGTGGTTGATCGGGTTCAGTTGCTGATTTTTAAAGCGATGTTGTAAAATATGTCTGAAGAAATATAATTTAGGCAGTCTATTGTTAAGCTCCGTAAAGGACGTCCATTGCACAGCTACATGTTTTCGCAATAGTTTCGTAATTCAGGAACGTTAGAACCATTAACAGATGATCATATTTAATTCCATTAGCGCACTAATGCAGAAGTTTTCGCCAAAGCATTAGCAAACACAAAACACAATGCGTGGCCTTGAAGCTAAGTGACCATGAAGTCACACCTCAGCCCTTGCAGTCTCGATTTCGCCTCTAGAGGGTCGTAACTCGCCCACCTTGCTATTTTCGGCCGTGATCGTGCTTTTCGTATTTTCCCCTGTTTCTTTTAACTCCCTCGTGCCTTTCACGCTATCCATCGTTCTTTCCCCCCCCCCCTCGCTCTTCACGCGGGGCGAGCTAGTTGCAACATCAGTTTTATTTATCTCGTTGTGCTTGACCGTTTTCTCGGGGACGTGATTCTGTTGCGCGTAGATGACCAATATTTATGAATCGCCGGTTATGTATCATAATATATGAATTGATACAGGGATCATAATTTCAAAAGAAGGGACGGAAAGATATAACAGTGTGTCATATCATAATGGGTTTTAGATAGCAATTCTGTTACCTATTATGGATTATTAATTATTGATAACCAGATATTGGAGAACATGATCATATTTGTTTAATAAAGGCTATTTCAATAACATTAATTGTTGATAAACATTGTGTGAAGAATACATACTGCAATTTCATGGTAAGAAAACATTTAGTTTACTTGACATTCAGACCTGAAATTACTCCTTCTGTAAGCAATTAAATAATTTTTTTGGTGATTTTGCATCAAACTTTTAGCTTTTCTGGAAGAAATATCTGAGGATTTTTGCAAAGGGAGAGAATTTTGTAGAGACTATACATATTTTGAATAACATGTCTGTTATACTATATCTGAGGATCAAACTCTGTAGAAACTTTGTACCATAACTAAAATAAGTTGATAATGAAGTAGATTAATCATGAGGAACTTTGGAACAATTGAATACAGGTGCAGTCAAAAACTAAAATTATTCATGTTAGAGTTATCCTTTTAAGGGGACCAACCTTTTAGATATGAGGCAGCCATTCTCTTTGCTTTAATAGGGAAGACATGTAGGTAGTGTAAATGTTAGACCATCTCCTGAGAGAATATTAGTAGAATATAACTTTGATTTTGGTGTAAAAGTTACCTTTCATCTTTATGGTTTAGTCTTAAGATTGCTTAAATTTTTGGATTGTATCAGTAGGAAAGTCTCAACAAAGGTGTTTGTGTATTTATTCCATTTTTTCATATATGTATAAATATATAGGTGGAAACCAGGTGATGGTACCTGTAAACAGTGTGCAGATGAAGTCTCCACTAAGAAGTGTGGATCAGCAGCACACAGGGATAACAGGAAGATCATCCCTGACTACTTCGCCTGTTGTCATTCGAACTCAAACTGGATCACTCACTGCAAACCCAGTGGTTAGTGTTTGTAGTATTTTTTTATTTTCTCGAATTCTCTGAACCTAGATCTAAAATCAGTTTTAGAAATGTTCTAGCTTTTGATTGTTACCGTATTCCACTCTTCCCTGGCTAGACTCTCCAAACTTCTCAGACAACGCAACCACAAATTCTTCAGCAGCAGCAACAGCAGCACCATCACCATCATCATCAACAACAACAACAACATCAGCAGCAACAGCAGCAGCAGCAGCAACAGCAACAACCACCTCCACCTTTGCAACCTCAGCAGCAACAGCAGCAGCATAGTACCCAAGCCGTGGGAGCTACACCACCCAAAAGTCTAATCACAACTCCAATATTAGATCACAGCGGTGCGCGGAAGAGACATGACTTTGACTTTGATTATGGAGTTGAGAGGTATTTAACTAGATTTGTATTTGTATAATTTGAGTATTTCATTTTTATTCTGTGTGACACTATTTCTCTCTTCCAAAATCTCTCTTTAGAAAGTTAGTTTTGTTTTAGTTATGCTGAACTCTGCATTTCTATGAGAAAAAACAGTCACAATCTATTTATCTATCTGTATCTATCAGACATGCAGACATAGAAGCTAGATATAGTACGACACATCTATAAGGCCCTGATAGGGGGAACTTCAAAGTAGTTTTTAACAATAGAAGCCAGAGTAAAATAATTGAAAGTGAAAATTAGATTCTTTAAGTCGATGAATACAAATTCTACAGACCACTAGACCTAGAGTTGAACGGGTTCAAGTCCTCTTTAAAATGCAATGTATATGAAAGGTGCATTACATCATACATATGAATACAGGTACTATACATGTGACCCTTGGTTTTATGTTGCGTTTCTTCTCTTTTTGTGCTTCATCCTGTATCGTTTCCAATTTCAGTAAGCGCAGGAAGAGTGAGAAGGGCGGTAAAGGCTTGCGACACTTTTCAATGAAGGTTTGCGAAAAGGTGAAGGCGAAGGGCACAACTTCTTACAATGAGGTAGCAGATGAACTGGTGTCTGAATTTACAGATCCTTCCCGATGTGCATCACCTTCAGATGGTGCCAATGTAGGTTGAATTAATTTCCACTGTGTGACTATGGAGCCTGTTTTGTTTTTGTTATTTTTTATTATTATTATATTATTATTATTATTAAGTATATGCATTGGTATTACTGATTATGTATTACCTACTCAGATTATAAAGCTTGTTTAGCAGCAGCATCAATATTATAGTTACTATTGATTTGATTTTAAACCTATTGTATCATACTTATTACAGCATCATTTATCACATTATTTTTTCCAGTATGACCAGAAGAATATCCGACGCCGGGTATATGATGCACTGAATGTCTTGATGGCCATGAACATTATAAGCAAGGAGAAGAAAGAAATCCGCTGGCTTGGCCTCCCCACAAACTCTGCTCAAGAGTGCCGCAAGTTGGAACAGGAAAGACATAAACGCGTGGAACGTATTAAGCTGAAGACGCAGCAGCTTCAGGATCTCATATTACAGGTATGGGCCTCAAGTGGTTATTGGTCTTTAAAATATCATTATTGTTTATTATCAATATTATTATGATTATATTATCATTACTATAAACAATGTAAGAAGCAATATTAGCTGTCTTCACTTGTTAATGCTCTCTTTTTATCAAATTAAATTTGATGATAAAAATATCTTGCGCTCCATAGAAGATGATTTAACCCATTGGTTGCTGTTTTGATAAAATACGTATACAGTCATATGGCGGGTTTATGTTGTATGGCACAGTGCCATCCGCGTTTACGGTCTTTGTTGCCTTGACAGCAAATCATGCCATCAGCTATCAATGGGTTAAAAGGGAATTTTATTACATAATTTTTTATTTATTTAATATTGAATGTAACTTGATCCTTGAAATTAGAAACAAGTATGGAATAAGATCCAAGAAGGCTGAAAGAACTTTTCAAGAAAGAATCTGTTAAAACGGTGTATCCAAAGAACGCATCATGACCATTTACCAATATCAAATTCTAATCACCAGTTTGTAATACTTTAAAATCACAAGTCACAATACTGCTCAATTTTCTAAAATTTTAAATTAAAAAAGTTAAAATTTATTATAACAATTTACAAGAACAATTTAAACACTAAATTTTAATAACAAGTAATAGTATGGCATATTATGTTTAATTTTTTAAATTGTACAGTTTAAAAAAATATAATTATAACTAGATAAATTTGATTATTTGTACAGTTTTGACTTTGTGCCTTATAATTGTTAGTTATAATAATGTAATATGTTTAAAATTTTTTTGTTTCCCTTCATGCATAGTTCTTATTAAAAATGATTCTTAAATTTGATCATTCTGTCTTTTTTTTTTTTTTTTTTTTTCTTTCTTTTTCTTTTTCTTCCTTTGTTTTTTTTTTCTTTTCTTTCTTTTTCTCTTTTTCTTTCTTAATTTTCTTTCCTTTTCTTTTATTTCTTTTTTTTCTTTTCTTTTTATTATTTTTATATATATTTTTTTTCCTTTTCTTTTTAATTTATTTTATATATTTATTTAAATTCTCTATACCTTTTTCATTTATTTTTGATTTAATTTATTTTTTTGATTTAGATTTATTATTTTTATTATTTTTTTTTTTTTTTTATATTGAAAGAATTGAATTTTTTTTTTATTTTTTTATTTATTTTTTTATCTATTTATTTATTTTATTTTTTTTTTTATATATTTTTATAAATTTTATTTTTATTTTGCTTTTTTTTTTTTAGTGTTGATAAAAAAACACCCCTTTGCTAGCTTTACAATGAAAAAAAAGTTGTTACCCACCACAACAAAAAAAGTATACAGTTTTTTGAAATAAAAAACTTAAAGGTGTGTACCATGCTGTTTTGTAGTAGCACTTTTTGTTCACCATAATATTTGCTTTTCCATTTTTTTGAATTTTTAATTTTTTAATTTTTTTTGAAATAACTGATCAACTTTCTTGCTTTGAGTTTTGTTTTGAAATCCATATTGTAGTTTGAAATTTTTGATGATTGATGATTGGTTTTGAAGTTAAGTTGGTGGATTTTTTGTGATTGTGTGTTTTTTTGATGTTTTTTTGTTTTTTTTTTTGTTTTTTTTTTGTTTTTTGTACATTTTTGATTTTGTTTTGTATTTTTTTTAGCTTTTACTTATAGAAACCTTTAAATAATGAAAAATGAAGTGAAATGAAAGCAATGTGAAACCTCTGCTACAGAAAGTACTGACTTGCAAAATGAGCTGCTGTTAAATTTTTTTGTTGTTTGTTTTTTTTATGTTTGCACTTACAGGTCTAGAGATTTTAACACTTCTTTTGTCAAAAGTCAATTACAGGTCTAGAGAAGCCCATGGAATCAAAATTGGATTTGGAGACCAAATGAGTTAAAGGTAAAAAAATAAAGTTAAAAGGTAGTTTGTTTGTGTTTTGAAATTTTTGAATTATGTAGATTATAACCTGTATATATATATATATTATTAAATATATATATATATATATATATATATATATATATATATATATATATATATAATATATATATATATATATATATATATATGTTCTCATTTTTATTGCTTTTAATTTGAATATAAAATTATTTAAATGATTTTTTCCCCAAGATTAAACCATTTTTCTGCCAGCATTATTATCAGTATAACCCAAACTTTCAGATTTAGCGGAGGGTAATCACGAGCCCAAGCTGAATCTCCGTGAGGACCTGAGCGTCCTCGGTGGGGAACTATATGGGGAGGAGGACATCGAGGTGGGGGGCATGACTCGCAGTGTAAGTGGTGGTGCAAGCAGTGGGATGGGGGTCATATCTCGCCACTCCTCCCTAATTTCCCTCCAACACGAGCACCGACCGGACTCTGCCTCCCCGTCCTCCTTTGGCGACGAAGAAGATGAAGACATGCTGGACGACTCTGATGGCGACATAAGTTAATTGGAGGAGCGAGTGCGACGTCGTCTAGGATGGACAAAGGGGTGAACACCAGATGGGCTTTAACAATAAGAAAGGGTATTTAACATAGGAAGTGTTATTGTGTGTGAGAAGTGCAAAGGAATTTTTGATGGTTGAAGGTCAGATCATGGCCAGTGAAGTGAATTTATTATTGTTTTATTTTATTACTATGTCTTTAAGTTGTGTGTAGGCCTACTTCAAAAGTAGCCAAGTCAAAGAGACAGTGTGAAATATTTTTTACTACGACATGAAAACTCTTGGATGGTGAATCAACCAGAGATGTTGGTTACAAGAATCATTAGAATGAGATGTGAGTGGAGTGAAGTGTTCTTACCCTCCCAGTGTTTGGGAATGGCTGCAGCGGTTCCTGAGGCTTATCTCAAAGGACAGATGTAATAGGGGTTGCTGAAGATCCATCAGAAAGAGGTGCTTGGTTGAATACATCAAAAGAGGAGCAAATGGGAACATACAGCCCACCAGTTGCTGTTGGCTGTAGAAGCAAAACCATTTATCTCTCAAGTGTTGGTTATTTCTTATGGCAGGGAAGTAGTTGAGGTAAAGCATGGAATGACCAGAGGGTCCGTCTCAGCCTTGGGATTCAGTACAAAGTGAAGTACAATTTGTACTACTGCATCTCTAGTGGCATAGACTTTTCTGTGACTTTGGACTGTTTATATGCAATGTTACTTCTTAAATTGAAATGTGAAATTTTTATAATGAAAAGTTATGCTGTTTGAAAAGATGTGTTTACTCTGGGAGATATGCAGAAAATCTAATCAACCTATCCTTATTTTTAAGGAAATATCCATTTTTCTTATTGTCCATTGCGTTGAACATCTTTATTTTCTTGAATATCAGAATATGATAGCATGGTCATAAATCAAATTTGATTATCAATCAAAATCTGGCCTAATCCATTTTTTAACTGCTCTATATCCCAGAGTGTACTGTCTTGAATCACAAATAAGGTAAATGAATTGTTCCAATGGTGAAGTGTCCAAAAAAATACAAACCATTGAGACCTTATGGTATGCCATTGGTGATATTTAAACATGTTGGCATCATGAACAGCAACCGTTTAAGACTACAAAGTGAGTTTATTTTTGTGAACGAGAAGAGTATATGTGTAAGAGAGGTTTCTTCCTCTAGGCCAGAAAGACATGTAAATAGTGTTTCCAATTAGCTCATTGAGCCTTGATAACATGAAGAATGTCATCTAAGGTGCTTGTGGTGTGAGCAGGGACTGTGGTCCTGTCGAGGATATTTTTTTATATTGTTTTACATACTTCCTCAAAGTGCAGGAGCAAGTCTGGCACTGCCACAGGGTCATGTTCGCTGCCCCCAGACACAGGTGCCCAAATTAAAAGTTTTTGTGCTTTCATCGAACCACTTAATGGTCTCTTCAACACAATTTCTCTTGAATACAAAATTGTGTATAGTACAAATTGTTTAGATAGGAGCATTGATATTTCTCTCATTCCCAAATGCAATTAATTCACAAAGAGGGAAATGCTGCCTGCCTGCCACTGTTATGAGTGAAGAGGAATCTGTCAGAGGCCTATTTATTTGGTCAGAATAGTTAAAGAGTCTGTTTTGCAATTTGTGCCATAGCTGGGGTACAAAATGATAGTTTAGAACAATGACGGCAGTATTTAACTATCTTGTGCATGCTTGGAAGTACTTTTGATATAGTTTGATTAAGAATGATAAGTTAATGAACTAATTTCTGTAAATTATGCAAATATATATATGTAAATTCCACTTTATTGCAAGCTTAATTGTTTGTTAAACTTTTGGACTTTATGATCTTCATTTTGTTTGAACTTGTTCAGTGCACCAGTGTGATATCTTCAATGTTATAATTTTATAGAGCCATCAACTAATACATCCTTTCATTAGTGTCAACAACTAGAACTAATGATATATTTAACTGTATTTGACCAAATGCACAGGCCTAGAAAGACAGCTCCCCGGTGTATTATTTTCCCAGAGTTGGAACTAGACTCTAATTCCCGCATTCAATGCAGCATGAATTTTTTTCATTTTTTTATTGAAAATTCATTTCGTAAGGGAATGTTGGATTTAGTTGTCTATTGATCCAAGGATACTTGATGTGAAAGTGTGCGAGTGTGTGTTATGTACACATTAGATTCTGCACTGAACGATCCCTATTCATGTCTTCACACAAAGTCTTTAAGGATCACATTGTAACATGTTGAGGAAATAGACGGTTTTTCTTTAACTAAACGTTTTTTTTTTACCTTTATTGATATTGTTTACTGTTATATCCTGGGACCATCATATATATCAAAGAGGAAGCAAATGTTCTTCAGCCGGTATGCATATTGACCATTATTTTTATTCGGACAGTGATGGCATATAAGCCTAAATGTTTGAGTTAGGCCTAAACTCAACCCGATCACCTTGCCTTGGACACACCCTTCCCAAGCCTTTGAAATATCACAAAATCACTAAAATCAACATGCTTTCCTCCTACAAACCGTGAAGGGTACCATGTATCAAATCGACATTTTAATCAGCTAAGTAAGTTTACAGATGAGATATTGCAAGTTTTATTGTAAGTAGTAGCTTGGCGTGTATATAGTATGATCATTTCAGGTAAATGGTCAATTAACACAGAGTTCTTAAGTTTGGTCGTTAATGATGCAAAGTGTCAGGTGATAATCAAAAGTAAATGCACACTTTAGGAGCAGGTGCATTTGTTATAGGGATAACGTTATTTTTTAAATTGTATCATAAAGTTCAAGGAAAGGGGTGAGTTTGTGTGCACATTCGCGTGTGTGCTTAATTGAATGAACATTACTAGATAATTTTGTATATTAGAAAAATAAATATTCCTCCAACATCAGAAATATGGAGACCTTGGAAATGAAAGGTGTGCTAGGATAAGGTACGGGAAAATATCCTTACAGCAGAGGTGCTAATGAGAAATTCAACCACTAGACAATATTTCTTTGATGAATCAAATATCTTAACATGTAATGATAACTTAGAAAATCAGGATGAGACAAATAAACCCAGCCTTTTGTCTGCACATTGCAAAAAAAAAACACTTCCTTGAAATAACAAGTTTTTTTTTTCTTACTTCACTTCAGCGAGCCAGCCGTTGCGAAAATGTATGCCATATTTTTTCGCACTTGCCCTAGGAGTTCCTTGTTTGCCATTTGCTTAAACAACTCGAGGAAGAATCGCCCCACGAGATGGCTTTTAAGACGCGGGCGAGGGATGCTCTTGTGGCTGTAATTCAAAATTTTGACTACTTGTTAATGAGATTCAACATGTGAAGATAATTTTTTTTTTCTTTTTTTCTATTCAAGTTAAGAAAACTTTGCGTTATTATATAATGTGTGTTTGCAAACTTGGAAAACGCTAGCCTGTATGGAGAGCATCCTGTAGCATGTCTCATATCATTTCGTTATAAAAAAACACAGGATGTCAAGGAGAAAAAACACAAGATAGGGAGCGGGAATCATATCTCCCAGTCACGCCATTTATCAAAGGATTGCAATTAATCAGTTAATGCTATGACTTTGATCACGCAAGTAGCTACCCACACCCCACCCACACATACGTTTGGTTGCTAGTCTTCCCTATTGTAAATACACTTTATCATTGTGACAGTCCTCATTGTTCATGCTGCTATTTATGTTAATATTTACAACATGAATAATATTTCTTATTAAAAAATGCCACGATTTTGATTGCTCTACATTCGTTTTTTTCCGACATCTCTTAAACAAAATAATCCTTTCCTTCAAATGTTACGGAAAATTACGACGGAATAATAAACCTGCCACTTATTCCCAAGAAGAGAAACGGAAATTCAGATACCACTTAAAAATAAAGGGGATTCCTACAATTTCCTCAGATGGATCCAAGGCAGGAAAACGCCCTCCACCACACAACATGAATCTTTACTGTAGTTAAAAATCAAACGAACTAGAAATCGTCAGCAATATTAATAAAGATTATCCAATAGGAATGTGTTATTACTCGAAAACAATCACAATTATGGAAGCCATTGCATGTTGAAGACGGTCGTAATTACTACCATCGTGACTCAGGGGAAGGGTGGGAACATTTTTTTGCGGAATTTTTCTTTTCAATTCGTAAATCTGTGCTGTAGATGTCGAACTATACACACCATATCATGTTTACCTTGTAGGTAACGGGTGGTATGTATGTATGTATGCATGTATATTCCTTGGACTACCTGGCTGGTCCGAACGTTAGCTTGCAATCATTGGTTTTGTCATAGAGTTTTTAAATTCTATAACTAAGATTTGATGGGGACATATATTTAGTAAAAATTATCTGTGTATTTCGAACAAATTCCCAAAATGGTAGCTTTGCCTCAGAAACAAGTTTTTGAAAGCGAAAAGTGGCGTGTTAAATGTTGCCAGTGAATCACATATTTCATAGGTTTCGGAGAGAGTCTTCTAAAAGGCTTAGTTTGGTAAAACCGGACAGATAGGACAGTGACGTCTTTTATTAAACAAGGACACTAAAACGTACTTGCATGATAAGCTTTGGACTTTTTTTGTTGTTCACTGCGAGGTGACGTTAATTTCCATCATCTGCCCAATAAACATCAGGATTTTTTAAGACTGCGACGGTCCCTAAACGCAAGCACCCCCAGCGGTTAAGCCCTTGTTGGAACAACCAAGGAAAGTATCAAATTTAATGAAAATGCCGATAACTTGTGACCAAATTATTTAATTGATTGAAGAAATAACAAACGGAAAAGAAAATATGAAAGGGCTTGTGTCAGGAAGTGCTGGCTCATGAGAGAGTGCCAACGAATTTTGACTCGATCTGAGATTGGTCCCTACCCAACGCAGTGCCCAGCTACGTCAGTAACCGCCAGGCGACAGTGGAAACACGAGCT
Source organism: Penaeus japonicus (assembly GCF_977035675.1). Classification (NCBI taxonomy): domain Eukaryota; kingdom Metazoa; phylum Arthropoda; class Malacostraca; order Decapoda; family Penaeidae; genus Penaeus; species Penaeus japonicus. Next base: position 22,060,246 of record NW_028234411.1, read on the forward strand.
TGGACGGCGCTCGATCTGCCGACCACGGGGATGCGAGACCGGCGCGCTACCACTGTAGTAGTCTGACGGCTTGTAGGATAGCCATGCACATGCTGATAAAGATGCATGGTCAGAGTTGTAGGAGAGTTTGGGCTAAGGTCCGGCAGCAAGAAGGGAGGCGCAGAAGAGTAAGGAGGAAGGTGTAGCGCCAGGGCACACTTTCATTAGCGAATAAACCCATCTCGTGCAAAATACCTTGCCCTTTTTTTTCTTTTTTTACCAACATACAATCCCCATTTTGAAATATATGATTTAACACAAATATTAATTCTGATCTAAATAGTGTTGGGACGACACAGTACTAATAAAGATCATAATAAAAATCTCAGTAACCGTTTTTTATTAATTCAAAACAAAGATTTACCTGGAGAGGTACCGCAAAGGTGACACAGACAAGCAACAAGCAGGTCGAAATC
>NW_028234411.1:22095700-22105700 GCF_977035675.1 Penaeus japonicus
TGAGACACAGAGCAGGATCTGCCAGGCTTACTTTTTCTTTTTTTCTTATTTTACCAGATGCCATAAATGTTTATCTTCAAGATTATAATAAAACAGACATAAATAATACCTTCTCATTTTTTACTTACTGCACACCACAGAGTGGCATCGAAAAGGGTTACTTACATACAAACATAACAAGAATGTATGTATGTATGTGTGTGTGTGTGTGTGTGTGTGTGTGTGTGTGTGTGTGTGTGTGTGTGTGTGTGTGTGTGTGTGTGTGAGTGTGAGTGTGAGTGTGAGTGTGAGTGTGAGTGTGAGTGTGAGTGTGAGTGTGAGTGTGAGTGTGAGTGTGAGTGTGAGTGTGAGTGTGAGTGTGCGTGTGCGTGTGCGTGTGCGTGTGCGTGTGCGTGTGCGTGTGCGTGTGCGTGTGCGTGTGGGTTACTTTGAAATAATTACAAATTGTTGAAAATCAATGCCATGACCTATGCAAGTTCAGCTTCATTATAGCATTGTACTCTATATAAAAATTTGCCTTTCCTTCTCTTTACTTATTTACAAAACAACAATAACCAGTTAATGATGAAAAGTAACCTAAGTATTCCTGCCTAAGAAAAGAATAAATAAAGAATGGATAAGGAGACACAACGAAAAGAAAGACAAGGACTATTCTGTAGGAGAGCTTGAAGTTACATGATGTAAATCCTACAACAAAAATCAATTTTTCCAAGATTCCATGTCTCACTTCATTTCTGGTGCACAACAAATACTCATGATGCAAAGCTGTCAACTGCCTGCCAGACAATATGTTTGGGTAATGCTCAATTGCAAGTCAAATACTAGACTTCATTCATGATCCACATATACAAAGATAACAAAACAAAAGATGATTTAGTTACAATACCTGTTTCTAAAAAAAAAAAAAAAAATTGGAGTTCTTAAAAAAATTGACAATGTCTTGGAAATCCATCCCTTTTTTAGCGCCTGTCATATTGTAATACAAATATTCTTGAGTACAAGTATGCAATTTTTAATCATTTACTTCAAAGACAATTTACAATTTTTCAAAGGTGAGTAATCATCTATTGTACAATCTATATGCTGTGTATGTAAAAATATACAAAAATATGTTCATGTATCTGTTTGTGTGTGTATATATGTTTGTTTATGTGTGTGTATATATGTTTGTTTATGTGTTTGTATATGTGTTTGATATGTATGTGTATATGTGTGTGTATGTGTATGTGTATGTGTATGTGTATGTGTGTGTGTGTGTGTGTGTGTGTGTGTGTGTGTGTGTGTGTGTGTGTGTGTGTGTGTGTGTGTGTGTGTGTGTGTGTGTGTGTGTGTGTGTGTGTGTGTGTGTGTGTGTGTGTGTGTGTCTGTGTGTGTGTGTGTGCGTGTGTGTGCACGTGTGTGTGCACGTGTGTGTGCACGTGTGTGTGCGTGTGTGTGTGCGTGTGTGTGTGCGTGTGTGTGCGCGTGTGTGTGTATGTCCGTGTGTGTATGTGTATGTATATGTATATGTATATGTATATGTATATGTATATGTATATGTATATGTATATGTGTATGTGTATGCGTGTGCATGTGCGTGAATTCTCTTAATTAATACAAAACTTAATTTTCTTAGCATAAAATAAAAATAAATAAAAGCAACAAAACAATATAAAAAATATAATAAAAACATTAGCTGTACAAAAGTGTTATAATTGAATATTAATAGTCATTGGATCATTCCTAACAAACAGCAGATCATATAAGGTCCAGCATGCAAATAGTCATTTCATAACTATCTACCAGATGTTCAGAGGACAATCAACAAACACAGCATACACATTTCGCAAGAGGAAAGAGACAAATCAACCACAAAAACACTAGCAATTCCCAAGATTATGGTACTTGCAATTTTTTTTTTTTTTCTAATAATAAAAAATATTAATTCTACTAAACAAATCATCTCATTTCACTTGATAAGACTAAAAAAGCATAAAAAAAAATGTTAGAAAAATAAAACTACATGACATTCAAGATAACCATAATTAGTAGAGCATTAAAATCAAGGCAAAACAAAAATAATAATAATAATCTAAAGATATGAAAAAAAAAATAATAATAATAATAAAAATGTATATATATACTTAATAACATGCATGGGATATGAACACACAATGAAAACCATTAATATTACTAGCATGTAACCCCTGCTTAGATTTCTACCACTATGGGTTGCACCTTATCAGACTACTGCCAAAGCAGTCCTTCATGGTTTGAAAACTACCTTTTAAAGATCGTGTATGTACAAAATTGTTAGGTTCATATTTTGACATATCTGTAGTAATTCTTGCTTATAAATAAAATCACTATTATCTTTATCACATGAATGTATGAAAACTAATTTCATTATTTCATAATCTACAGCTTAATACTGGAATCAGTGAAGAATTGAAAATGCAAGTCTTGCCTAGCCGTACTCTGAAATCTTCAAAAATAGAAATGATTTTACATCAGTGTAAATTGCAACTATCTATTTTATCAAGAAAAAAAGCAGAACCATATAATGAATCAATTCAAAACAAATGAAACTCTGATATCTATCATGATTATCAATTCCTCTTATACCTAAAAAAGAGATTTCCAAATTCTTAAACTTTCAATGTGAACCAAAAAAATTATCTAACTAGATCCTCTACACAAAAAAATACTTCTACAAGTAAAATCAGCTTATCAACATGTAAAAGGAGCATCCACAGAAAATGAGGATTCAGCATATATTGATAAAACTATTACATTTGATGAAAAAACAAAATAATTTGAACAATAGAAAACTATAAAAGAATAAAAAAAAAAAAAAAATACTACTGCACCATAAAGAAATGCAAGAGGCTGTATTGCAGATAAGGTCTGATAAATTACAATGCTCAAAGAAGGGGACAATCTACAGGTCATAAAATCTAATAGAAACATTTCTCAGGAGTTTCAAAGCAGCCAATTCAGGGATTTTTTTTTCCTTTATGTTTTTTCTTATCTGGCCTATTTTGATTAAAAAAAAAATCCAAATGTATACACAACTGATATACATGAAAAAAAAATGATAGTCTCTGCTACCCATCATTTTTGAAAATTATTATTGGAGGTAAACAGGTGGACTAACCTATTACTCACACAACCTTCTGGATTGGCGGCCTTATACTACTTGAACAGCAGAAATCTCCTGTTTGTTCTCTTTAGGAGAGAGAGACCTGAACCCTGGGAATCGAAGAGGTGCATAGCAAAGTTTCTACATAATGGGGGTTTGTTAAATTAAAAACAAATAATAACAAAAAGCTGGGAAATGAGAATACAAATGCAGTTATCATTAAAAAAATAATAATAAATAATAATCATAATAATAACAATAAAGAAAATGCAGAAAGTTCGCAAGAGGTCACTGCTTGGTCAAAATAATTATTTCCTAGGCTCAATTTACTCAAAGAAGGCCGTCACCTATAACCTATGGAAGATCAAGAAAGTAAAGTGGCAGAACTGAGCAGGGTAGCTGCTTTAGGATTCAATATAACTTATAAAGGCATAGACATTTGGTACAGGATTACACTAATGACAAAAAACAACAGCTTAATTTCCAAGCTACATTTAATCCTTATACATGATAATATATATATATATCTTTATCTCTATTTTGAAAATGATATAAAGCCTTTCTGTGATGGAAAATTAAGCTTTGTTATTAATGTATCCACAATACCATTACATATGCCTTTAACAAAAGTTATTGATGAATACTCTTACCTTCTGCCCCTAAACCCAACCCAGAACCCTTCATCATGATCATGATCATCATCATCATCAAGCGTCATCATCAAGGGACGAGTTTTCGAAAATGGAGGTTATCTTGTCACGCATTGATGGACTCGGGAAGAACATCAAATTACCACTCAGTCCATCCTCCCCCATCTCATCCATGCTCTCCTGAATGAGGCAATGTTCCTACTAAGGTATATATTAACCACAACATACACTCTGGCTTTTAACAAAAAGATGTGTCATATGAAGTCTTAAGATCATGTCCAACTACCAGTAGTTCCAGACTTACATCTCATAGCCATAGCAAAAAATAAAATTAATAATAAAAGCTAAATTTTGCAGAAAAGTTTATCTATGTTCACATAAAGAAACACTGTCTCACATTCAAACAATGTCTTTTCTCAGAAATCTGTTGTGTACCTCTCGTAAATCAAACAGTAAGCTGTATCCTGTGTTCTTTACATATAACATGTGTTGTACATCTAAATAAGAAATCTGTTTGTAAAAGTACATGTTTGTATGATTTTATTCAAATCTGTGTTACTCGAAAGTAAATCAGTGTTCCCAAAATGAAAAATGTTTATGTATAGAAAGTCATGCAGCTACAAGTCCAATACATGAGCTGATATCAAAGTGTGTCATCAAGAAGTACAGTAAAGATGAAAATTCCCTGGAAAATGCAGGTACTTTGCCATAGCTATATTCTTTTACTCAAGCATAGAAACGTGAAAATCTAATGGAGTGAAAAGCATCTATTAAGAGTAAACAGGTTACCTAAACTACTGCCTACAATATGGAAAGCAAACAACAATACAATGGTTATACTGGCTAAAGTATCCAGGGAATCAATAACTCAACTATGTATATGTATCACTATCATTGACAACAAAGAGACAAATATCTTTATACAACTGATACAGGCAATGTGATTTACTTGAGCCAAGACCAACACAAATTTACTTCTAAAGGGATAAAAATCGGAGAAGGAAGATAAAGATGAAAGAGTAAAGATTACCAGTCCAGTTTTACAACTTACATATGACTACACTAATGATAGTAATGTGAGTGAGTTTCCTTATAATGCAGTGAAGCTAAAGGACAAATGCTTTGATCCAAGGCTGAAATTTCAGTGTCCTTAACATTCTTTAATATTTTTAGCAAGTCATAATAGAAATACAATTCAGACACATCAAAACAATGTTCCTCTCCATCTGCAGTTACCAACTATCTCGTTTGAAATGTGGATCAGTTCTTCATGGACTGTGTAGTTCAGTACATAGAAGTAGCTGTACTCATAGTGCATATGCTATACGTACTAACATAGTTATGGAAATCAACAGGATACCGTGGAGTCGTGATTTGTGTTCAAGGATGCAGTGTAATAGAAACATGCATGTTTTAAACTCATATTTGGAATTCATGATGAATTCATGGTGAACATGATTATTCACATAGAGTGTCAAGTTTATCGTGATTGGTGCATTTCATGAGGAAAAAGTGAAGATGAATGCAGAATAAAATGAAGCCAGGCATCTTTGTAAACTTTCTAGAACTACAGTATAGACTTTTATAAATGTATATATATTCAAATATTGACCAAATAACAGAAATGTTCACATCTCATTAAATGGTACATTGAGGTTTCTATGGCAATCAAATTATAGTATAACCATCACTTTGAGAAGCTTCTGCTAATACATTATTATGATTTTCAGTTTGTATTTATGCTAATAGATTGCTAAGTACTATAAAATATTTTTTCTTGCCATTTCAAAATAGACAAAAAACTAAATATTGCTTTTTGTAAATTGTACTTCAACCTCATGCAAATTGGTTACAAAATAGAAAAAAAAAGCAAAAAAGTAAACATAAAAAATATGACCTTAAACATATCTACAGCAAGTATTTTTAAATAACTCGTAATACTAATAAGAGAAAGGAAAATCCCAAGATAATAAAATTAATGCTTTTCTAAGCATCTATTATGTGGTGTCATTATACTTTCATCATTTGCCTTATGGCATTAAAAAGCTAAAAAAATGGTCACAATAAAGTTAATGATTCTTGTGCTTGACAATAATTCTTTAAATTTCCATTTCATCAAAATAAATGTGTATTGTTATCTCCTGTTCATTACATCCCTGCTTAACAACATGTTCTTGCAAATTGAAAGTATAATGCACCAAATGAAGAAAAAAAAAAGGAAAAAAATTACACATAAGCTGTCAACTAAAACAATAATCTATGCATGTAGAAAAACCACTATAACAAATATCTAATATTAATTTAGACATCTTTAGAGAAAAAGAACACTGCAAATCAATAACTTTCTACCAAATGAGATTAAACCCAGCCAAAGTAACAAATGATGAAAAATGGAAAAGAAGGAGGAGGAGGAGGAGGAGGAGGAGGAGGAGGAGGAGGAGGAGGAGGAGGAGGAGGAGGAGGAGGAGGGAAAGGAGGAGGAGGAGGAGAGGAGGAGGAGGAGGAGGAGGGAGAGGAGGAGGAGGAGGAGGAGGAGGAGGAGGAGGAGGAGGAGGAGGAGGAGGAGAAGGAAGGAGGAGGGAGGAGGAGGGAGGAAGAAGAAAAAAGGTGTAAGAGAAGAAAATAAAACTCACTAACTCAAATTAAGGTAAGGGATGAGGTAGTTTTAGAAGGGAAATACCTGAGCATTTTCATTTTTAGATCAGTTTTCTCTCTGGCTGATGTAAGAAGAAGAAGAAGAAGAAGAAGAAGAAGAAGAAGAAGAAGTGAAGAAGCTTAACCTAGTCATACTGGGGCTTATATTTGTGTAATGTTGCTCCCGCTAGCTGGATAACAAACGCACATAGTGACTGAGTGCAAGACCTCTTCCTGAATGATGCCACACTGTGACACTATGAATGCTTTCCACCCACCCACTTCAAAGGGGTAATAAAAGGAGGTTTTTGTATCTGTTTACGTCATTTTCACAAGTGAATAAAAGACGTCTATACAAAATGGAACGCCTATCATTAAGTACATACATAACAATGTAAAACATACATCTTGCGGAAGAGATCATGACATGATAGAATGTCAACCAGCGGGAGCAAAATATTCACATGACGTGACATCGCATCACCAGGCGCCAATGTGTTAAAATGTGAATTTTCCCTCTATTGCTACAAACAAGTACAGTTCATTCTCTCAAGATATAATAAAGGTAATTAAATTTATACACTATAATAGCTATATGATGTAAAATCAAATGTTTTAAATTCCTGTTGATACCGTTTTTGAAAACAAGAAGACAATTATAACAAAGGGATAAAAAACATAAACATCATCATCTACACATGGTCAATGATTTATAAACTAATTATAGAATACCAACCCCACCATCCCCAAACATATACTGACATTTGTCTATGTATATATGAAGACTCGCACTCATACATCCCATGCAATTGCTTGTTCCAGGGACGTACACCTATGCACTCTCATGCACAAATAAACTCACACATGGCCACATACACACATACCTCCACAATCACAGATGGCTACACACACACAAACACCTATAGAAAACAAATAAATATATCTAACACTTATTAATAATGCAAATAATAATAAACATATGTATACTACCAACCTTCACTTACTTAAACTTGCCATTATCATACCATTCACAATATGTACTTGACATATTTCAAATAGCAACAGAAAATGGATATCTTTTTAGCTAACACATGAAAAATTGTTGAACCACCACTGTTTAATTCATTAACGCCGTGTGACATGATATCACATCATGTGGTGGCAGTAATTGCTACCAGGAACATGATATCAATATTTCGTATGACCAGCATGTCAGGTGATCAGGCACATAATGATCACCTGCGTTTACCTGCAGCCAGCATAGGCGAGTAGCCTAAACTGCCCCATCGTTATCAGGTAAGTGATGAAGGGAAGAAATGAATGGCATATTTCCTTTTCTTACTTTTGATAATTTCCTCTAAACATATAAAAAAAAAAAAATCAAAGAACTAAATAAATAAACATAATATGGAAATTTCTATGAAAGACGTCATACTTTCCTCTAAAGATTATATGAAAGACCCATTCCCTTCATCATCTGTATTCGTACTAGCTTAAAATACACCAGATTTTCTTGATTTTCCAAGATACTATGTTTACAAACCACTCCCATATAGGAATGGAAACAATTTAGTATGACAATCCATGAATAATACATTCGTGTTGGCAAGAGATACCATTTCATGTGGGCAAAATAAAATGACATGTAATAAAATCAATTAGCAATGTTTTCTTTATGTAAAAGCAAAAGAGAAATAAAATTAAAGATACCAGTTTTCTTCATACAACATCATGTATTGGCAAGTTCAGTAAGACACGAGAAGGCTGCACTTGGATATAAAACCTAAATATAGGACAGAGTGAAGACTTTTATGGTGTTGTTTTGTGTAAAACTGGAAAAAAATAAAGAGGGGAGGGGAAGAGAGGGGAAGAGAGGGGAGGGGTGAGAGAAGAGAAAGGGAAGGGAGAAGGAAACAAAGGGCAAAAAAAGGGAAGAGGAGTGGGAGTGGGAGTGGAAGGGGAAACAAAGGGCAAGAAAGGGAAGGGAAGGGAAGGGAAGGGAAGGGAAGGGAAGGGAAGGGAAGGAAAGTGAAGGAAAGTGAAGGGAGGGGAGGGGAAGGGAAGGGAAGGGAAGGGAAGGGAAGGGAGGGGAGGGGAGGGGAGAGGGGGGAGGGGGGAGGGGGGAGGGGAGAGGAAGGGAGGGAAGGGATGGGAAGGAAATGAAAAGACAGAGAGGGAAAGAAAGGAAACAAAAAGGAAGAGGAGAAAGAAAAAATACAAGCATAACCAGTGAAAAAAAATTTAGAAACTGACTATATGCCACAGGGACTACTGATCATTAAAATGAAAAAGAACTTAATGTCACATGTGCTATCCTACAACCATAAGCTTTCATAAAAAAAATAATTTGTAATTGAACAAACTTAGCAAAGCCTTAATTTTAAAAAAATATTTCCTTCACATCTCCTAATAACAATACATATTGTTCCCCTAAAAATATAAGAACTAAAGTAAAAAACGAATGCATGTTAGTGTACTCAACTTGTTTGTTACTTACTGCATTTGCACAGTCAGGTCGCAACTTTCTGAATATCTGCTCCACAAAGCCTCGCCTGCAAATGGAGCATTAATTAACAGCTGTTCCTTCTCCATTCAACATTCAAGAATTACTATCAAAGATTTTCTTATAATCACTATTCTTGTGAAAAATAAGACTCATTAAGAAGCTTAGCTTTAATCAAAACATTAAGAACGCTGAAAAAATAATCTGTCTATGAAGTGTGACCAAAGCTCAGGCTATTCTAGAATTTTTTTTTTTTTTTTTTTTATAAAAATATGACAAAATAAGAAAAAAAACTAATGTTCATATTCCATCTTGAATTATAAGAATGATGCCTGAATTTCCTTTTTTTCTATACAATAGTGTGGGATCAAAATGGGTATTTGCATAATCACCGGTTTATATCATAATAGAATTCTAAAAGTGAAATATATGGTTTTAGCAGGTTCATGATAACCCCAAGAGAGACTGATATCAATTACATTCATACGAAAGTTGTATTTCTGGTAATAAAAATCATATCAAATTTATAATGTTATTCAAACATATAGAAAATACCAATAAAAAAGGAGTTTATGACTAGGCATCTAATAGCATAACAAAAGTAAGTCTTGAATATCTTCAGACTATCTTTTTTATACCTCTTATACAAGACAGTATTTTGAACCATTTTCACAATCGACCCTTCTGCTTTTCAAATGGTGGGATCCCTTTTGTACAGGTTTTCCACCCCCCAAATTAAGGTCAACAATTGAGGTCAAATAGGCCTCGTAATTGCCTACTTATGAACTATCAATTAAGTTTCTGAAAAGAATGCAGAATGAAGTAAATCAGCAGACATATCACTCTGTTTCAAGAAATGTGAAATATGAACTAAAGGACTTATGTCTTTACAAATGTTATTGTGAATATAATTTGGAAAACATTCCTATAAATTAAAATATAGCAAAACAAAAGAAAGGTATAATTTTTTCTTAAAACTCATATGGCAATTATTTTCAAGTTCTATACAAAAATGTTCATTTGACTTTCCTTCACTGGCAACTGAAAGATGTGAAGATTAATATCAGTAGCAACCACTTACTGAAACAGTAG
>NW_028234411.1:22120700-22125700 GCF_977035675.1 Penaeus japonicus
GTATATATACATATATATATATTTATTTATTTATATATTTATATATATATATATATATCTTATATACATATATATATATATATATATATATATATATATATATATATATTTATATATATTACATATACATATATATACATACATATATATAAATATATATAGACTTACATATATATAAATACATACATATATATACATATATATATACTTACATATATATATACATTATATATATATATAAAAAAAATATATATATATATACATATACATATATATATATATATTAACCCACTCACGACGAGGGCATTCCAGCCTTGAATGTCCCAATGCCGGGGCGCTCGAATTATTAGGCCTAAATCAATTAAATGGCTGGCACAATACTGTGCCGCCCGGCCACTGGGCTTTTGAATGAGCGGTACAGTACTGTACCACCCGTCCAGAGAGGGTTAACCCTATGATGACAGTGCGTCACACTTGTGTGACACAGCCAAACTCCCAATGCCGGGGCATCATAGCCCCGTCGGGAAAGGGTTAAGCATGTCTAAAATATTGCATTTCAACATACATTTTTCCTTCTTCATTTTCTTCTGTCTATGGAGATACTTTTTATATGAAAAATACAATGCTGATACAGTACAGATATATAGATTATCTTCCCTCATGATATAGATAGAACCAGTGAAATCATAAAACTATAGTTTAACCATTGTAGAACTTTGCCTTTCTTTAGCAGTAAATGGATTAGGTATCTTTCATTTTCAAAACATATATTTAGAAACAAACCAATAAGCTAAAGCTCCACTGGCCCTTAGCAGTTGAACTCTTTCAGTATACCTATCACCATCATCTGAATTATGTGTTCTCTCAGGCATTGTTGACAGAAATTTTTTAAATGGCATTTGTAATATGCAAATCATCCCTTCTTTATATTCATATTCACCTAGCTATAAAAAAAAGAAAATAAATAATTCTTAAACCACTGCATACAGGTGTCATGACATAAATGACACAGGAACTTTGGCCTGAAGACAAGCGTCATGACGTACATGACGTTCGGGGATTTTGTCTCACCATGTTATTGTACTGTGCTATGAATAATGAGTGAGTGATGATGAAAATTGCAGTCATAATTACTATAATATTAAGTAATATAGGTTTTACCGAACATCCAAATCCTAGATGGCACCACTTTCTTCTAGCACTAGTAGGAGAGAGAGCCTTGAATCGCACCCACCCATAGTCTCTAGCAAGCATTATCTTTATAAAGTGATGGCACACAGCAAGTTGCCAACCTCTTGCTCTAATGGATTGTAGATGAAGGATGTGTAGGCAGAACGAGAGGAGGAAGGTGACTCAAACCATGTCCAGTGTCTACAAAGTGTTCCTGAGACAGTAGGGGTGCCTTATTGTGGCACTTACAGTCATAAGCACAAGTTTCCTTCCTCTTTCCTATTTCTTCATGTTTATGTTCATTGTGTTCATTGTGTTTCATATTCATTCATGAGAGTGCACAAATACAAAAAAATTGTTGCTTTTTGTCCTCCCATAAAACAGGAATAATTCTATCACATTGAGTATAAAGAAAATAATGAGCTGATATGGACCATATACTACAATTTAAGTCAATTGCAGCATTAAGAGCCTGTGATAAAATATATACAAGTCTCTATATACAATAAAATAGCTCTAGTTTTGCAATGAGTAACTGAAAGAGAGTGGGAAAAGATATGTTGCGTGAAGCTGGCTTGCTCTGACTATATTAAAATATAATAAAATGAATGAGGGTATCAGACTAGAAATAACTGAATACATTAACCAAATATGTGACTATAACATGTGACTGAGAAATAAGAGCCACCTTCCTTGCTTGTATCACTTTAGCATTAAGACTCCCCCACCTCCCTAAAATTTAGATTTTTGGCATATTAACACAACACCAGATATAAATAAGACTTGAGTCCTAATAAATCCTAATGACAGTGTATGTACAAAATTATCGTATCTAGCCACAGCTTCACTAATCAGACTCAACTCTAGCCCCTGAGCCACCTCTTGCCATCCAGAAACTTGTATTAGTTACATTACAACTACACTCCCCAGGGGTAGATGGATCCGCTTCATAACATAATCAGCAACATGAACCACATTAACCCGTAACATACTTTCTCCATATTTCTTAAGTGTTTTTGGTCTATTAATTCACCATGAAAGAAAACATGAATCCCTACTGACTATTAGTAAAAGCATAGAGTAATAGACAAGACCTCAGTATTTACAAGAATCAATGACTATAAAATGTTACTGTTTCACCTTGGCTTGAACTTATTCCACAGACCATGGTTTAAACAAAATGATTTTAAGATAATATATCTTGAAAGGATTGTCACACAGCTCACAAAAAGGAGCCATGATCTATCTCCACTAGTTCTACAGATAGTGGGCTTTGGTCTAGCTAAAATTATGCAAAAAGATTTTTGTTAAAGCTATTGAAACTGCAGCTACAGCATCAAGTGTGCCTTGATCCTTAAATGTCTGATGGTATACCTAAGTAACTTATAATTTGCCTTCTGGACGTCATGTATAGATGTAGGCACTTTACCAGACATTCTTGCAGGGGTCATGTATAGATGGCCCTAGGTCTCAGTGTCACCCCTCCCCCCATTCTGGAAATGAGACTAGATGAAATAATGCAAAGGAGGCTGGCTAAAAAGGTATTGGTGAAGAGATGATCTACAAACTTACCTGTTGACATGAATCATTCTTAGCCAGACTTAAAATCATTATTTCATTTTTTTATTTTTTTCCAAAATTTTTATAAAAGAAAACATCAAATCTATAGATTTTCTTACCCACATTTCAATCCCTTTTTACAACTTTTATTCAGTTTTGGAGTCCAAAAAAGGCAATGAGGCTTTATATTGTATTAAAAGATAACTAAAATACCTGATATGGAGAGTATAGAGAAAATATGATATAAAAAAATGTAAGTATGACAAGAAATCGAATAGATTTTCCAATATAAGGTCACAAACAGAGATTTATTCACAAACTGAAACTTCTGCTTTTCATCAATCTTAGTAAAAACAAGAAACATTGTGTGTGCAGCAGTACTCCACCCAACCAGTAAGTCCCCGGAATACAGGTTTAGGCCCAAGCAGTAGCCAACAGAAATGCAGCATTAGCTGAAGATTTCTGACACAGAAGATTTCAGTTAACTGCTAAAATTCCAACACACACAAAAGACGGACGATTTCAATTTGAATTCTGACTCCTGTGCAATTTCAAGTATTAGTCAATATAAAAGACTCAAAGTCCTACAAATATCAAGAATGCCAAGCCAGGGAAAAGATCAGTGGTAGAGCAGCAGGTTTTCTAAACCATTAAAGCTTACAGCAGAAATGCAAAATAATGCATATACTGTACTGTATTACCATTATCAACACAACAGAAATATACCTTGCCTAAGTTTATTGGACTTCTTCTTTTAAGTGTTAGTCCTGTGGCACATAGTTACACCTTTTTTCTTTAGAGGTAATGCCAAAAGTTTAGATTTTACTGTTTAACATCACATGCACTATTTGCTGGTCTCTTAGGAGGTCATATTTAGAGATAAAAGATCAGAAACTCAACGTTAACCATTATGTCCACCGTGGTAGACATAAACAATATTGGATAGTGATGGTACCAAAGCTGGCCAAGTGGATATTATACAACTTAATGACAGCAAAATGCACATCAACTTGCTGAACCTTTGAAATTGCCAAACAGTGAATGCCACTGCACTGAGGTTCTACCTATACCACCATACAGATTGCCAAACAACCAATTACCATTGAGTTTTCTGTAGTGTTCACCAGTAGATATGGAGAACTGCAAATTTGCCTTCCTACACACGTACATAGCACATAGAGAAATAACTTGAGAAACTAGATACAATGTCTCATCACACTAAACTACTGTAGCTTTTTTGGTAATGACTACCACATAACTTACAGTAAAAAGCAATAGAGCACATAGTTCTACAACTTTGTTCTAAGGCATTTTCATCAAATAACAAAAAATGGAAGTTATTCAATACAGAAATATAACATTGCCATCAGCTGCTCCAACCTTTATTATCAAATAAGAAACCAGTCTAAGCTCTATCCTGCCAGAAAATACATGGAAGAGGTTTGTTGGCCTCTTCACTAGAGAGATGACAGGGTGAAAGGCCATAACAATGCTGTGCACACTGTGTGCCATGCAGTTGCATATGTTTAAACAAATGCACACACTTTACATTCCATTTCAATTCAAAACTGTTCTACATTCAGCAGATATCACAAAAATTCCATGGGTTCCCCAAACATATTGGACCGGGAGGGAAGGGATCTATTGAAAATACCAGTAAAAAAGTGAATCACCTGAATTCTCTTCTTGATAGTACTAAACGTTCCATTTTAAATTTTTAATCCCAGTCATAATGGAGAGTATGATTTTCAATAGATGCATTATCACGAACAATATATGACAATATCATATATAGAAAATATCATATCTTATTGTGACTGGAACTCTCATACACAATCCCGAAATGGTCAACATCAAGTGATGCTGTGGTCTTCAGACACATACCCTGGAAAAGACAAACAAAGTTCCACCTGACAATATTCTAGTATGATAGAGCTTGGATGGGTTCATTATTTGATAAAAAAATAGGCCGGCAAGTCTACAATCTCTATATTGCCAGAACATATGCAGTGGAGCTTTGTTGACTACTAGTGAAGTGCAAAGCAACGAGACCACAGCATCACTTGATGCATAAATACACAGCCTTTGAAAAGTGATTGTGGGTTTACTTATACTTTGCAATTATTCTTTTAAACTAAATAATACCATTTTGTGTGCGTTATGACTATTACAGGAGTCTCCTTTATGTCCCTGTAGTCCCATTTTGGATAATTAGCCTATTCTATTTTTACTAGAGATCTATATATAAGATTTGGTATAACAAGATGATA
>NW_028234411.1:22153200-22155700 GCF_977035675.1 Penaeus japonicus
CAGGGGTTAGAGACCGCCAAAACTTACATCACATGACCTCTGCCCGTCTCTCTTCTAATCACCCGAAAACTACGCAGTTATCTTGACCAAGTAACCTTATATAAGGGATATGAAATGAAATATATAGCGAAACATTTAACCTAGTCATGTGCTAATAATGTGTATACTATAATTGATATACTATAAACAAGATTTGAACGGTTGTTACATGACTTATAATGGCGAATTTCAGTGTCCTTATTCATATATTGCATGCTTGTAATCATTTGTCTAACTAGAAACATAACATTCTCGCTGCATACACTACATACTAGATACTACCCATATTACTACATTCTCCCGGAACCCGCTCTATAAAGCATTCCGACATCTACAAAGTTGAGGACCATCTTCATGAGTTAGATATATATCGTCTGATAAGTTTGCATATGCCGAATAAACGTATAAAAGCGTTTGTGCATATTTCTCAAATTCGACTACATATAAAAATATGAAAAAAAATTACTGCAGATATTGCCACATAAACTGCAATAAAAAAATAAATATAGAATATTTCAATACTCAAGTTACAGACCGCCATGCACATCTCAAAGCAAAGTAAAAGAATAATATACTTGATTTATCCAAAGTCCAAAGGCACGCACTGCCTCGCTGTTGCCCAACCTCTAATTTCATCATTAAGAATACAAATGCTTCACGTATTTCTTTGAAGAACTGATACCAAATACCGTAAGCTGTACATGAAAGTATGCTCTTTGTTTTTTTTATCCCTATTGGCTGTCAGTACATGAGATGTGAGCTTTTCCGCCAATGGGAACGCTTGCTTGCAGGGGTGCGGCATTTCAGCGTGAAGAGTTGTCGTTTAGTATTAAACGACGATTTTACTAGTTATGAAATCCTCCAAAATATAACTCCAAACTATCGAGAAATGTAACATGAGTATTATCTATACACGAAATAGTAATTCATGTTATATATGCCGCTGTATAACTAGTGTAAAAATCGACGCGATAGTTAAGCGCACCGGAAACCGAATCGAGCGGCAGCTACGAGAACTCGCACAGGCGCAACCTACACTGTTGTGTCTCCTCCTGCCTATGTTCAGTCTGACACTTACCACACCAAGAGTAGGCAGTTCCCTGATTTCGTTCTTTGCCTTTCACAATGGTCAATGCAAAGCTTATCTTTGGTGGGATCGAAGGGTGAGTATGATCACTTGGTTTTGTCTCTTTGTATATTTCGCTTCTAGTTTGGTTACACAGAGATGTTATGTATCTCTCATTCATGAGTTTTCCAAGTGCTTGCTAACTATTTTGTTGCTAATGAGGGAAATATGGGAGGAAATGTGCAATCGAGGACACTCAGATCACCTAAAGGTAACAGGTAAATCAGGTTTGCAGGGGCGGTGGGTGGCAAGCAAGGGAAACTTATGTGCAACACCAAAATACACTTTAGCAGACAATTGTATTACCAAAAATGGATGTACAGTACTACGTACTCTACATGTGCTCTCCAAGCATACGTGATCTTATAGTAATTTCCAAAAGAGGTTGCTCCTGTAAATCAAAGGTTGCAGAGAGAAATATCTGACGATTCCCCCTCCCCGTACCCCTCTCCCAGGTCAACAAACTAGCCCCGGTATAATGAACATTCTCTCACTTTCATACGTGAGAATTTCGGAAAGTTTAAAAAAAAAACTGTCGGAAACTGTTTCAGAAAACTCCATGTTGACCGGAATGTAGGCTTGTTCAGATGAATGATTTATTAACGGAATTAAGGAAAGTATATCGACTGTTGCTTTCTTTTGCTTGTTGCAAACCTCAATTAATTTAATTGTTTTTGGTGCATAATTCAGTTAAAAGAGTTATTTTATCCATTGTTTCACTGTTGATATCTTGGGATATTTATTATGTCGAGGGGAATTTGCAAAGAGATTATGAACGATTGTTGTTACTTCAACTTCTTAGTTTAGTCAAGGTTTCTCAAGTTGAAAGTGGATTACCTTGGAACATTTTTGAGACACCAGTGGTTGGATAATACACGTTTGAGCAAATATTTCTGTTGCAATTTATTCCAATTAATTGCGTGATTAGTGTTAATGTTTCATATTGTAATTTGTGTATGTTAGTCGCTTTCTTTCTCTTTCTCTTTCATCTCCTGCCTCTTCTCTCCCTCTCCTCCTTCTCCTTCTCCTTTTCCCTCTCCCTCTCTTCCTTTCATTCTACCTTTCTTTCTTTCTCTATCTTGCTTTCATCCTTTCTTTCTCGATCTCTCTTTCTTTCTTTCTCGATCTCTCTTTCTTTCTTTCTCGATCTCTCTTTCTTTCTTTCTCGATCTCTCTCTCTTTCTTTCTCCATCTCTCTTTCTTTCTTTCTCTATCTCTCTTTCTTTCTTTCTCTATCTCTCTTTCTCTCTCTCTCTCTCTCTCTCTCTCTCTCTCTCTCTCTCTCTCTCTCTCTCTCTCTCTCTCTCTCTCTCTCTCTCTCTCTCCTCCCTCTCT
>NW_028234411.1:22163200-22173200 GCF_977035675.1 Penaeus japonicus
AACATCTCTAACTCGAGGAAGTTTTAATATCAGTCGACACCCCCTTGATAGGTATTTGTAATATGTGCAATATTATAGTTATTTATCGGAAGGGGGATCCATACATAAATTTCTAATGAATAGAAAAATAGAAGAAACGGATCATATGTAGACAAGACGAAATATTATACCCTTTCGACTTGGAAAATGCCTTAGGTCTGTACCCAAATGACCCTAACAGTCTGAAACATATCACAGGTTCTCTCTCCCTCCGACGAATGCGCCCCGTGCTACCGGTACTGCATTTTTATGTTTACAGTATTTGTATATCGGCGTTGTCATGGTATTCCCTTGGCTATCATTCGGATATGCTCGAATAATCGGACATTTTTTGTAACTGTGGATTGATTCTAGGGAGGAGAGGGTTACAGGATCAGGCATCCATTCCGCGTACTTTGGCATATATCTATTTTTTACAACGGATACGTATGTCTCTATGTGTGTACATGTGTAGAGCGGACACGTATTAACACACACACATACATGAGCGTACCTATAGCTCGGGTTCGCTCGAATTATCTAATCGTTACGGATGATAAAGGAATTCCTGAAACTTATTGAAGTGAAGCAGCCTGTCTTGCACTGCCACATCTCCCGAAGCATAGAACATTGTTGGAGCTCTGGTGCTCAGCGAATTTTCATAGTTTGCGGGACACACAGATGTTGCTATAATATTGTTTGATAAGCAGTGCCACATGTATTTCGTTTCCGTCCTCTCTCTATCCCCTTTACTTCTTTCCGTTTGTTTGTTTCATCTTTTCGACGTGATAATTAATTGATTAGTATTCTCGCCTCACTCCACTCTCTTCTCTCTCTCTATATCTCTATCTCTCTCTCCTGTGTTGTGTGATTGTTGTGTGTGTGTGTGTGTATTGGGTTCAGATTTCTAGTTGTCATATTTTCTGTGGTATAATTTGTGTTTTGGCGCGAGGTCTTGTCTTTCTTTCTCCTCTGTTGTCTCTCTGTCTCTCATCGCTCTGTCTCGTCTTTTCTATAATCCTCACCCACCTATACTTTTTTCTCTGGGCTATCTTTCGCTCTATCTCTATCTCTCTCTCTGTGTGTGTGTGTGTGTGTGTGTGTGTGCGCGCGTCTCTGTCTCTCTCTTTCTCTCTGTCTCTCTGTCTCTCTGTCTCTCTTTCTCTCTTTCTCCTCCTCCCTTCCCCTCCCTATTCCTCCTTTCCCCTTTCTCTCCCCTCTTCTCTGTCTCCTGTCTCTCTTTCTCTCTCTTCTCATCTCCTCTCTCTCTCCTTCTTCCCTCTCCTCTCGCACCTTCCCCCTCTCATCCCTCCTCTCTCTCGTTCTCTCTCCTCTCCCTCCTCTCTACCATCTCTCACTTACTCTCCCTCTCTCTCTCTGTCTTCCTTCTATCCGTCCCTCTTCTCTCTGTCTTCTCCTTCCTTCCACTTCTGTCCCTTCTTCTTGCAAGTTTTCTGTTCTCTCTTCTCTTGTCTCCTCTCTCTCCCTTTTCTCTCTCTCTCTCTCTCCTTCTCCTCTCTCTCTCTCTCTCTCTCTCTCTCTCTCCTCTCCTCTCCTCTCTCTCTCCCTTCTGCTCTTGTTCTCTGTCTCTCGCTCTCTTCTCTCCTCTCCTCTCCTCTCCTCTCTCTCTCTCCTCTCTCTCTCCCTCTCTCCCCCTCTCCTTCTCGCCTCTACTCTCTCTCTATCTCTCTCTCCCTTTCCATCCCTCCCCTCTCCTCTCTCTCTCATCTCCTCCCCTCCTTCTCTCTACTTCTCTTCCTCTCTACTCCCCCTCACTCTTCTTCCTCTTCTCTCTCCTCTCTCTCCCTCTCTCTCCTCTCTCTCTCTCCCCTATCTCCCTTCTCTCTATCTCTCTCTCTCTCTCTCTCCTCTCCTCATCTCTCTCGCTCTCTCTCTCCTCCCCTCTCTCCCTCTCTTCTCTCATCCCTCCCCTATCCCTCTTCTCTCTCTTCTCCTCTCTCTCTCTCTCTCTCCTCCTCTTGTTCTCTCTCTCCTCTCCTCCTCCTCCTCTCTCTTATCTCTCCCTCCTCTCTCTCTTTTCTCTCTTCTCTCTCACTTCTCTCTCTCCTCTCTCTCCTCCTCTCTGTTCTCCCTCGCGCTAATCACTCCTCACCGTCTCTCCTTCTCTCTCCTCCCCTCCCATCTGGTACCCCTCTCCTCCTCTCATCTCCTCTCCTCGCTCCCTCCCTTCTCTCTCCACTCCTCTCTCTCTCCTCTCTCTCTCTCCTCTCTCTCCCCTCCTCTCCCTCCTCCCCTCTCTCCCTCCCTCGCTCTTCTCTTCTCTTATCTCTCTCTCTCTCTCTATCTTCTCACCTCACTCACATCACTCCTTCACCGTCTCGCCTCCCCTTAGATCTCTCAAATCATCTTCAATCACTCTCACTCACCATCCACTCGCTCGCTCGCAAAAAGGTCGCTCTCGTTCGATTCTCTGTCACTCTTCTGTTCGTTCGCTGTCACTCACTGTTTTATGCGTCTGTCCTATATTTGATATAATGGCTTTGTGCAGAGCAGAGAAAAATATTTATCCATAGTTCCGATATCAGGAAATTATAATCCGAAGATCAACGTTCATAAGTAGGTCGGTGTTCTCATTGCGTTGTGATCACACTTGTCGGATCAAAGAACAGGTGTCGATGGAGGGACATTCGGTGCATATTTGTGTGCTTTCTGCTCACCACATTCTACCTCACCCTCTCTCTCATCTCTCTCCTCTCAAGTATCCTCAAATCCTACTCTCTCATCCCCTCCATCTCTCTCCTCAATACTCTACTCTTCTCTCTCCCCTTCCTCCTCCTCTTACTCCCTCCCATCTCTCCTCTCTTCTTACTCTCTACTCCTCTCTCCTCCACTCCCCCCCCCCTTCTCTGCTGACTCTCTCTCTCGAGCCCCTCCACGCCTCTCCTCTCTCCCTCTCTCTCGCCTTCTCTCTCCTCTATCCCTCTCTCTGTTCCCCTCACCCCCTCTCCCTCTCCCTCTCTTTCCCCTCTCTATCTCTCTTTCTCCTCTTTCTTGCCTTTGCTTCTCCTTTTATTTCCTTTTTTCTTTTTCCCCCAATCGGTACTTGCCTTTCTCTCCTTCCCCTTTTATTTTTTTATTTTTTTCTCCTTTCTCTCTTTCTGCGATGTGTTTCTAGGTCGATATGGAATGTGATAGATACCTCTTTCCCCTCTTTCTTTCCTTCTATTCCCGTTTCTTGCCTTGCCTCTTCCCTGCTACCCCACCCCCTATTCGCTTCTTCTTCTCCCCTTCCCATTTTCTTTTTATCACCCTTTTCTTTCTTAATCCATTTTCTCACCTCACCACCTCCCTTCCCCCCACCCCACCTGCCTACGCTTCCTCTTTCCTTTTCCCCTTCTCCTCTTCTCTTCATCTCTCCCATCTCTCTTTCTGCGATGTGTTTTTAGGTCGATGTGGAATATAATAGATAGCCTCACGTCGCCTGCCGTTCAGCTGCAGTTCATACAGGTGCAACACACATGCGCTGGCGTCATTTACTGCATATACACCTTTACGTTTTGTAATGTCGTATGTATTCTGTTTATTCGCATTGTTGTTTGTTGTCTAAATCGACTTGATGGAGGATTGTGTGTGTATGTATGTGTGTGTGTGTGTGTAATTGTTGTTGTTGTTGTTATTGACAATGTTATGTAAATGTCCTGTGTTGTTCGCTGACCTGGTAAACCTAATGGAGTGTTACTCGTGAATGTTGTTGTTATTGTTGTTGTTGTTAGTATTGTTCTGTTGATTCGCGTCATGATGTTAGGGAAGGAGTGTCGTTATTGGTTGTAATTATAAAGGCTTTTGGTAATATATATTTTTTTATGTTTATTTGAATGTTAACTTCTGTGGATTTTTTTTCCTTTTATCTTGAGAACTCTTTATATTCTGGGAGTAGGTTTGAATGTGAGACTTTTCTTATGATTAAGGAATTTACTGAGCTTACCGAGCTTGACCTGCTTAAGCTCGACAAGGTAAACTACAGGCTACTTGCGACTCCTTGGTGGGGTTAGGGCTTGTGGTGGTGGGTGGGGGGGAGTGTAAGAGGCTGGGGCTGAAGATCTCTTTGGGGAGCGAAGACACGAAAAAGATAATTGGGTATTTTGGATACTCTCTCTCTCTCTCTCTCTCTCTCTCTCTCTCTCTCTCTCTCTCTCTCTCTCTCTCTCTCTCTCTCTCTCTCTCTTTCTTTGTGTCTATCTATGTATTGTATATATAATAATTATAGTATATAATTTTATACTATAGCATATAATATATATGTATGTATTATTATATTGTACATGTTATATATAATATATATTCCATATCAAATTATCTATATTGTATCTTTTTCAATCTCCTATTATGGTATATATATATAATAATATTTATATATATATATATATATATATAATATATATAGAATGTATATATATTACATGTAATATATATTATAATATTCATATCATAATAGCGATATCTTTTCTTTGTATCTAATATATCTTTTATCTGTATTGTATATATAAATATATATATATATATATATATATATATATAACATAAATTTATATATTAAATTATTAAAATAAAATATATATATATATATATATATATCTATAAATTACATAAAGATATATAAAATAATATATGTATATATGTATATAAAAGAAAGATATGTATAAAAAGTATATTATATCTATAAAAACATAAATATATATATATATATATCATATCAAAATATCTATATCTGTATCATTACACTATTCCAATTATCTTAATCTGGTTCTGTGTTGCCTTATATATATAAATCTATATATCTATATATATATATATCTATTATATATTATAAATATACACATAAAATAATATATATATATATTATAAACATAAATATCTATATAAAATATATATATATATATAGTAATAGTTTATTATAGCGACATAAATATATATATATATATAAACATAAATATATATATATATAAACCTAAAAATATATATATATTATCTATAAATTATCTTATATTCTATATATATACCTAAAATATCTATTTATATTTATATATATATATATATATAATATCTTTATTAAACATTAATATATATTATATATAAACTAAAATATATATATATATATAATATATATATATATATATTTCATAAATATATTCTATATTATATAATTACATAAATCTATATATTTAATATAAATATATATTAAAGAAATATATAAATAATATATATAATATATATATATATATATTTATGTCGATCACTTTATTTCTCTCTCTATCTCCCCAATAATTTATTCGAAGTGTCTTCCCTATTAACGTTCCTACAGACTTCCCTCCCCAATGGCGGCATCTATTGTTCATGAGTCGCATGTCGAGCGGAGTTTTCATGAGGATAAAGGTGACTCGTCCTTCGCTCGTGTTTAACAAGCGTCATGGTGCCGACTCGTGTTTATGCTTTGTTAAACATCTCTCTTTGTTTTAGCGCTTTACCTCTTTTTTTTTTTTTTTTTTTTTTTTTTCTTTTTTTTCTTTTTTTTGTCAAGAGTTAACGGCGAGGAAATATCATAATATGGTCAGGAATAATAAATCGTCAGGAGGTCGGTCATAGCGTATAGTTGAACTGTGTTACAATGAGCGTTGCGTGTGCGACTGTGCGTGCGCTTGACTGGTCGGTCTAGTGCTTGCTTGGCGTTGCGTGTTTAACCTTAGGGCTTAGGCGTGGCTCTCTTAGCCAGGCATGACAGGTATAGTGTACAGCGGCACGAAGGTAACTCACGTGATCTCGAGAGAAGGAGTGATTGAGTGATATTTTGTCTAGAGTGAGTGGGTGGGTGGATGAGTAGGTGGGTGGGTGGGTTAGTGGATGGGTGAATGAGTGGGTGGGTGGGTGGGTTAGTGGATGGGTGAATGAGTGGGTGGATGGGTGAATGAGTGGGTGTGTGGGTGGGTGAATGTATGTGTGTGTGCGTGTGTGTGTGTGTGTGTGTGGGTGGGTGTGTGGGTGGTTGTGTGTCTGTGTTTATATAATGATAATAATAATAATAATAACAATAATAATACTTTTGACAAAAATAATTCTGTCACCTGGATGTTGTGCTTACGTAACGTCACTGTGACACTACAGAGCTCGTCCAAGCCACAATGCGTGTCCACAAGCGACAAGGCGTACTCGACTGCATTTAGTTCAGTCAGCGAACGTGATGTCGATATCAAACAGATATCAGTCCCCGTGTTGAGCAACTCCTTAGAATGCTAATTAAGACGTGCTTGCAGTTGAATGCCTTGGTGTATCAAAAGCACGTGGGATGTAGACATTTTCTTGCCAGTGGCGTGTGCAGTACAGTGTGATTGTGTGCATGGATTTGGATTGTTGAAAGTTGTATGGATTATGTCCCTCGTTCCATTTTGTTTATATGATGCTGGTGAAAAATCACTGTCATCAGGGGGCCTGGTACTATTAATACTACTTAAAAAAAAAAAGGTCATTATTGTGAATATTATTTTAATGATGATGATGATAGTGATGAGTATGATTATTATTATCATTATCATTATCATTATTGATATTTACATTACATTTGTTGTTATTGTTATCTTTATTATTTGTTATTATTATCTTTAATAGGGTAGTACTTGCTATTGTTTTATTGTTAGTTTTGTCAATATTACCAAAAAGATGAGACTATTTATAATACTAATATTAAATGTATAACTGAAACTAAATAACTTCACCGCGTAAGAAATCTAATTGACGCTTTTCGATTAAAAAACTTTATCAAAATTCCATGTAATTTAATTTAACATCATTAAAACGCTTCAATTAAATCTATTACCCTCTGGAGATATTAATTCTCATTATATACCTTTTTCTACATATGTTACACTGACCTCCTTTCAGTATTAATGACGAAGATGGTAGTAATAATGATAGTAATAATTGTCATGATTATGGTGATCATGACTATTATGATGATTATAGTTGTGATAACTACCATGATAATTATTGACAATAATGACTTTCCGATCTTCCTCACCTCGCCCACCCTACCCAGTACCCACCCCGCCATTCTTATCATGTCTACCCTCATGTCTGATATTAGTATCGTATCAATTAATAAGGGTGTCATATCTGGTGTAGGAATTAAGTGTGAATTTAATTTTGGAGACAGAGTCGATAACCAGATAAGCCCCACAATAATAGAAATAAAAACGACGACCGGGCTTGGAAGAAACATGGCAACACTTGACTGAGATGAAGTCTTGAGAAGAGAGCGGGAGAGGGAGAAAGAGAGAGAGTGACAGAGAAAGGGGGAGAGTGACAGAGAAAGGGGGAGAGTGGCAGAGAAAGAGAGAGAGTGACAGAGAAAGAGAGAGAGTGACAGAGAAAGAGAGAGAGTGACAGAGAAAGGGGGAGAGTGACAGAGAAAGAGAGAGAGTGGCAGAGAAAGAGAGAGAGTGACAGAGAAAGAGAGAGAGTGACAGAGAAAGAGAGAGAGTGACAGAGAAAGGGGGAGAGTGACAGAGAAAGAGAGAGAGTGACAGAGAAAGGGGGAGAGTGACAGAGAAAGGGGGAGAGTGACAGAGAAAGGGGGAGAGTGGCAGAGAAAGAGAGAGAGTGACAGAGAAAGAGAGAGTGACAGAGAAAGGGGGAGAGTGACAGAGAAAGAGAGAGAGTGACAGAGAAAGAGAGAGTGACAGAGAAAGGGGGAGAGTGACAGAGAAAGGGAGAGTGACAGAGAAAGAGAGAGGGTGACAGAGAAAGGGAGAGAGTGACAGAGAAAGAGAGAGAGTGACAGAGATAGTGAGAGAGAGCGAGACAGAACCTGACGAAGTGTGTAATGAAGTAAAATGTGTCGGATGAAAAAATGTGAGAAAAAATATCTGAAAGTCATAGTATCTTGAAAGAGCAAAATTCTAGGATCTTCAAACAGCAAGGAAGTTGGATCTTCAAAGTGTCAAGTGGTAGGATCATCAATGGACAGTTTCATAGGATATTCAAAAAGCAAAGTCGTCGGATCCGACACAGTCGTAGAAACTTTATATAACAAATTCATTTAATCTTAGGATCCGTAGTAGGATCTTTCAAAGCCAAAAAAGCATAACATCAAAGGATCTTCTAAGCCAAATTCACATGATCTTCCAAAGCCAAAAAGGTCATGCCAGAGCGGGCAGTATTGGCTGACCGTGACGCAGCCAGCTTCTCCAAGTTGACTCTGTCGTACTTGACCCTGCTGCTGTTGCCGTTAGACTATTAGTGCCACTAAAACGGTGCGTTAAGCTTAAATGTAGTTTATCAGTGGCGTGGCTTTACTCACTTTAAACGATGGATTCATGCATGTCATTTTGATATATGCAGATTCATTTCGTTTCATGAAATGTTCCCCGCTAAACGAGCGACGCGTTTCGATTAACCTATTTTTAGCTTCGAGGCGCAGTATCTGTGTCGCACTATCGGCCTTTTCTCATTCACCTGGGACATTTGTTCCCCGCCGAAGGTGTGTTCAACTCAAAGGGCAAAGGTAGATAGTTTGTTGACCTTAGAATGGACAGCAATCAAGAGAGTCAGGTAGAAAAAAAAAGAATCGCTCCTATAAATCAGAAATCTAAAACTTGCATCTTCATATGTATCTTCTTGATTTTGATATTTATAATTGAGGAGTCACGTGTACTTGTCACGTGGCTGAAGTGTTTTGATTTTTTTTTCTAACGCTCTCTATTTTGAGGGCGTTTGTCTGAGGTATCAGGATTTCTTGCGCAAGTGGGGGTGAGTTCAAGGAAATTGCTAGTTACGTCTCGGATTCGCGGCCACGTGCGAGTAGGCAATGGATAGGTACTTTTTTGTCGACTCCAGGCCTAGGTCAAGAGGCAGGTACTCGGGGTATCAGTTACAAGCTGAGCGGAAGTCATCTTTGTGTTCTTAATGGACTTTATAGTCGTTGTTTCCTTTTAGGTTGACTACTCGGTGATGACGTCAGGTGCCCGATGAATGGTCTAGGAGTGAAAGTGTTGACGATGACTTAGGCCTCCGCCTCCCTCTCTCCCTCCTCTCCCCTCTCCCCCCCCTCTCTCTCCTACTCCCCATGCCCTTAGATTCTCCTCCTCTCGTCTTACAACATTTTGATTAGTCTTGGGATGTCAGGTCGCCAAGGTCACATGTACTTGACCTTTTTGGTTTAGTGGATGTTTGCGGGAGTGGTTTTTGTTGTTGTTGTTGCATATTTTTTTGTTGACCGAGTTTGGACGATGTTCTTGGACTCAATAATATTGTTTGCATTTTCCTTGTGATACGATGAATATATTTTCCTTTTTTTATCAACAGGCCTTAACGTTTGTGGTTTTGCCGTCTGAACAGTTGGTAAAGACAAGTGAAAGACCTTACAAAATAGAAAGTAAAACTAATGAAAACAAGCAATTCCTAATAGCCCTTTGTTGTGGCTCGGATAGGCCTACCTGAAAATTATTGCTTTTTGAAGGCCAGCTAACCAGAAGGGGGGGGGGGCTATGTACCAAATGACCTTAACCGGTCAGATGATGCGTAGCTCGTAGATAAAGAGAAAGTAGACATATCGCAGAATGGGAAGTAAGATGTAAGATGAATTGCGATTTTAGGATAGACAGAATATGAATGATGAACCCACAAGAATTTTGGCTGGAAGAAAATTAAAGAAAGGGAGGAAAGATGCTAGAAAGAAAATGTAAATAATGCCCGGCACTGGAGGTGACTTTTTGTTTCCGTGATTACCTTTGAGGTGTTTGGAATACGTAAACAACGAGATGGATTACTATTATTATCTGTTTGTTATCTTTTACAGTAGTATTTATGTGTGTGTGTATCGTGCGTATTGTTGTTGGTAATGTCAGTGTCGTTGGTGTTTTTGTGCTATATTTGTTATCATTATTATTGTCATCGGGATCATTATGATTGCTCGCCACCAATATCATTATCTGTATCATATGACTATTATCGGTATTATCACTGTGTTTCC
>NW_028234411.1:22175700-22183200 GCF_977035675.1 Penaeus japonicus
CCTCTCTCTCTCTCTCTCTCCTCTCTCTCTCTTTCCTCTCTCTCTCTCTCTCTCTCCCCCCCTCCTCTCTCTCTCTCTCCCTCTCCTCTCTCTCTCTCTCTCCTTCTCTCTCTCTCTCTCTCTCTCTCTCTCTCTCTCTCTCTCTCTCTCTCTCTCTCTCTCTCTCTCTCTCTCTCTCTCTCTCTCTCTCTCTCTCTCTCTCTCTCTCTCTCTCACCCTCTCCTTCTTTCCCTCTCTTGTACACATACAAAAATAAAAATATTCTAATATATTATTTAGAATTTGAGAGTAACAAGAAGTTATGAACAGGCATAAGTTTCAGTGTCAGATTAATCCCCACGTGAGTTTACAAAAGAAAAACACACAAAAAATATATAAATAGATGTGATAATGCCAAAGGGCATTAGCACGTTGGATAACAGGTTAGAATGTCAGTTTAAGTCCTAAGTGTCAGCGGTTGTCAAGAGCGTGATGGATGTGTGAAATGCATTGTGTACCCCCCCCCCCCTCCCAAAGACACACACCTCCCTCCCTCCCTCCTCCACCCCTTTCCTACACCCAAGCACCCTCTCGCTCTCTCTCTCTCTTGTACCCTAACTCTATCCTCTGGGTGGTTATACCCCCCTCTCCCACCTCCATCATACCACGGCCTCCTCTCTCCTCCCCTCCTCTGACTGACACCCTTCCCTCCCCACCTCCCCCCTTCCCTCCTCACCTCCCCCCTTCCCTCCTCACCTCCCCCTGCATCTCTTCTCCCTCACCCCCCACCTTGCCTCGCTCTCCAAGGGCCTCCCAAGTTCAAGGTCACCTTTGTCAGACATGGGTAAGAGGAGGGGGGAGGCAGACAGGGGTAAGAGAGGGGGGATGGAGGCAGACAGGGGTAAGAAGGGGGGGAGGGGGTGTCAGATGGATAGGAGAGGGGGGTGGAGTCAGGCGGGCGTATGAGGGGAAGGGGTCAGGCAATGGTAAGAGGAGAGGTGGTGGGGGGGAAGAGGATGGGACTCCATGACCGGGCATGCACAAACACTGCTGCATCCTTTGCAATTGCTTACCAGTGATGCTCATTATATTCGAATATGTTTACGCACTCCCCCCCCCCCTATGATGGGATGTGTATTGGTGTTGGTTTTGCTTCTCTTTTCTTTCTCTGTCTTTGCGTGTCGCTAATTCTCTCTCTCTCTCTCTCTCGCGCGCGCGCTCTCGCATCCCCCTCCCTACCTCTCTCTCTCTATATATATATCTCTTTCTCCCTCCGTCCCTCCTTGTCCCCCTCTCTCCCACCTTACCTCTATGTCTCTTTTTCTTTCTCTCTATCTCCCTCTCCCTTCTTCTTCCCTTCCCCTCGCCTGTCCTCCCCTCTTCCTCCTCCTCCTCCCTCCTCCCTTCACCTCCTCCCCCTCCCCCTCTTCTCCTCCTCCTCCTCCTCCTCCTCTTCCTCCTTTTCTTCCTCCTCCTCCTCCCTCCTCCTCTTCCTCCTCCTCCCCTCCCCCCCTCCCTCCTCCTCCTCCTCCTCCTCCTCTTCCTCCTCCTCCTCCTCCTCCTCCTCCCCCTCCCCCTCCTCCTCCTCCTTCCCCTCCTCCTCCTCCTCCTCCTCCTCCACATCCATCCTCCTCTCCTCCTACTCCTCCACCTCTTCCACATCCCTCCTCCTCCACATCCCTCCTCTTCCACATCCCTCCTCCTCCTCCTCCCCCTCCTCCTCCTCCACATCCCTCCTCCTCCCCCTCCCTCCCCTCCTCCCCCTCCTCCTCCTCCTCCCCCTCCCCCTCCCCCTCCTCCTCCACATCCCTCCTCCTCCACATCCCTCCTCTTCCACGTCCTTCCTCCTCCTCCTCCTCCTCCTCCTCCACATCCCTCCTCTTCTACATCCCTCCTCCTCCTCCCCCTCCTCCACATCCCTCCTCTTCCACATCCCTCCTCCTCCTCCACATTCCTCCTCCTCCCCCTCCTCCTCCTCCTCCCTCCTCCCCCCCTCCCCCTCCTCCTCCTCCTCCTCCTCCTCCCCTCCTCCTCCCTCCTCCTCCTCCCCCCCTCCCTCCTCCTCCCTCCTCCTCCTCCTCCTCCCCCTCCTCCTCCTCCTCCCCCTCCTCCTCCTCCTCCTCCTCCGCAAACAACCACAAATTCATCTACGCGCCCGAGCTTTCGCCATCTGTGCCTCGCATTTGTGGATGTAGATTTTCACCCATCGTTATTTTATTTTTTTTTATTAATTTTGTTTTCTTGTTCTTTATGTGTTTTATTTATACCGATTGCTTTTGTTATGTTTGTTTTTTTAATTTAGGGGTAGCACATCACCTGATTTTTTTTGTATGATTTTGGTCGAATATTTCTACTTCAATTTTTCAGTATTGACGTAGGGGTTGTTATAATGATATATGGTAATGATGATTATAATGATCATGATGATTTTATTATTATTATATGTAGTAATACTAGAACTACTTCATCATCATCTTCTTCATCTTAATCTTGATCTTCATCATCATAATCTTAATCATCTTAATCTTCATCTTCTTAATCTTAATCTTAATAATTTTAAACTTAATATTCATCTTCATCTTCATCGTCGTTGTTATTGCAATCATTATCAACATCATTGACGCTGTCATTATCATTATTACCATATCACTGGTATCACTATCATCAGCATCATTATCCGCTAGTTTTAGCATCATTATGCATGTTCTCCTTGTCAAATGGCGAAGGAAGAGTTAGTGAAAGTGGCACTTTTTGACACTGGAGCCATTCTCCCCCACACCTGCCAGTGACGAGTGACATACCTGTCAACTTTCACGAGTTTCTTATTAACAGTCAGTCTTTTGCCAAACAACTGGTGAATTACTTGTTTGATTAGTTGTTTTCTCATTAGTTTATTATTTTTTAAGTTTTAGTTTTGCATTTTTTTTCTTCTTCTTTTCTGTTTTGTTTTGATTTTTTCTTCTATTTTTGTTGTTTTGTTTTGTTTGTTGTGGTTACGTCATCTGTTCCGGGTTTGCGCTGCATTTTTACGATTCCGCCGTTGTTTGCCCTTGGCTGTTTTTGTGCGAGACTCTTCCTGTTTCCCTGGTTCTTAAATTATCCCAATTTTTATTCGTCTTCTCGTTTTTTTCATGAGAGCATTTTGGATATTTTTAGAATTATGATTTAGTGTAAGTTCTATGGATTGTGGTGGTCATACGAGCTGAGGAGGCTCTTCCCTCCGCCTTCCCCTCTGCTCGTCTCTTCTTCTTTTTTTCTTTTCTCCTTCCCCTTCTTTACGATTCTCTTAGGTCTTCTCTTCCTATCCAGCTTCATCTATCTTCTACTACATTCTTTCCCACTTTGTTATTCCTCCTCTCACTCCTCTCCGTTTCCATTCGCCATCTTTTCCCTCTCCTTCCCCCTCTTTCCCTTCCACACCCCTTCCATCTCCCTCTCACCCTCTCCCTTCCACACTCCTTCCCTCTCCCTCTCACCCTCTCCGTCTTCCTCTCCTCTCCCTCACCATTCCCCATCACCTTCCTCTTCACCTCCCTCTTCCCCACCTTTATTAATTATAATGTCAAAATTATCGTCTCATTCTCACGTGTCATTCCCCTTTTATCCAAGGCACCACAAATAGACTGTTTGTATTCAGCATTCATCATCCTGAGTAATTTCACTGAATATAATTGTTTATCTGATGGTAGAACTTCTTTGGACTCGTTTAGAATATCTCCCAGGCCTCCGAGCGTAACATTCAGGCGTGAATGCTTTTGCTGGAAGGAGTAAGATTTCGGAAGATGTATTACTCATCATCATTTAATATTTTCCTGGATGTTTTTTATTTTATTCTAATTGTTTGTCTTTATTATACAGTTTGTTTATAACCTAAAATAGTTTACAGCATAGAATTTATTACGCAATACGTACTACACGTCACTGCACTCTTTTTCTGCAATGTTTTGTAGTCCAGTGGTGTTGCATCAAACGTAGCTAGAATGTTGTGTGTTTAACCATGTCATGGATAACTGTATATTAACTTATGAATTCCTTCTACTAACATTCCCAACATTGTCCATAGAAATAAAAATATTGCCATACTTTAAGTCATTCCCGTATTTGATTGAAAAGTCTGTGAACTTCGTATTCAAGTACTGTTTATGTGAAAAGGATTGTGAATTCGAATCTTTTCATCTCTTTGTAACTGTGTGAAAATGTTATTTTTAGTATTATTGTACTATTATTAGTATTATCAGTATTGCCGTTGCTATTTTGAAGATCATTTTCCCCTCCGTTTGGTAGTCCTCCTCCTCCCCCTCATACATGCACTTAGTAGTCATAACTCCCGTCCTCTCCCCTTTCCCCTCTCCCACTGAGACCGCAACTTCCATAATGGGAGAGCCTCGCGCGCGCACGTGTTTGCCACATGCCGCTACGGCCACCGCGAAAAGAAACTCGTGCTGGCGAGATCGAATGGATCGCATTTTGCTGCTCTGATGCTCTAATGCATTCATATGTACGTGCAAACATACATGCATACATGCATACATACATACATACATATTCAGACATTCAGGCATATATACATACGTATATACATATGTACATACAATACATAAATGTACTTACAATACATAAATGTTTATACAATACATAAATGTATATAAATACATACACATACATATATACACATATTTATATATACATACACACACACACACACAAACATTTTAAAAATCACCAAAAAAGAAAAGAAGTCTCCCCTCCCCCTCTCCCTCCCCCATTTAAAAACAAACAAACAAACAAACAAACAACCACAACGCACACCATCCAGGCCGGAGCAGCAGCGAGGGAAAGTGTTCGCGGCGAAGGCGTGAGAGTCGTTGCGAGTCGTTGTGGGTCGACATTGACCCAAAGCCTCCCTGGTTCTATTACCTGGTCGTTACCTGCGCCTATGCCCTTATAGAGCGCAGCTGACCTGGGCCAACGAACCTGTATCTTCTATGGTCTCGTTCAAGGTCGTTTCTCGCGTGGTTTGCGTGGTTCGTCTTGTTTACTGTTGTTGGTTTATTGGTATTTTGGTCGTCGTGCAGTAATGGTGTGTTGGTATTATTGGCAGTATCATTTTTCTTAGTAATAGTATCGTTTTTATTATTATTATCGTGGCTATTGTCCTTGTTATTGCAATTGTTATTGTTAGTGATAATGTGATTGATATTATCATGATTTATTTGTGATTTTTTTTTTAGTGCTGCTGGTTCTTCTATGCAATATGTATCTGAGCTAGAGAGAAAAAAAAGCAATCAGGCCATTTTTGCACGGAGAGATTGCAACATATGAATAATATATTTCTGGACTGTAGGAATGCTGTCCTATGATTTCGAGTGAGTACTGTGATGAAGTGGCTTTTATGGTGTTTTGTATGATGCGCCAGTTGTTTTTCTAATATTTCTGTTTGATTTACTCTTTTGGCATGGTTTATTATATTTAGTATGTGTGTGTGCGGAGAGTCATCATCATCATGACTCATCATCACACCACCATTATCACCACCACCACCAATCAGCATCACCATAGCATCATCATCACTACCACCAATCAGCATCACCATACCAGCATCGTCACTACTCCCCCGGCCACAAATTTCCTCCTAGTGGCAAGGACGCCGAGCCCGCAAAATAAAGATCCGCATTTGAGGTGGATCATCTAAACAGAGTTTTTTTTTCAGGGAAATCTAGCTGTATGAGCAGGCACACCATAACATACAGTATATTACGCACGTTGATTATTGTGTTGTAATGCAGAACTTATATATATATATATATACATATATATATATATATATATATATACACATATATATATATATTGTGTGTGTGTGTGTGTGTGTGTGTGTGTAGATTAATAGACACTTTTGTAACCCATATATTATTAAATCTTGTGAATTTCATTTGGCCCTTTCCGAATCTCTGATTACATTTATAGATGTGCGTATTCTTTTACATGTAATGTATTTTTTCTGTGATGACAGTGCAGCACCTGTCAATATTAATAATAATGATTTAATATAAGACTTCATAGATTTCATAGGAACATCTTTACCATATAAGGCGTCTAGTGTATAGGGGCAAATAGTAATACTGATATTGATAATGCAACAGTTAACTCTATCCCTCCCCCCCTCCACTCTCTTTCTCTCTCTCTCTCTCTCTCCCTCTCTCTATCTATCTCTATTTATCTATCTATCTATCTATCTATCTATCTCTCTTTCTCTTCAAATAAGTAAGATGAGTGAAGCATTGCGTTTTTGCAAGAAACAAATTCACATCAGTTTAATGCAGGCTTAAAAAGCAATATGCAACAGTATCCAGTAACGACCGGTTAAAACTGAGCTGGAGAGTAGATCACCTCACTCCCCTCCTCTCCTTCACCCTCCATCCATCAACTCCTCCCCAACTCCTCCCTCACCCACCTCCCAATCCGCCCCCTCACCCCCCCCCCTCCCTCCCCGCGCCCAAAGTTCTTCCTGATCCTAACCCTCCTATGACCCCTATCTCTATCCATGGGTTAAGATACCGACGTGATTTATCGCACGAAGGGAAAAAAGAGAGAGCGGCCGATAGCAAGATAAGGAAGTTGACCGAACAAGAGTAGAAAAAAAGTGGTAGATAAGCTCGTGGAGTGGTGGATTATGTGTTAACCTTGCACCGGCAGTCAGGTCACGTGATCAAAACAGAGGAGGATGTGGATGACCCGCCGGATGACCTGGTCCGCTGGATGACCCGAGCGCCGCGACCGAAATGCAGGAGTGTTGCAATCGTTCGGCAGGGGCACAGCGGCACGTGCGCACCGAAGTGGTCGTTTATCCCATTGCGACTTCTGTAACCCGATTGTCTCGCTCCCTCTTGACCGGGATTGGCTCAAGAGACCACGTCCTTTGTGCCTGCCAATTTGAAGTCGAAATTTGAAGAGGAGACTTTTTTTTTCTTTCTTTCTTGGCGATGGAAATGTTGGAGGACATGTGTCGTCAGTGATACCCCTCCCCCCTCTCTCTTTCTCTTTCTCTCTCTCTATCTCACTCTCACTCTCTCTCTCCTCTCTCTCTCTCTCTCTCTCTCTCTCTCTCTCTCTCCCTCCCTCCCTCCCTCCCTCCCTCCCTCCCTCGCTCCCCTCCTGTCCCTGTCCCTCTCTCTCCCTTTCCCTCTCATTCTCCCTCTCCCTCCCCTCTCTACATCGCATCCTCCCTGCAATCTCTATCTGGTTGTCTTTGCCATCGGGAGGGAAAAGAGAGAGTAGCCATCGTAATCCCCATTAGAGTCGACCTTGTTTCTTCTCGGAAAGTAGCCCAATCCACGCGACCTCTCACTGGATGACGTACGGGATGACCTCGCTTGGTAGATGTCATCCAAGGTCATACAAGAAGGGGAATTGATGACTTCTTATGTTTGTCAGAGATTATAGTAAAACGCGCATGTAATGAACACAGAGGAAGATGATAGCTATGATCCGTAGTGATGTGATGAATCGTTTATTAGTTTT
>NW_028234411.1:22193200-22200700 GCF_977035675.1 Penaeus japonicus
GTAAAGGAAAGGGAAAGGGAAAGGGAAAGGGATCGGCTTGGGAGGAGGAGGAGGGGAGGGGGAGTAGGAGGCCTCGCTAGTATTTGTTCGGCCGCCTTGCCAAGAGGAGGAGTGCCAGCCCTTTATTCCAGATGACTATTGTGTTACTATTATTAAACTAGCTTTACCGGTCATGGGACGGCCACCCCCACTCTTGACTCGAGGTAGGGGGTGGGGGGGAGGAGGTAGGCTGGTCTGGGAGGAGTAAGGAAGAAAGGGGAACAAGGCAGTGGGGGATAAGAGCAAGAAGAGAAGGGGGGAGGGGTTATAAGGGGGGGGTTGGTCAAGAGACGGGTATCTTTACATGGCACAGGTCATGTCCTAGAAACGATGGTGGGGGAGGAGAGAACGATGGTGTCGGAGGAAGGGGGTGATAGGGAGGGGGGGTAAGATTGAGGAAAAGGGGGGGGTGTGATGGGTATGATTTCGCTTCCTTCATCTTCCAAAACCAGGCAATGTCTTTGGGGATGTTACGCTGTGTGTAGGCGTCACTTCACAAAAAGATTGGACGAATGTGGCTTTTTTTTTCCCACGATTTTGGGAGACATTTTTTTTCAACTACTTCGTTTTCATGTAGGCTTACATATGCACACACACACACACACACACACACACACACACACACACACACACACACACACACACACACACACACACACACACACACACACACACACACACACACACACACACACACACACACACACACAGAGAGAGAGCCAGACACGCCCATAGGGACTCCTCTCCTCACTCTCCTCCTCTTCTCCTCTCCCCTCCCCCCCCCTTCCTGCAAGAAGGAGTCGGTGCAGTGACGGTGACTTGTGTAACGGGACCAGGAGTCGGCCGGTCCGTCAAGGTGAACCACAAGCGACTCTCCCTTAATGTAGCTGAGCCTCCTCGTACTGCCATCGCTACTATTCCGTCCTCTGCTTCTTCCCCTCGCCTTCCCTACGCCTCCCCTCTTTCCCGTCCTCTTCCTCTCTTTCCCGTCCCCTTCCCTTTACCCACCACCCGTCCGCCTCCCATTTTTCCCATCTTGCCTCCAGGATTTCCTTCCTTCCCGTGTTCGTCTTGCTTCTTACTTTTATCTTCCTCTCCCCTTTGTCTCCCCTCTAGCTATCCCTCTCCCTTTCCAGCTTCCTTTTCCATCCATTCCTCCCTCGCCCTTTCCTTTTGCCTTGCAGCCTCCTTGCCTCATCCACCCACCCCTTTCCTCCCCTTAGTTCAGTACGAGCCATTCTTGCATCACTCCTCTCAGACTCTAGTTCGCCTTCTTAAATACTCTTTGTCTCCATGTCTCTGTTTTCTTTCGCGCCCAGTTCCTTGCTTTATCACACTTTCTACACGATTTTCCCGTCTTCGAATAAACCCGTGTATCATTCTACCTGTGTATCTATATATCTGCTCTCTCTCTCTCTCTCTCTCTCTCTCTCTCTCTCTCTCTCTCTCTCTCTCTCTCTCTCTCTCTCTCTCTCTCTCTCTCTCTCTCTCTCTCTCTCTCTCTCTCTCTCTCTCTCTCTCACTGTCTCTCTCTTAGTCGTTCACCATTTCCCCCTCCCTTATCTCCTTTACATACATTTTTTATTTGGCCTACAAAAGAGGCATCACTTTTTCCTGACAGGGGTTTCCACGACCACAAAAATCCACCCCCGACGGGGTTTCCGAGTGACCCAGAACAAAACTTCTGTTCCGGCAATGACACGGAGGCAGAATGATGGGGCAGAATGAGAAGGCCCTCCCCTCAGACTGAGGACACATGACGCTTGTCACGACTCGGTGTCATATGGAATTGAGATAGAGGTCACGTTGTCATGAGATCGACTCAGGGTAGAAGTTGAGATGGAGAGCGGGATGAAGAAGATAAGAGGGTGGGATGGTGAAGATAACGATTGAGAGTCTTGGTTAATTTCTCTCTTACGATTGCTGATGCTACTACTATTACTTCTATTACTATTCTTATGCTATTGCGTTTTTGTTTTAAGTGCCGTTCAAGATATAGCCTTGCTTTCATTAATTTATTAACTTAGAACAATCATATTCGATTATATTCTCTGATTCTACATGACTCTTTGATTATTCCCGAGAGAGAGGTAGTCTTAAGACTTGATGATAAAGTCCTTTTCAAGCATAGTGGAAGAGACTGAAGAAAGGAGAATGACAGGCCGCAATTATTTTTTCCAAGCAACCATAAAACTGGGTGTTGTTTTTTTTATCTCACATGACTTGGGTCTTGTGGAGCAAGACTTGGCATGAGGGCCCGTTCCTGAATGTTTAAGTTTGATGATAATGATAATCTAATGATGATTATAATCTGATAACATTAATAATGATAATTATAATCTGATAACATTAATAATGATAATTATAATCTGATAACATTAATAATGATAATTATAATCTGATAACATTAATAATGATGATTATAATCTGATAACATTGATAATGATAATTATAATCTGATAACATTAATAATGATAATTATAATCTGATAACATTAATAATGATAATTACAGTAATCTGATTATGATGATGATAATCACTATAATTATCATAATAGTAATGATAATAATACTGATAGTGATGATAATGATTACAATAATTACACAATTACCACCATTGAGCTTATCACATGACTACAACTGTTCTCGTACAACGACTACGTGTGATCTACTGCATCCGTTTTTTACCCACGGCATAAATGCCAGTGCGAGGGCAAGTGACATTTCATAAGGTTCCTCATTCCGTGCTCCCTTGCAACTCCCACTTGCTTCGGCTCGATCTGGCTTGCAGTAAGAGACAATTGTTCAATAGGTTCCAGTTCGTGTTTGTTAGATAGCTTAGATATGTTCGTTGTCTCTGTCTTGCAACTGTCTCTCTAGGGCTCGGGTTTGGTCATGGTACTGATGATAATGACAGTGATGATAGTTGTCATATTAACGGTAGAGTTCTTTTCTCGAATCATATGCTACCTTTTCTTTTGTTTATTCATATCTCTTAATCAGTCTAGATAACGTAGAGCAGCTAGAAATTATCAGTGTATCCTTTTTAAAAGTCTTATAGCTGTGTGTAGATTTCAGTATTTCCGGGTTATAAATCAGGCCGGGAATGATAAGGTGTAGCCTACGTTTTCACGCACGCGCACACAGCCTACGTCACCCAAATATAGAACGTTTGGCGCGGAACTCTCCGGCGCGTTCCGTATCCCGAAATACGGGAAATCCATAAGGTTACGTTCGCGCGCATCATTATTATTATTATATATATTTTTTTTTATGCCTTAATTTTGTAGTCTCATGTTACGTGTTCAGGAAGTGACTCGGTAAGGACTACGTACCTAAATGCATGGCTATTTTTTTTATGAACAGGAAAGGGAGACCGGTTAGTAATATATTTCAAAGGAGAGCTGAAAGGTATTGCGGTTGTAAAAAGACGAAGGAAAAATGCGCTAAAAAAGTTGCAGATTACGACTATCTGTAAACCATTGATATCATTCCTAAGACACGTGGCTCGATTCTTGTGAAACTCGACGAAAAATATAGATACAATACAATTTTAACAATAGAGAAAAAAAAATCTAACAAATTATTATTATATATTTATTGTAGATTATTCTAGCAAAACAAAACCTCACGCACTAAAAGGCACAAATAATTCTAACAATGTTTTCATCTTCTTTCCAGTTGATTGGCATGAGTGAGTGTCAGGCCCGCATCAAACAGCTGGTGGACGATGCCAAAGAGATGGCTGGCCTGCCGCAGGACACCACCCTGGAGGGCCTGGTGAGTACACTGATTGGGAAAGCATCTTCTTGTCCGTTCGCTTTCGTTCATTCGCCTCAGAAGTGTGGATGCGGTGAGAAGAGAATAATGGTGGCTGAGATTCACTGTGTCTGTTTGCCTCTTTCTCTCCCTTTCTCCTTCTCCTTATCTACATTTGGGGTTTGATATATATATATATATATATATATATATATATATATATATATATATATAATATTATATATTATATATATATATATTTATATTTATATATATATATATATATATTTATATTTATATATATATATATATATATTTGTATATATATATATATATGTATGTGTATATATATGTATGTATATATGTATATATATGTATGTATATATGTATATATATATATATATATATATATATATATATATATATATATATATATATATATGAATATAAGTATATATAATCACATGGAAAACATGAGAGGAAGAAGAGACCGGGAACGAAGAACAAGAGAGAAAGAACCTAGTTGGATAGGAGGGCGAAGGGAACGAAGGAGAAAGAGGAGAAAGGGAAAGGAGGTGAACAGTCGTTGAGGCCAATGGCAACGGGAATGTCTGCAGCATCCCTTACTTGCAACATCACATAGAGCCAGAGACACGGTGCCCTTCTCGTGAAACGTGATTCTGACCCTTAGGGCTGATCGTCAATAACTCCTGCATTGTCAGTCTGTATGTACGAATGATGATTTTGTCTTCATCGTTGTTTTTTTCTTCTTTGACTCTGTTAAATCTCCTTTTTTTGAGGTCGTGATGTTGATCGTCCCTTTTCTTTCTTTCTCTTTTTTTTTGAGTTTGTAAAATTTCCGGTTTTTCCTTTTATATTAAGAGTGTTTTTTGGTTCCTCGCGCAAAGGAGAAAATATAAAGTTTGCGGCTGCACGTAAAATGATGTTATGCCTCGCTGCTCTTTAGGAGTTGCCTTCAAGGAAACTACAGTCTGTTCGTAATAACAACCCGCCAAAATGTATCTTTGAGGGATGTATGACTGCCGAGGTTGCATACGCCTCCTTATCCGACAACTTCTCAAACGGCCTTGCCCGTCTCGGATCGTAGACGATGTTTTTTTTCTCGTTTTTTTTACTTTCTGACTTTACCAGCCTTGCCTTCGAGAAAGTCATGCTTGCAGATGGAACTTGACCTCGGTATCGTGTACTGGTATCGCCGAAGCCAGTTTTCGGCTCCGCGCGCACCCTGTCACCCCGGGACGGTTTTGCAAAGAGAGAGAAGGGAAAGAGAGAGAGAGAGAGAGAGAGAGAGAGAGAGAGAGAGAGAGAGAGAGAGAGAGAGAGAGAGAGAGAGAGAGAGGGGGGGGGGAGGAAGGGAGGGAGGGAGAGGGAAAAAGGGAAGGAGAGGGAGAGGGAGAGAAAAAGGGAGGATAAATGGAAAGGGAAATTTAAAAAACGGCATGAAAGGAAAGCAATAGACAGGGAGAGTATATGTGTGTGTTTATGTTTGTGTCTCTGCGGATGTGTAAGTGAGTGAGTTTACGCAACGCGGAGCAGGACAGGAACGACCGACCGACCGAACGAGCGGGAAGTCCTGTCGCCGCGAAACTGGACCGAATTTCACTCGCAGTGACGACGCAGGACTCCTCCGCCGCTGCCGTCATGCAACAGGCGATCCCGACAGTGACTCTTAACCTATCACAAGCCCTACTATGATGCAGATGGTTGTTCTCTTGGTCTCACTGATTCGTTGTGTGATCAACTTCAAGGTGAATCGTATTGCATTAGTGAAGGTCGGGTATTCTAAGTAACGAACGGGAATGCATGCCCTTGCAGTCGTTGATTCCTAAAGGGGAGGGACGCGGGGGGGGGGGGGGGGAAATCAATCTTCAATTATTTCGGGTACCTCTAAAGGAGGTTTTGCTACTCTTACAAACCCGTAACAAAGTCCTTCATAGGCTAATGTTCCGTCTTTGGATATGAGAGTGAAGGGAATGGAAGAAAGTGAGAATGCATCGGACGGAAAGATTCAGCCGTCTGTACACGCGAGCCAAAAAAAAAGATGCTTCCGCGGACCAAAAACAAATGAAAGACGAATAACTGCGCATTACGTAAAGAAACAATCATCATGCTGGTTATACCGGGTTTATAGGGGAGGGGAAGGGGACGGGAGGGGACGCGGGAATAATGGAGTGGGGAGAGGAGCGTTGAGTCACAGATTGCATCAACGCTCAACTCGCATGCAATTAATGAACCCGGACACTGTTAAGCACTAAACGATCACTGTCGTTACATTGCAATTCATAGCAATGCATGTATAGCGTTGGTATTAGAGGGGACTTGCAAAGAATGGAACAGGTAAAAGGGGGCATGGAGAGAGGGGGGGCAGGGAGGGGTCAAAGGGGAGAGAGGGGGTAGGGCGGGCAAGGGCATGAGGAGGAGAAGAGGGACGAAGGGCGGCTTCAGAATGCAAGATAAGGGAAGGTTAGGCAATGGCATAGAGCAACGCGCAGATGTGGGTTACGGCATCTGCGCGAGTGAAAGTCCGACTGGCGCGTTGTCCTCTCCGTTGCAATCTCTCTCTCTCTCTCTCTCTCTCTCTCTCTCTCTCTCTCTCTCTCTCTCTCTCTCTCTCTCTCTCTCTCTCTCTCTCTCTCTCTCTCCATGTTCATTCTTTCTCTCTCTCTCTCTCTCTCTCTCTCTCTCTCTCTCTCTCTCTCTCTCTCTCTCTCTCTCTCTCCCTCTCTCTCTCTCTCTCTCCCTCTCTCCCTCTCCCTCTCCCTCTCCCTCTCTCACTCTCCTTCTCCCTCTCTCTCCTTCTCTCTCCCTCTCCTCCTCCTCCTCCTCTTTCTTCTTCTCCTTCTTCTTCTCCTTCTCCTTCTCCTTCTCCTTCACTTTCCGTCTCTCTCTCTCTCTCTCTCTCTCTCTCTCTCTCTCTCTCTCTCTCTCTCTCTCTCTCTCTCTCTCTCTCTCTCTCTCTTTCTTTCTCTCTCTCTCTCCTCCTCCTTCTCCTTCACCCTCCCTCTCCCTCTCTCTCCCTCTCTCTCCTTCTCTCTCCTTCTCTTCCTCTCCCCCTCTCACTCCGTCTCTCCCCCTCTCTCCCCCTCTACCCCCCCCCTCTCTCTCTCTCTCTCTCTCTCTCTCTCTCTCTCTCTCTCTCTCTCTCTCTCTCTATCCCACCCCCCTCTCCCTCTCCCTCTCTGCATCTCTCTCTCTCCTACACAGAAAAATAAATGAAAATAAATCAGTCAATAATAATCATACTAATAACAATACACGGCGTGGGCGTGTGTGTAGGTAAGCAATGGTGACGTTTTCATACTTCCTGAATTGTTGTCGCTCGGGATTCCCTGGAACTCCTTGCTTGCTTGATACCGATTGGCGCACAGGTTACGTAAACAAGATAATGTATTCGTGTTCTAATTTTAGGGAACTGCTTTAAAAGACGCAGCGTCTCTTTGAGAGGGTATTTGTTTCCGTTCGATAAATCTTTAAAAGGATGATTACTTAATGCAAATGAATTACGTCGGGTTAGTCGGCGGTGTAGTCAGAGTGAAGCGATGCGAGTGGAGATGGTAGCCCTAGCCTACCTTGCAGGTAGCTCCCAGTTCTAATGATAGAGGTAGAGGGGGGGGGGGAGTGGACCTACCTTCCCCGCTACGCTTTAATCTACTCCAGACCCCCCCCCCCTCTTCAACCAGGC
>NW_028234411.1:22205700-22208200 GCF_977035675.1 Penaeus japonicus
TACTACTACTACTACTACTACTACTACTACTACTACTCCTTCTCCTCTTCCTTCTCCCCCTCTCCTTCTCCTCCTCCTTCTCCCCCCTCCTCCTCCTCCCCTCTCCTCCTCCTCCTCTTCCTCTCTCTCCTCCCCTCCCTTCTCTACCTCCCTCCTCACTCGCTTTCCTTTTCCCCTCTCTCCTCCCCTCCTCCTCTGCCTTCTCTCCTCCCCTCCTCCTCCTCTGCCTTCTCTTCTCCCCTCCTCCTCCTCCTCCTCCTCCTCTTCTCCCCTCCTCCTCCTCTTCCCCCTCCTCCTCCTCCCCCTCCTCTTCCTCCTCCTCCCCCTCCTCCTCCTCCTCCTCCCCCCCCTCCTCTTCCCTCCTCCCCCTCCTCCTCCTCCTCCTCCTCCTCCTCCTCTTCCTTCTACTCCTCCTCCTCCTCCTCCTCCTCCTCCTTCTACTCCTTCTACTCTTCCTACTCCTTCTACTCCTTCTACTCCTTCTACTCCTTCTACTCCTTCTCCTCCATCACCTCTTCGTCTTCTTCCACCTCCTCTTATCATTAGAATGGCTGAATAAGACATTCCACGTTTCAGGGCCTCTGTCTGAGTGGCTGTGAGGATGAGGAAGGCAACCGTGACATGGCAGCAGCTCTCATGAAACGTTACCACCCCACCGTTCTACCACCACCGAAAATGGACCCCCCACGGCGCCCATGGTCGTAAAATCCTCTCATCCGAAGAAACACAAAACACCGCCGGCCCTCGCCCGTAATGTGATCGTTTCTTCAGACACCAAGGGCTCCATCGCAACTGCCTGTCAGAATGGTAAGGTCTCTGGTACTGTAAGAAGGGAAGGACTTTGATGCTATAGGGAGGGACTTCGTTAAGTGGGCAGATATTGATAGGCATTGATTTGGAGTAAGTCTTGTTTTATGTCGATCTTGGGTTCTTTGTTCATATAATCTAAAGCATGTCAGCAGTTATTTGTCTAAGAAATGGAGTAAGAAGAGGATAATTTGTGATAATTTTTCCCTCTCCTCAGGTGGTATCGTCCTTATCAGTGGCACAGGAAGCAACGCTCTTCTCCTGAACCCTGACGGCAACACTTACCGCTGTGGAGGCTGGGGTCATCTGCTTGGTGATGAGGGAGGAGGTTAGAGTTGTTCCAGATCATATGATAAATTGTGATAAACTGTGTGTCTTTGTTAGGGTCAGCCTTGTTGTCTGTAACTGAGGTAAATCATGACTTGTAAGCATCA
Source organism: Penaeus japonicus (assembly GCF_977035675.1). Classification (NCBI taxonomy): domain Eukaryota; kingdom Metazoa; phylum Arthropoda; class Malacostraca; order Decapoda; family Penaeidae; genus Penaeus; species Penaeus japonicus. The sequence continues at coordinate 22,206,942 of NW_028234411.1, forward strand.
AATCATGAAAATGAAATGAAAAATTACTCATGTCATAAATAGTAATTCAGCAGAGGAATTGCAGAGAGAAAAAACGCAAAGGAATAAGAGAGAGAAAACCGAATATGGTGTCTAAAATTAATATTATGGGTATGAGCTATGAATTAAAAGTGGATGTGAATGAATGGATGTCAGATAACTTGTCATTCCAAAAACTTAGATGTGAAAGAAATGACAGTACTTCTATAGACTTTTCTACATATCAGAGAGGTAATGTTTGTTCAATTTGAAACCCAAAGACACATTTTAAATCTTCAAAGAGAAAGAAGTATGTGGAAATAATGCATATCTGACAAAGTCTCCTTTCCACAGCTTACTGGATTGCTGCTAGAGCTGTCAAGTTGTTGTTTGATGAGGATGACAACCTGATTGATCCACCATTCAACACCTCCCAGCTGCGAGACATTGTTTACACTCACTTTGAACTGAAAGACAGGTATGCAGAGTACACTGTCATGGTAAAGATTTTGAGATCCAAAGATTTAGTTAATATCTTTTTCTGTTAAGTAACAGCTGCTTAAGCTTTTAGATAAGGTCAAATGTCTAATTGCTTGTGAATAGCAGTTAGTGTACTGTAATACATTCCTTTTTTCCGAATGCCAGAGTGTGGTTAAATGAGAGTGTCAGGTGACTTTTATTTTGTAGTATCTGGTGGATGTAAAGTAAGTTTTGTTGTATATGTTAAGTGAACTCTGGATTTCTTCAGGTTTTATCTATAATATCCTCTTGCGGTGGCAACCTTAGGGGACTGGCAATTAAGTAGCTTTCATTTGCTAAATTTTCTCATGGTATAGAAAACATTAATTATTTTCAAAAAATGAATTATTTTGATTAATATTTGCTTGCCTAGAATACCCCTAAGGCCACCACTATCTGTCCTTTATTTTCTACTTTTTCAATAGTTCACTTTGGTCTTGACCTAAGAAATAATGTATCTAATCTTCAGTGATGACTAAAGACACTGACCTGACCTTTTACAAAGTATAGAGGCATCAGTTATCACAGGAAGTTTTATTGAGGATATTCTTGGTGTTCAGATTGCTTCCTTCATTCAAAAGTGAGTGCATTAATCACTTTTGCAGGAAGTTAGGGATGATGCTTGTTAAAAAAGGATATTTGAATTCCTAGTCAAAATGTTAGTGTGTTTCTCCCTACATTCAGTACAGACATTTTTAAACGATCAATGATGTTATGAATTATACTCCCACATTTTCCCCATT
>NW_028234411.1:22213200-22218200 GCF_977035675.1 Penaeus japonicus
CAGCAGCTACCTAGATGAAAGCAAATATTTTTTTCCCAAAAAGTCATATGTTAAACTGTGAAAACATCTACAACAAAAATGGAGGATGAATTGATGAGGAAAAACCCTGTATCTCTCTTCTAGATTTGGCATGCTGCAGCACTGTTACCAGTCCTTTGAAAAGGCCAAATTTGCTAGTCTCACAGCCAAGATCAGCCATGGAGCCTCCTCTGGTGATGCTATGTGCGCACGCATTCTCTATGATGCAGGCTTTGCTCTTGGTCGTCATATTGCTGCTTTGTCAAGGAACATTCATGAGGTAATGTTGGTGAATGAAGACAAATGTTTAAATTCTGAATTCTTTTGATGGTTAATTTAAATGAATGGAGTAGATTGGTGCAGTTAGTTGGTGTCTTTGTTTCCATATATATGTATGAATGCATAGCTGCATCATGGGAAATACATTTATATCCTTCGTTTTCGTTCTCACACAAAAAATAGAAAAACACAGAACAAATCACAACATATACAAACTGTGTCATCTAATCTCTGTCTTACCCTTCCACAGGCACTTCTGTTCACAGAAGATGGGCTTCAGATTGTGTGTTCAGGGTCAGTATGGAAGGCCTGGGAGCACCTCCGACCAGGATTCGTTGATGGGATCATTCCACGATGTGAAAAAGACAGGGTCATTCCCAAGTACACCCTCCTGAGACTTGCGGTATGATGAGTTGAGATTGTGTAACCTATTTTTCCTCTTTCTTTCTTTCTTCTTCTTCTTTTCTTTTTTTTTGCCTCACTCTCTCCTTTTTTCTAAAGAGGAGGAATATTGATGATAAAAGTTTAGTTTTAGATATAGTACATGAATTAAGGGCAGAGCTGTATAATAATGAAGAAGGGATTTTTTTTTTTTTTTTATAGTAAGCAGATTTGAAAAAGACCATTGGTTTTAGTAGAGACTTGTGGTTCATAAATTAGTTCATAAATCATAAATCAACCTTATAAAAGTAGGAAGCAGCCTTATTTCACAGTCCTCCTCTCTGCCACAGGTAACAAGTGCTCTTGGTGCTATATACCTGGGAGCTTCAGTGTCAAAGTATGATCTGCCACGCGACTATGGAAAGAATGCTCGTGCCTTCTTCACACACGTCCAGCCTGAATCCCTCGGAGCCACCAAGGTTGCTACTCCCAAGTTGCAGATGAAGTTCCCCAAGAGCCTCACACCCAAGACGCAGCCCAAGTTCCCACAGAACCACACTGAAGCAGTCCAATGCGAAAAGGATCATGAGAACGGCCACTCTAATGGGCATGCTAATGGTCATTCTAATGGTCATGCTAATGGACACTCTAATGGTCATGCTAATGGACACTCTAATGGTCATGCCAATGGACACTCTAATGGTCATGCTAATGGACACTCTAATGGTCTTTCTAATGGTCATGCTAATGGCCACTCCAATGGACATTCAAATGGTTTTGCCAATGGTCATGATCAGTCAAATGGCCATGCCAATGGACATTCCAATGGCATTTTCACCCTTGCAGCAGAGGGAACCCTCGTAGACAGCACGAGCCGTTAGAGTGTGAATTACAACGTTCTGAGAATTTGTTTCTCTAAAGTAGGACTTGCAGGAATAAAACAAACATAACCTCATTAGCAACCACACATTACCTTTCAAGGTAGATAGCCTTGATCTTGTTGTGTTTGCCCTCATTTTTAACTGCAGTTTTTTAAACCGGTATACAGCATTTTTTATAACAGTGTGATATCAAAGTCATTGTACCAGCTAAAAGATTTTGAAAACTTAATTTTGAGATATCAAAGTCAGTTATCTTTGTATACTGTGTGTCTGTATGGTATGAAACCTGTAAGCAGTTGGGTGTACCATTTTCATGGAGTGAACTTTCCTCAAAGATTGTTATTCATTTCTCATGAATGAGTGGCATTGTGCTTCAGCTTTGTAAGTTTACATGGCTTGAAATGTATCAAGCATCATGGGCTTTGCCCATCAAAGATATTTATTTATATACTGTTTAAGAAGAAAATGTTTTTAGATGAATGTAAATAATTCCAAGATATTTTATTTTATTTTGATATGTCTTATGACAAAATATTTGCCCCCCCATACTTGTTAATGAAAATGTTATTTAGAATGTGAAAATAGACTGAAACTGCTCATTCCAATTGCCTTGAGTTTAATAGTGATACACATTGCTCAGGATATATATGCAGGATAGCTGTCCTTTAACTAAATAAAAAAAAAGTAGGGAATTCTCTTCATACAGACTGCGAAGACTTGGACATATGACATGTTTGTGCTACATTCTACATAAACATAAATGAAAAATAACTGAAAAATACCATTTGCATATATATATATATATATATATATTTATATATATATATATATATTATATATATATATATTATATATATATATATATATATATATATATATATATATATATGGTAATCATGCTTCCATATACACATCTATTTCATCTTTAAATGTACTATGATATACAGAGTCTGTGATGTTGAAATTTGAAAACTGTAGCTATTTTTACCTTGTATATTATATAATATACATGTTTGAAATATTTGTATACTTAGGTAAGCACATAGATGCTTATTTTGAAGAAAAAAAAAATCAGTAAGACATCACTGTTTTACTTAAGACTTTGTTTAGGAAAAAATGGGGCAAAATTATTTCATTCATTATTTGATCTTGAACTTTGTGTGCTGGGTCTGGAGAATCAGATCTGACAGATTAGCTTCATAAAGTTATCAGTATTGTCTTTTTATATGTACAGTGAGACACCACTTTCACCTGCCTTGTTTTCAGTGTGTGTGGACACAAAATGCATGCACTGGACCCACTTGGTTGATGAGTTTGTCCAGTTTTGGAGCATCAGTAATGTACTTCTTCTTAAGTGTTTGTTACTGCTTAAGAAGTGTGTATTTCTAGTATGAGAAAGATACAGGACTAAACTAAGTACATTCTATTCAGATGCTCCCAGCACTGCACGTTTATGTTTATAATTTTTCAGTATTTGAAATAAATATTTTGTTAAGCCTATTTTGAGTCCCCTGCCAACCATCATTTCTACTTGCCATAAAAGTAGTAATAATACAATTAATAATGTTGATTATATGAAATACCTTCATATTCCAAAATTAACTTAGTTTTGTTGTTGTTAAATGAGCATTGTTTTAGAAAAAGAAAGAGTTAAGAAGAATTTCACAATGAGTTACCCTCTTTGCACAAGTATTTAATAGAATAATTAATGGCATATCATTGTTTTCAAAATAGAATAACCAGTTCCAGAAATAACAAATGATTGTATGAATATATGCATGCAATGTTCATATAAATTCAGTGTTCAAAATAAAAGAAAAGGACAAGAGGTGCATGTCTGGCTATACATATAAAGCCTATTACCTTTTGATTTTGCTGGTGGTTATTTTCTCTTTGACTACATAACATTCAGGACTGCCCATTCCTATTACCATGTCATTTCCCCAAGTAAGAGAAATGAAAATGAGTTTTTGTTCCTGAAATATACTTTTTACAAAATCGTTAGTTTACTTTGTTGCTCACATTGGACAGCACCCACCCCTCTCATGCCCTGTTCAAAATAAGCAGGGAAGATTCTTCTCTCTTAGTTTATTGGAATAAAGCTGTGGAGTAAATCCACTTTTTACAGTTGATGGTTACTTAAATGTTGGCAGATACATCTGCTTTCTACAGCCAAAGGGATAAGACGAATGCAATTAATCAGAATGGAGTTATGGAGTGGTTGTTACACGAGGTTATAAAAAAGTTTCATTTGTTGTGAAAATTAGAGTTTGTGATTGCATCTTGCACTTTTTAATGTTTTACGAAATGTGAAGATGAAGCACTATTGTATTACTTCCTATATACTGAATAGAGCCCTACCCATTTTATAGCAATTGTTTAATGATCACTGAGATAACTTTGACTCAGACTTGGTGTTATTGTGACATTTGTTTTCAGGTAATTTATATTACCAGGTAATTTATAGGTTTATATTCCTGTAGTTTCATATAAACAAGAGATACTGTGTGAAATCCTCAGATTGGTTTTACAGCAATCATCTCTTGTTATTTTAGGTAGGATTCATCTTCATGTCAATCATTAGTCTTGAATGTGAAATATATTTTGAACAGTTTTCATAATAAGGTTGTTCAAAATAATTCCCATTCCTTTAGATTCTTCTTGTTAACGGTTAAATAAGCATTTTATTGAAGAACTTTAATCAAAATATTTAAATTGAACAATAATTCAGTGCAATGTCATGACAGAGACAGTGTAAGTGTGAGTTTAACTATGTGAATGAACGTGTGAACAAGTGAGGACAATTTTGTCGTCATGGTATTGAGTGTGCTATCAAGGATTTTTTTTATCACTGGATTTATTCTATTACTTATTATCATTAATATCTTTTAAACAAGAATATAGATATGAAAGTCATTGACTTGTCCCTTCCATTTCAATTTCCATGAAAGATAACTTTCAAATCATTATCTATACTTTAAGCTTATTTGTTTGTTTTTATTTGCCATATAGTACATTAAGTAAATTCTTTAATGTAAGATTAATAACAGTATGAATGCAAAATTATGTTTTTTTTGGCATCATTCCGGTGAAATGTAATTATAAACAGAATTAACAGAATTACCATTTACAGCAAAAATATCCAAAGAGGTTACTGTAATAGGATGTTTAAGAAACCCAGCCAAAACTTACATATGCATGTATTTAATGAAAGAATTGAGAATAAAATATGAATTCTGCACAAAGACATTGTTTGTTGATCTTGTCAAGGCAGCTTCTTATAGGGAGAACAGCCTTATAGGTTCACCGGGTTGTGGTCTAATATGTATTATATTTTTGTTACATTTCACTTATGTTTACTGTATATAGATGCACTCTGTTTCATGTTTTTTTTTTCTTTCTTTTTTTTTTACATATTTAGTGATTGTGAATCTTTGTATC
>NW_028234411.1:22228200-22240700 GCF_977035675.1 Penaeus japonicus
ATTCAGTTTTCTCTAACAATAGGAAAAATAAAATATAGGTACTGAAAAGACACTGCTATAAAATTAATCCACAGATATGAAGGATAATAGTGCAGGGTACTCATTAGACACTAAAAGTCATATAAAAAAGTTCTGTCACATAAAAATAAAATTCTTACAGTAGCCTCCATCTTCCTATATATTGAGCATCAAAAGAATCAGAAATAAAGAAATTAGAAATCTTACCAAACAAACCCTCATAGTAGCAAAAGGATGTTTCAAAACAACACCAACGATAATCCTTCAGGCATCAACAAATATTACCCCATTAACAATCAGAATAAGGGAAATGGAATGCATTCAGCCATATAATATACCAATATAACAACAAATGATAAATACCATACAACAATATAATCCCTTAAAAGATAAAAAGAACCTTAGTGCACAGAATAAATAAAATAAGAAAAAAAATGGGCCTCAGTGTAGAAACATACTTAATGCCAAATACTTCTCTTATCCAACGATGGTATGACATGTCAGAATACAGAAATTAACTCCATAGACAATATAATAAAAAACACCTCTCACCAGCAATTATAAGCATTAGAAAATACATCCTATGAAGAATTATAACAAAATATTCAGATGGATGAAAAACGAAAAACCAGACTTATCAGCAATATACATCCACAATACAGAGTTAACAATTATTCGGAAGCTTTCAAAACACATCTAATTCACTCATGCAGAACTATTTGCTATAAAGCAAGTACTTAAATACATACCAAATGATAAACAAACTTGGTAACCTTAATAGATTTACATTCAGCCTTATAAATGATTCAAAATCAAAAATCCCAAATTTAAAAACAAATCACTTATGAACTACATTACACAATATACTCCCTAACAAACAGAAAGCATAAAACAACATTACAGTGAATTCCATAATGTAGAAAAATTAAGCATAATGAACTAGCTGATCTAGCTGAAAAAAACACATGAATTAAATAATTCCACATCCATACCACAACATCGAAAGCATATCATAAATTAAATTTAATCTAAAAATATTCAAACAATGAGAGACAAACTTAAAAAAAAAATAATAATAATATTCTAGATATGAAAATTTTCTATGTCAAAGACAAGAGCTTATGTCAGTGGTCCAGATCCAAAATCAGAAAATGGACACATGCATCTCAAGACTCAAGACAAAACACACAAGACTAAAACATTTATATAGAATGAAAATTGAGATTGTCCCTTTTTCAGATGATGCAAAGAAAACACAAAACACGATTCTCCAATGCCCAAGCTTCAAGTCCCCCAGAGTGTAACTAACACAAGCTCTTAGTAGAATAATCACTTGTGGCATTAACCTATAGCAGACGGATATCATGACATACATGACGCAGGAGCTCTGGCCTGACAATGGGCATCATGACACATATGATGGTTGGTACTTTTGGATCAGTGTCTTATTTTATCGTGCTATGAGTAATGAGTGAGTGATGATGACAATTGCAGTCATAATTACTACAATTGGCATAATATTAACCTTTTCCCGCCGGGGCACGCGCTACGCGAAAACCCCTATGCCGGGCGATTGCAATATTGCATTGTAAAATCATCACACTGGCATGACGCCCCGGCATTGGGAATTTAGCTGTGTCACACGAGTGTGACGCACCGTCGTCATTGGGTTAAGCAAAATGGGTTTCACCTAACACCAGCAGGAGAGAGAGCCTTGAATGGTACCCATCTATAGCCTTTAAAAGGCACTATCTTTATAGAGCAATGGCACATATCAAGTTGCCGACCTCTTGCTCTAAAGTGCTGCCGATGAAAAATGTGCAGGCAGAACAAGAAGTGGAAGGGGATTCAAACCATGCCCAATGTCTACAATGAGCCCCTGTGCCAGTAGGGATGCCCTTTACTGTGGCACTCACTGTCATAAGCACAGGTTTCCTTCCTCTTCAATAATTCTTCATGCTGTCTTCATTGTGGATGCTTATATGTTTCGTATTCATTCATAACAGTACATATATACAAAAAAGTAAAGTTGCTTTTAGATAGACTCTATATGACAGATGAAAGTCTCTAAATGCAGAAAAATACACAAAAATTCAAACACAAAAAAGGCTCTGGCTTTACAATGACTGACTAAAAAAGAATGGGAAAAGTCAAAGTATGTTGTGTGAAACTGCCTCGCTCTGAAATAAAACTCATCCTGGAGACAGGGCAAGCAAATCTCTCCCCTGTCCACAATGGGTTAACATAAACTTCATAACCTGTTCTGGATGGGTGTTGACACACGATGGCTCCGATAAGGTCTCAAAGACAGGTAGGTATCAATGCAAACATTATATGACATCAGAAACTGCTCACAATTGAAGCATGCTCACAGTCATGAAGTACTTTTGACTGTAACGGCACTAGCTTCAAAGATACAGCTTTCCAAAGTCAACATAACCCCTTGTTTTGTCCGCCCAGAGAGCAGAAACAACATTTTCCCTATCTCTCTACTTCTTATCCAGAGCTGGCAGGGACAATAATAGCCTTTTCTGACAGCCCGTTATGTCCTTAGGTACCCCATTCACAGTGGGTTAATTACTGGAGCAGACCATCCACCAACAAAAAAGTACAGCATAGTTTTAGTTAATGACATGTTACTTTCAAAGAAAATAATTATGAAATCAATAGGTCTATGAAATCTAAGGTTATTCTAAGACACTTTCCATCTATAACATTTCTTAAACAATTTGAAAATCAAGAATTTATTTAATATTAAAATATAATACTTGCATCTCTTTCAACCCATACATTGAAAAAAAAAATCTACTGATGTGTTTTTGCTTTACTTGATATGTACTTGTTTGGAAAAGAGCCATCTATTGGAAAAACAATCTTAGGATGTTGAATGAATGAGGACAAGACTTTGATCAATAAACCAATGACAGCTGTTTCATGTTTCTCATTGTTCATGTTTCTGTGGACTTAAAAATGAATGTGTATAATTACTGATAGTAAAACTCCATAAAGTCAAGGTAGGTAGCATGAAGTGCTCTGAAAATGGGGGGGGGGGGTCCAGGAAACCTTCCTTTGGCTAGGGATAACCTCGAAACTAACTATTGCTAAGTTTTGTGTTCCCCCAAATCGGCGCATTTAAACTAATGCCAAAACCTGCTGTGTGTCATAGTAAGTGTGGAGGCAACTGCAAGCTTATGGGGGCTTGTCATTTGTAACCATATTTTTTGCACTTTTCTTTTAAAGTACATAGAAATATACCATGTTAACTATGGTTTGTAGTTCTCCCCACAAAAATAAAGTAGGCAGTACATACATACGACAGAAATCAGAAGCACAAAAGAAGAGGTAAGAAGAGTCTAAAACCTTTTAAAATAAATAAAGAAAGAAGAAATAATAAAACACTAAATATTAAATGAAAGTGTCTTACCTTTATCTTCACCTTCCACATGTTTCAGTTGTTCAAATACACGAATATAATAATTATATTCCTCTTCCGAGACTCTCTTCCCTTTTCCAAAGTGTCCTTTCTTTCCTAGCTTTTTGGCATTTCGAAGAAAATTACTTTTCTTCTTATTTTTCTTTCGCTGCTCCGGGTTGGCCATCGTCGTCAACACGTGTTTGTGTTTACTACTTGTTCCCTTCGTTCACATTGCTCAGCTGGCCATTCATGAGAGAAAACGGGGATTTTGGGGGTAACACAATTAGACGGCAGATAATCATCGGAAGACAAATTTATAAAGATTTTACGTAGGCAAAGGAATGAATTTTGTAATTTAAGAATGGGGAGAGAACCGGACTTTAGCACAAGTGTTTCTCCACAATAATAGCAACTAATATTCCATATCAAAATTTATCATTGATCCTTTCATTCACTGTTTCGGGCACTTAAAATATATATTCTATTTTCCCATTACTCCCATAGAATATATGATATTCACATGTACAAATCGAAACAATAATATACACATAAAAGTAATTGCTTACGGATCATCGTATAACATCCTTGTAATAAAAAATAAACGATATGCAAATGAATTTGAAAATCACAGAACTAGATTTTATTCAGCAGAATCAACAGTAGCCAACTTTAGTTAAAAGTTAGAGACATACTTATACTTATATATAGACGGGAATGGGTGCAACTAGCGTCTAAGTTACCTATAAAATGGGTAAAAATGTCTTCCTTTACCGAAATTTACCGATAGAGAGGGGTTGCGGTTCAGCCAGCCACAAGGCCGTCTTCTTTAAAAAAAATAAACAATAACTCCTTTTCTACCTTTTGTGTGTCGGTGATTCTTACTATATATAATGGTGAAATGGTATAATTATGGCACTCCCTGCTGAAGCAAGGTGAGGATTAGCTGATTCACTGCGCATGGCATCTAATTTTGCCATAGGATATTTTGTCTAAACTGCGGATGGCATGTATCCGTGCCTTGCTAAAACTTACACCAAGCAAGTAATAAACTGTGTATATATACATATTTGTTTGTATTTATATCTAAACATGCATATATATATGTATATATATATATATATATATATATATATATATATATATATATATGTATATGTTTATATGCACACACACACACACACACACAGATATATGTGTGTTTATACACACACACGCACACACACACACACACACACACACACACACACACACACACACACACACACACGCACACACACACACACACACACACACACACACACACACACACACACACACACACACACACACACACACACACACACACACAACACGCACACACACACACACACACACACACACACACACATATACATACATACATATATATATATATATATATATATATATATATATATATATATATATATATATATATATATATATATATCCATTGCGTTTTGTGTGTGTGTGGTGTGTGTGTGTGTGTGGTGTGTGGTGTGGTGTTGTGGTGTGTGTGTGTGTGTGTGTGCTGTGTGTGTGTGTGTGTGTGTGTGTAGTCTGTGTGTGTCTGTGTGTGTGTGTGTGTGTGTGTGTGTGTGTGTGTGTGTGTGTCTGGTGTGTGTTTGTGTGTGTGTGTGTGTGTGTTGTGTGTGTGGTGTGTGTGTAGTTGTGTATGTGTGTGTGTGTGTGTCGTCGTGTGTTGTGTGTGTGTGTGTCTGTGTGTGTGTGTGTGTGTGTGTGTGTGTGTGTGTGTGTGTGTGTGTGTGTGTGTGTGTGTGTGTGTGTGTGTGTGTGTGTGTATGTGTGTGTGAGAGCACCATAGTACCATTCTACACCAAATGGAGAGGCACTTTAAATGACAAAAACGCAATGGATATTTGGGCTTTGGCTTGGTGTCAGTCTGTGTCAATCTTAACACACTTATTTATCTACATTGAAACATCACGAGTCAGTCAACCTGTGAGGAAGATGTCAGATAGGGGAATCCTACTTATGAGGTGTATTAGTGTTGCAATTCATTTGTTAAATATCCACTACTAAATGTATCATCATTTATCCAGTTAATTACTTTACTTCATTATATAAGGTCTCGACTTTAATACTTGTGCGTTTGGCAAAACTTGTTTTTATGAATACGTAAATAATCGAAGAGTTGGCACTCCAGCTTTGGCTAACAAAAATACACTGTGATATTGTGATTTATTATGATTATTTAGGTATACTTAGCAGCCACTGGCATGGTGGCTGTGACCAAAGGAGGGTGACCCCATACGAAAATCATTTTGAAAAAGGAAAAGTCAGTGTTATAGGACTCTCCACTTAAAGAAAGAAGAAAAAAACATAACGCCCTTCCATGTTTATCCATGCTTCCTGTATTAATCTTAAGTCGATTGGCCCGGCCAGAAAATTTCGCCAAAGATATTTACACATTTCATGCAGGTGCGGTGTCACGGTGTGTGTGTGGGGGGGGTCCCCCGTACCACATTTCGCCGGTTAACTCGGCAGATCTGAGATAATAAGCGGCTTGCTCGGCAGACTAGTTATGGCGGTAAGTAACTCTCTCTCTTCTCATCATAAGTAAAGCATAATTTCTATTTACTTTATTACAATTCAAACCCTGGGATTGTCATTTTGTTAAACACGAAAATCTCCTACTCGACAGCCCGAGACCTGACCGCCCCCCTCTCGCCCCAAGTTAATTTTCTAGCGCCGCCCCAGATTTTCAGGGTACACATATTGAATGATTTTCCCTTTTACTGGTAACATCAAAAACTTTCATAACCCTTTACTAGAGTAATAACCCGAAACGATGAGTGGTATTTCAGTGTTTTGCAAGTGTAGCGAGGGTTGAGGTGGGGCACATGGTGGCTTCACCGTTCAGTCAACCCAATGCTTACTATGTGGACAAACGGGAGTGTTTTTTCACAGCACAGTGGCTTGTGTAGTTGAAATCATGATTGAACTGATTGACCTCCTTAAAAGACACATCCTGAATTAGTTCAACCATCTTTCTTTCATTTAATTTACCTAATTTACATTTACTTACTTTCTTTGGATGATTCTTCTCTAACTCCCACACCAACTGAATAATGATTAGTACAAGTTAAAGCAGCAGTATTTTTCTTCTGGTGCCCTCTTTTACTTTAACTCTTCTAGATACTCTTAGAGTTAACTGTTAATTCCCATGCATTGGAATTCAACCACAAAAAAACGATGCTGGGAAAACAATCTGAGGGAGACAACTGCTTGCAGACCAAAGACTAGCAAGGTAATTTTGTACGGCCAACAATATCCGTGAAGTTAATTAATCCTCAAACACGTATTTCTTTTATTATAAAGTCCTGGCCGGTCCCGGTTGCCTAGCCAAGAAACTCTGCAAGAATTTGATTCCATATGTGTGTACGTGTGTGTGTGTGTGTGTGTGTGTGTGTGTGTGTGTGTGTGTGTGTGTGTGTGTGTGTGTGTGTGTGTGTGTGTGTGTGTGTGTGTGTGTGTGTGTGTGTGTGTGTGTGTGTGTGTGTGTGTGTGTGTGTGTGTGTGTGTGTGTGTGTGTGTGTGTGTGTGTGTGTGTGTGTTGCAGCTGTCGGCTCTTATGGGGCACTAATTGATTTTCCTGTTGAAAACACGCCTACGCCGAGCTCACTCATGTGCCTGTAAATGCCTGTAAATGCGGATGTGAACATTGATACTTTCATGCTGATGCTCTGAGGATGTGGAAGCAGATATTCAGCACATCATAATTTAATATATTATCATGGTATTTTAATATAGTTACTGATCAAATATCGTTCTATCTATTATTATCTGTGTTGCTGATTTCGCAGACTGACGCCGAGAGGCTCCGCCCCTTCATGTCCATGACTAGACCTATTGTTATTTAGACCATGAAGGCAATTGTCACATGCAAATTTCCGTGTTATTCTTGATGGGATTCATTCTCATTCATTGGTTGATGATTAGTTGTATTTGCCCATGGCCCCATCTACACAATCCTGAAATTATTCTTATTACCGAATAATAAAACCGTCCCTGGAACTCACACCTGCCTATTGGCGCTGGGCTATTCTATATATTTCACTGTATGGGTAGAGCTGAGAGATACTGAACACTCGAATAAGGTATTGTTGCACCAGCGGATGTGTTTGTCTGTGTGTAACCTGATGCAATCAATGGTAACCTGTGTAATCGTTGACTAGCATGGCGCAAGGGCCGGGATAAGGACAAGCAGAGGGATAGAACCACGTGAAGGAGTCGGATTAGTGCTCATGTTACGTGCCTGTTAGAGCCCGTGAGCATGCCCCTTGTACCCTGATTAACCTGTACTGTGTCCGAGGACTAGTGTAACGTGTGTAGAACTTGTCATTAAATAAGAACTTGTGTTATTGTGGGTTACCTTGTGGCCTGTCTTGCCTCCCGGCGCTCTCCTCCTCAGTGTCAGGTGCCCTTGGGAGCTGTTCTGGTTTCATGACCCAGTGTTTTCAGCACGCCACCTGCCTGCCTGGAGTGGGTTGTGTATTAATTCAAAGTAAAGTGCAAAAGTGATTAATTTCACTTCAATTCGATTCGTTTGTATGAGGTAAATGTCCAATGCTAATTGAATTCAATAACTGAATAACTTTTTCTATTCCTATTCCTTAATACGATATTATATTCGAGTGGCACAACTTCAGTTTTACTCAACCCCAATATCAGTAACGTGAAAGAAATGGTTTCATCATTCAAATTCTTATTTTTCAAAAAAATATTAATAAAACTAATTTCAACTGTAATCAATATCTTTATTCTTAATACAAGAGATCCAAAACTTCATAAAAACTAATCAAATTTTTCACTTTTTTTTCCTGAAAAAAATCACTTTCTGGCACGTTTTGGCTTGCATTTACTGAAAAAACTAGAAGGCATGTTGAAGTGATCATACACATTTGATTTGGTATTTTCATCGTGAAGGATATGCTTTTGAAGAAGAGTAAGTTACTGATTATAGACCAGCAGTGATATTGTTCATCACAATGCTGAACTTTGCACGTTGGCCAACAGCAGAACAGGGCGAACTGGACAAGACTTGTACAAATCATCTCATTTAGACACACTGACTGAAATTAAACGTGTCAATCTTGAACATGATATAAGATTAGAAATAATTATTTTTCATTGTAAAACTGAAAGGAACAAAAAAAATAGATATTGAAAAAACGTAACCCATAAGTTATATTTAATTTCATCGTTTTTTTGTATTATAATGACTGCATATTACAGTATAAATCATTTCACTAATTAATGAAAATTAATTGGCACCGATTCCAATTCCTTTCGATATTGTTTTTTTCAGCTCCAGTTAAAATCAACTTCGAGGGTTTTAGTATCAATTCCATTTCAGTTCATAATCGACCCTTAGTCTGCTTGCATTCAATAATGGAATTTCTTTTCTTTTTGGAGGGATCCATTTTAGTAAATATGACATACCTCTGTTGTCACAAATGCAAAGCATTAATTATTCATGAAACTCGTTCTCTCAAGTCACATTGCCTCCTACCTTCATATCTTCCTCTGTGTGGGAGACAGCAATTTAATAATGATAATTAAATCAACAAGACTGCTTTTTAAAAGTAAATAATCATGCATACCTTTATTGTACCATGCAATATTTTTCTCCTTGAACTCCTAAGTCATCAGTGAGTGTTCGAACATCGAAGATTTTTGACATTATGTAGAAGATAGGAATGGAAAGGGGGCCTTCGTGTTCTTGAAAATGTCATCCTGTAATTGAAAGACTACGACCATGTTAAAAATCAGCATGTATGTATATGATATTTTCCTTTAATTTTTAAACAAAAAGACATTCTGTTCAGAAACATATTTACCTACATCAAATGGAGGAGCTTTAACGGTTGGATTCTTTGTTTCATCAGCGGTATTATGCAACGTTTTACTGGCGGTTTGGCCGTGACCTAAGGACCTGAAGGGCTGGACACTCAAAAGCATTTATTGCATCTCTCGTCGGAAGGATCACAATGTCGTAAGTCCTCAGGTCATACCCAAAGCCAAAACATCCGCCATATTGTGACGTCACACATTGTAAAGTACATTGTAAGATACAAGTGGTAGGGGGTAGTTGTACGAGTTTGAACCCGGATTAAGTGGAGCTTCGTATCCCGAATGCATAATCGACATGGGTTGTTAGTCCTTTATTTGGTAATAACATACTTATTTTCCCATAACTTCTTCTTCTTCTTCTACTGGCTTTTCCCAATTTACTTGGGGTCGCCGGCACGGATCCGCCTCCTCCATGTGGTCCTCCATAATGCATCGCTCTCTGTCACCCCTTTCGCTATCTTGTCCTCTTTCACGCAATCCTCCCACCTTCTTTTGGGCCTTCCCCTCTTCCTCCTCCCAACAGTCATCCGTCTAACCCTCTTCCCTACATAATCTCCATTTCTTCTCACTATGTGTCCCAGCCACCTCAATCTGCTTTCTCTCAACTTTTCCGATATTTCTGTAACTTTCAATCTTTCTCTAATGTCCTCATTTCTTACTTTATCCAACTTTGTGAACCCCAGTGACCACCTCAGCATCTTCATTTCGGCTACCTGTATTTTCTTCTCCTGTGCTTTCGTCACAGCCACCGCCTCCATGCCATAGATCATTGCTGGTCTTACTATGGTCTTGTACATTTTTCCTTTCACCACATCTGACACTTTTCTATCGCACATCACCCCTGTTACTTTCTTCCACGCACCCCAACCTGCTTGTATGCGTTTTGTGACTTCCCTGTCCGAACCTCCATCTTCCTTCACTGTGGAGCCAAGGTACTTAAACTCTTTTACCTGGTTCACGTCCTCACCCTGTATCTTTACCGGTGTTACATCCTCATCATCATCCTCTACGTCCTCTTCTCCTACCTTCATCTTCAAATACTCGGTCTTCTGTCTACTGACTCTCATTCCTCTGGTCTCCATTGCATTCCTCCAAAGCTCTAATCTCAGCTCTACCTCCTCCTTCGTCTTCCCGCACACCACTACATCGTCCGCAAACAACATATCCCACGGGGCTTCCCTCTGGACTACCTCCGTCATGCAATCCATAATCACTGCAAACAGGAATGGGCTAAGTGCTGACCCTTGATGCAGCCCCACCGTTACCTCAAACTCCCCTGTATCACCCGCCGCGCACCTCACCACAGTCTTACTGCTCTCATACATATCTTGTATCAACCTGATGTATTTCTCTTCCACCCCCTTCAGTCTCAAACAATTCCATACCTCTTGTCTCGGTACCCGATCGTAAGCTTTCTCTAGATCAATGAAGATACAATGTAGTTCTTCTTGCCCCTCCCTGTGCTTCTCCATTATCTGCCTGAGCGCAAAAATTGCGTCAGTTGTGCTTCTATTTGGCATAAACCCAAACTGTTGGTCAGACACCTCCACTCTACTCCTCAATCTCTTGTCTATGATCCTTTCCCACATCTTTAGGGTATGTGAGGTTAGTTTGATGCCCCGGTAGTTTCCACAATCCTGTATGTCCCCTTTGTTCTTGAAAATGGGTATGAGAGTACTATCTCTCCATTCATCTGGCATATGCTCCGTCTCCAAGATGTTTCTGAATACCTCTGTTAGCCACCTCACTGCTGTTCTGCCCATAGCCTTCCATGCTTCGACTGGTATATCATCCGGTCCCACCGCTTTACCATTCTTCATCCTTTTTATTGCTGTTGTCACTTCCATTTCTCCAACCTCCTCTATCTCTCCTTCTTCTGCAGCTTCAATCACTAGTTCTACTCTTGGGTTCTCTCTTATTTTCCCATAACTAACGTAGAAAATTATCTTCTTGTTGCACTTTGTCTAATTACTGCCCTTTTGTTAATGTCGTTGCACTCAAGATGATGAGTTGAACGTAATATTTTTTTGACAAACGGCAGACAACATTAACTCGCCTCTTACTGTACAAGTTGGTTGTTGGCATATTATAGGGAAATATATGTAAAGGTGCGACCACATTGGCAACATTTGGTCCCCCTGGTCAGTTGAAAACACTTTTTTTAGGGGGGGGGCACTAGAAGAGCCCATACAGCTGGAAGGTGGGCTACTAATGTATCCAATTCTTAAAAATGGGAGGGAGGGCCACTTTGACCTGGAATGGTAGAGAGGGGGCACGTGTCCCCCCACATTTCCGCTAGTCTCCAACTGATAATTACAAGAATTAAAAAAAATAAATGAATGCTGATCTCACTACAATAAAAATAGTACTTGTGTTACAGCAAGAGTTCTTGTTTAATTTTCATGTCAGGTACCAGTATCTTGGCCATGACTCTTACCTTGTCACATCAACATTGGTGAAGCATTGATCCGTCACGGAGTTGAAGTTATTATCGAACTTTTCCTATTGTCTCATCGATATTGGAATGCACCAAAATCGTGAAAATTACGACCGTTTCATTTTTACTAACAGTTAGCATTAGTTGGGTGACCGAGCAAATAAGGCGACATAAAATGGCCATGTCAACCAACGGCAAAATGTTACCGTCTCTCTCTCTCTCTCTCTCTCTC
This sequence comes from Penaeus japonicus, assembly GCF_977035675.1. Classification (NCBI taxonomy): domain Eukaryota; kingdom Metazoa; phylum Arthropoda; class Malacostraca; order Decapoda; family Penaeidae; genus Penaeus; species Penaeus japonicus. The sequence continues at coordinate 22,240,198 of NW_028234411.1, forward strand.
TCTCTCTCTCTCTCTCTCTCTCTTTCTCTCTCTCTCTCTCTCTTTCTCTCTCTCTCTCTCTCTCTCTCTCTCTCTCTCTCTCTCTCTCTCTCTCTCTCTCTCTCTCTCTCTCTCTCTCTCTCTCTCTCTCTCTTGGGTTAAGGTATGAATATTATTAGGAGTTAGGTTTTCCGACAGGTGAACAGGAATCAAATGCAGTGTGTTGGTTACAAGGGTCACATACCTTGCTACACTATATCTTACAACGCCCCATGCTTCAGGTAAATAGAAACGCAGAGATGGCTGGACTCCCTGAACAGGTTGTATGGATCATTAGAAATGGTCAGGTAATTGGAAATTTGAAGTAGTAGAAACATTGTAATTGTAATGTGGATAAATGTCATACACGATACACTATCCTGTTGAAGTAAAATGTAATGTAAAAGCAAACATTTAACTCTGCATGTTTGTGATTTATCCGCCTTCTTTTAATATTTCAATCTGTTGATATAGCTGTAGGTTTT
>NW_028234411.1:22248200-22265700 GCF_977035675.1 Penaeus japonicus
CTAGGGAGATGAAAACACTGAGCAGTGTGGCTTGGCTTACTATGTACAGTATATACCTCAAGGTTGCCATGTGGTTAAGATCTTGGGAGTACACATGAATGGCTCCCTATGTACTGATATAGTATCCTCTCTCTTGGAATGTTTAAGAGGACCTAGAAGGAACTGGCAGGATGGTTGGCAAAACCAACAGTGACTTTTCAAAGGAGAATGTGGGTCACAGAGTTGGCTGTCTGTAACGAAGGCTAAACTCCTTCCACTTACCTGACCCAACTTGGTTCAAAGTTGAAGGGTGAATATACATGACCACATACTTTTGGTCAGCAGCCAGACCTCCACTATTGGGCATCTGCCTTTCAACTCCTGTAAAGTTAGGTCAGGTTCTCACTAATGGGCTGTCAGTATAGAACACACCTACAGAACTTAAAACACTGAGTAGTGTAAGCATTGCTTACCATGTCAGCACCATGTAGTCATGGGCTCAGGGAGTACTCAAGAATGGTTCTCTATATAACTTATACTGGTTTGAGAAACATAAAACTTAACTGAAAGTTGTACTTTTTTGTTTTGGTAGTAGTAGTATTAATATTGCATTTTTATTGACATACTCCATATATAGAAGATTGATGAAAACAGTTTACTTTGACAAGTGTGACTTCTGCTCACTTTACTTCTCTTTACTCTTTTGTTTGCAGGTTTCCTGGTAGATATTTCATCTTTTATTATTGATCAAAAGTTTTAGCTTAAAAATAAGTGTTACTGCCCTTGCTACAGGTGTAATTTTTGGCTAATAAGGATGGGACCGGTCTCACTTTATTTAAAAAGTAGTTGGGTAGTGACTGCAGTTTTCAGTCATGAATTCTTGCTGTAACTCTTCAAAATTGGGATTTTTGTGATTTTTCTGTAAATACATATTTTTCATATTCTCACTTTTATGAGGCAAATATGGACATATGAAAATAAGTGGAATGAACATGTCCTGATGGTTGTCTTCAACTGTTATGAAACCAGTCCCTTCTTTATCAGCCAAAACTTTCAAGAGGAGTAGGTGAAGAACATGATTTTCTTTTCTCCCTTTCCCTTTGGAGGGTTCTCCTACCTACTTATTTTGGTAATCTTAAAATACTTTTTTGAGAAAATATTTACCATTGTAATACAGCATATGCATCTTTAACCCATTAGCAGCGGATGGCATGATTTGGTGCAAAGGCAGAGTCGGTGATAGACGCGGATGGCACCATGCCAGACATGTAATTCAGCTATCCTACTGCACAGACCTTTTTTTAATACCGCGACCAATGGGTTAATATGTTTTTTGTTTTGTTTTGTTTTATTTATCCTTTGTGGTTTTGAAGTTGATGAGGATGTAAATGAGTTCAAGGAAGTGGCAATGGTTGCAAATCTCTAGTCTGTTGCATAGGAAGAATGTTTATAACATGTACATTAGTCTCTTTTAAATAAGATTTTTTTTTCTTCAGATTTTAGCTGGGCAAAATGGATGAGTTAGTACACCTGAAGTGGAATACCCACCATTCAACATTTACGGAAAACCTTAGTAATCTTCGGGACAAGGTAAGGACGAATGAATTTTGAATTTAGTTTTATTTTTTATTTTTTCAAATAAGCAAGGAACTTATGTTGTTACTTTTAAATTATATAATGCTAAATGCATATGAAAAGGACTTTTAACAAAGTTTTGAGTACATATATATTTTACATCACTTGCAACAATGGTGATCCTACACTTTCTCTCTCTCTCTGTCTCGATTCCCTCTCTCCCTCCCTCCCTCCCTACTCTCTCTCTCTCTCTCCCTCCCCCTCCTTCCATCCCTCCCTCCCTTCCTCCCTCCCTCCCTCTCTCCCTCCCTCTCTCCCTCTCTCCATCCCATCCTCCCTCCTCTCCCCTCCTCCCCTCTCCCCTCTCCCCTTTCTCCTCCCTTCCTCCCTCCTCCTCTCTCCTTCCCTCCTCCCTCTCCCCTCTCCTGCTCCTCCCTCCCTCTCTCCTCTCCTCTCTCTCTCTCCTCTCCCCCCTCCCTCCCTCTCTCCCTCCCTCCTCTCCTCTCTCCTCCTCCCTCTCTCCTCTCTCCTCCTCCCTCCTCCTTCCTCTCCTCCTCTCCCTCCCCCTCTCCTCCTCCCTCTCCTCTCCTCTCTCCTCCTCCTCTCTTTCTCTCTCTCTCTCTCTCCTCTCCTCCTCTCCTCTCTCTCTCTCTCTCTCCTCTCTCTCTCTCTCTCCTCTCTCTCCTCTCTCTCTCTCTCTCTCCTCTCTTCTCTCTCTCTCTCTCTCTCTCTCTCTCTCCTCTCCTCTCTCTCTCTCACTCTCTCTTTTTCTCTCTCACTCTCTCCCTCTCTTCTTTTTCCTCTCCTCTTCTTCTCTCGCTCTCTTTCTCTCTCTCTCTCTCTCCTCTCTCTCTCTCTCTCTCTCTCTCTCTCTCTCTCCTCTCTCTCCTCCTCTCTCCTCTCCTCTCTCTCTCTCTCTCTCTCTCTCCTCTCTCTCTCTCTCTCTCTCCTCTCTCTCTCTCTCTCTCTCTCTCTCTCTCTCTCTCTCTCTCTCTCTCTCCTCTCTCTCTCTCTCCTCTCTCTCTCTCCTCCTCTCTCTCTCTCTCTCTCTCTCTCCTCTCTCTCTCTCTCTCTCTCTCTCTCTCTCTCTCTCTCTCTCTCTCTCTCTCTCTCTCTCTCTCTCTCCCTCTCCCTCTCCCTCTCCCTCTCCCTCTCTCTCTCTCTCTCTCTCCCTCCTCTTTCTCTCCTCTCTCTCATCTCAATAAACTTGTCAAAGTAAAAAAGTCTCTCTTTCTCCTTCTCCTTCTCCTTCTCCTTCTCCTTCTCCTTCTCCTTCTCTCTCTCCCTCTTTCCCTCTCTCCCTCTCTCCCTCTCTCCCTCTAATTGATATTGTTTTGATTAATTTATTACAGCAAGTGTTTACTGATGTTACAATATCGTGTGGAGAACAGTTTTACCCAGCCCATCGTTTAGTTTTGTCAGCTTGCAGCAGCTTCTTTGCAAGAGCTTTGTCTGTGGCCACCTGCCGATCACCAGTCCTCTTGCTCCATGGGATAGAGCAGACAACACTAGAACAGTTATTGGTGTTCATGTATGATGGTGAGGTAGGTATAATGCCAACAGGTTATTGATCAGTTGTGTACTGGACACCATGGGACGGAGGTGTCCTCCTCTGCTCTATCATCACCCCTGCCCAATTCCTTCCCTTTTCCCCTTTCAGTTAAGTGACATAACTCAGCAGCACAATTTCCTCTCTTGAGCTAGTGGTATTTACTTTTCCCTAAAGAAAAGGAAAGTCTGAATCTAAATTAATAAAAATAGATATCTGAATTAAAAATACTTTCTAAAACTGAAAACAAACATTAAAAGAATAATATATTAGTTCTTTTCCAAGTAGATACAAAGTCATAATACGTATACAAGTATTGCATATGAACAAAATTTTGACCAATTTATAAGGAGGAACCAAAACCTAAAACTTTTGGTATAGTGCCATCATCTTATCCCCAGAGGCTTGCGTTATACCAACCATTATTATTCCTGCAGTATATTGGAAATCCGTGACAGATAGATAGTTTATCTAACATGTCCAATCCTTGAACCCTGCCCACTTACCACACATGACACTCACACCAACCAATTCTGACACTTATCTTTTAGTAGTCTGTATAGCCTCATCTATCACTTTCCCCCCCCCCCCCCCCTTTACTTCTCCTTCTGTCTCTTCCTACAGATACTGACCTTTTCCTGATCCTTATCACTCTCACCCCACATTCTCCTCCCTTCGGTTCTTCCCATCCTCATATATATCCCCCTCCTCCTGTTTATCTCTCATAGTCTCCTCCTCCTCCTCCTCCTCCTCATTCTCTCCCCCTTTAAAATTGAAGTTGAAATATATGTATGTGTGAGTGGAAGACTCTTGTATATGTTGATGGGTGTTAATCCTCCTGTATAATATTATAAAAAATATATTTAATCTATTTATTCTCTTTTGTCCATAGGTCACCATAAGTCATAGTAATCTTCCTAAACTTCTGAAAGCAGCTCGATGGTTGGGAATAACGGGACTACAGAGTCCTTTCAATAGGTCAGATCTGTCAACAATGCAGTCATCAAGTTTACAGGGTGATTCATCTCAGATTTTAGACATATGGACCCTTTTTAGCCAATTAGTTTCTTCATCAGGAGATTCTGCAACACTAGAGCAGGTTAGCAATTCATTACATCAGATAAGAGCCACATTAGAGCAAGAGGTCTGTGGAAATTCAACAAATATAGAAGAGACAAACCACCTTCCATCTCACAGTGAATCAGAGCCATTTACTATTATCAATAGTGACGATGAATCAGAAGCTTCTGTTGAATTCAAACCCATTTTGATTGAAGGAGACCCACACAATCTTTTAGGCAGTGAGGAAATGCCAACCACAGACAACACAGAGATCCAAAGGGACAATGAAATTGCTATTAGCCAGGTCCACGAACACTTCATGAATAGCCCGTGTCATTCTCGACAAAGCTTTGAGAGCAATACCTTCGAAGGATGGGATACTGAATCCGTCTTGAATAGGAGGAAGAGTTTAGAACAATTTGTTAAGGTTCAAGGTGGTGGAGACTCAGAAGAAAATTCTCAAGATATAGTCTTACGTTATGAAGGTAGTTCCAGTGAACCAGAAAAGGTAAGTAGAAGTGTGCTGATGCAGCTTACCAAACTCATAAACACAATGATTATATAATGAATGATATTAAGGTTGGAAAGTCCATGTCATATGTTATAGTTAATGAGTGAGCATATTAGTCTTCATAACTGTAATCAGAGCAGTGTTATATAAATAAACATATACAGTTATTGTTGTTAAAATTTCAAGGAAGTAATAAGAACTAAAAACTAGAAAATGTATGTTTAAGAAAAAAAAAAGTCAAGATGATAGTGCCATCCAGTTATTGGAAATTCTTATAAATAGCAGTAAATTATAATCACAGTAAAATTAATACAATAACTTATTTCATAGTCCTTATTTTAACATTTTCCAGGAGAATGTAGTTCACGAAGTTGAAAAAACATCAAAAAGATTTTTGTGCTGTAAGCACTGCAAGAAAACCTTCACTATACGAAAAGAGTTGATTGCGCACCTTAAGACACATGAGTTTCGAGACAGCTTTTGTGTAATCTGTGAAAAGCAATTTTCAAGCACAGAAGCCTTGGACAAACACTTACAACTGCGCAGTGTGTACTCTTGTCCAATGTGTAGATACATTACACATAGCAAACAGCGTCTCACAAGACATTGCACTATGCACAAGACAATGCAAGAAATGTTTTTATTGACTGATGAACAGCCTGCACCAGCATCTCAGACTCATACTGAGGAGGAGAATAATGCATCTGCTGGAGACCCTGCAAAATCAATTTCAGATTCTTTCAGGTGTCCAGCATGTAATGAAATTTTCATGGACTACCAACAACTGAAGAATCACAGTATCAATGGTTGCAATAGGTTAATTTGTAAGTATTGTAATAAAATCTTCTTACCCTCCAAGACCAGACAGTACAAGCGTCATCTCAACACACACAAAATCAAAAAGAAGTTTTCATGTCCCCATTGCCCTTACGTTTGTGATCGAAGGAGAAGCCTTACAGACCACATGTCCATACACACTGGTGAATACCGTTTTTCATGTACATTTTGTGATTACAAATGCACTAGAAATGTATCACTTCAGCTCCATCTGAAGAAAAAACACAAAGATCTTAATTGTACTCCATAATTTGAATAAACTTTACAAAGTTAAACTAGTTTTGCATATTTGTGTATGTGTGTGTGTGTTTAAGTGTGTGTGATTTTTTTTTTTTTTTTTATGTGTGCGTATGTGCATGCGTGCGTGCGTGTGTGCATGCATGTGTGTGCGTGTGGGCGCATGTTTAATGTGTGTTTATGTGTTTAAATGTGTGTGTGTGTGTGTGTGTGTGTGTGTGTGTGTGTGTGTGTGTGTGTGTGTGCGCGCGCATGTTTAATGTGTGTTTATGTGTTTAAATGTGTGTGATTTGTTTGTTTATGTGTGTGTGTGTGTGTGTTTAAGTGTGTGTGATTTTTTTTTTTTTTTTTATGTGTGTGTGTGTGTGTGTGTGTGTGTGTGTGTGCGCGCGCGCGCATGTTTAATGTGTGTTTATGTGTTTAAATGTGTGTGATTTGTTTGTTTATGTGTGTGTGTGTGTGTGTGTGTGTGTGTGTGTGTGTGTGTGTGTGTGTGTGTGTGTGTGTGTGTGTGTTTGTGTGTGTGTGTGTGTGTGTCTCCATCTAAAGGTATGTCTTTTATATTAATTAAAATTAAAAAAACTTCAAGTCTGAAGCTTTGGATCTAAGTGTGATTATTATTTTCCATGAGTGAGTGTGTATGAGTGAGCAGGTGTGAATGAGTGTCTAGAAGTGACTTGAGTAAATGTGTGTTTGTTTGTTTGCTTACATTGTGCACACAAACACTTGTATATGTATTCATACACACAAACATATAGATGCATATGCATATGGGCATTCCCCCCTTTTTTATTAAGACTGAAGCTACAGGTTTTGGACAGCTACATACCATTTCCTTTACTTCATTTTCCTCCCCCTCCCCTTTTTATCTTTTTTTTTTAAATAAAATATAGTTGCCAGAGCAACTATATTGTGATTTATATTTTATAAATTCTACTTTAGATTCTCATCATAAAATTAGATATTGTTGGGAAATATCTAGGGAAAAAGAAAGATGTCAGCATTGTGAAGTTTATTTCAGTCAGTTTTTGAGTTTTTATGTTATGTATTCATAACATGAACAGAGAATTTACCCACATTTTATGTTGTGTATTCATAACATGAACACAGAATTAATCATAAGTCATTTTACGTTATGTGTCCAGAATATGAACAGAAAATTTACGCATGAGTCCTTTCATTTTATGTATTCACAGATGAACATAGAATTTACCCATTAGTCATATTTCTAGATATTTCTAATGATGTTTCAATTTGTTGTGAATTATTGTTTTTTTAACTTTTTTCCCAGAAGGGAAAAGAATGTTTTATAATATCCTTTACAAACACATTAAGCAGACAGTAGTTGTTTACTTGTCATGTTCTGTGATGATCAATTATTCTTTTCTTTATTATTCAAAAGAAAAGAAGTAGATATAGATTATACACTTAATTGTTCAGTGCATGACGGCAGTGCATGCAATGATTATTGAAAGTGCTTTGTCAGAAAAGTATAAAATCTGCAAGAAAAATATATTTCAAAAGAAAAAAAATCTAGTATTATTATGATTATGCATTGCAAGAAGTATTATGGTTGGAAGTTATTATTATTATTTTTTTTTTTTCCTGGAAAGATTTGGAAAGTGACCCTTTTGGAAAAAAAAAATATAAATATTTTCACAAAAGACGTGTACAGTAATTAACTTTCTGATTTATATCAGTTGCATATTTTTAATTATAATTATATTTAATCATTATATATTTTTCTTTGTGATATCAATTTGCCCCTTCATACCTTTTTCAACAAATTTAGCCTTTCACAATTATCATTCCTACTGTTTATTTGCAATGCTGATAATGCAGAAGGAGAGAACCAGTGAGGAAAAAAATGTTGCAATTTCATAATTTAAGGACAATTGATGTAGTGATTATGAAGATGCTCATTTTTGGGTACTGATATGCTAACTATTTTTTTTTTTTTATATAGTAGGTATTAGATGGTATTGAATGTGTTGATTTAAAAAATAATAATAATCATATTGATTATTACTTTTCTTGGAAGCCAAGAAGAAATGATGTATTACATTTCATTATTACTAAAACAAGATGCGAGTCCACAAATGATTCTTCAGGCTTCCTTGAGAATATCTATATCACTTGCCAGGACAATTTGTGTAAATATTAGGATTTACAGAATGAACTTGCGTAAATTTCACTGATTTTTTGCTTTTGTTGAACTTACAAGGAACTAAATGTAATAAAAGAGTTCTTTTTTTTTTTTAATCCCTTGTTAAGCTTTAAAGAAAAGAGACAAACACTTTTCATGTTGAACTGCTCTATTTTTCACTTCTACATGTTCGTATCTTCTTTTCTAAGAACCCTTTCTTATTTCTAATGAGCATTGCTTGTTATTTTATACATATATTAAATCTATTGTCCTGGTTAGATAAGAACTGAGTCGAGTCATAAAAATAGGGTTAAATATCTATCTTTACCAAGGATAGAGAAGTGAAATAACTTTGTATTAGATGTAATGTGATGTAAACAGTACAAATCAGATATATGTAATTGGAGAAACAGAATACAGTAATTGTAATACATCTAAAATAAAAACAGCATGATGGAAAGACTTATTTTTTATTATTGAAGCTATAAATGAAAACAAAATTATATCAATTAGATTTGCTCAAGAACACTAGGTGTAAAAGATATATTTAAGAGGTAATTTAGGTTTATGTGATTTGGAAAAGTTAATATTTTCAGTCAACTCAAGGAAATAGAAAAAATAAGCATCAATACTCATAATCAAGTTGTATATTTGTATATCTGCAAAGATTTGTTCGACATGAAATAGAAGACTGTGTTTTTGTTGTGTATTTTGTATTGTATCCTGTATAACCTAAGCATAAATGAGAGGGAGGAGAGAAGACAAAGTCTAATGACTAATGACACATTAATTCTCTGAGTAAATGCATGTATATACTGACTATATTTTGTCATTTGTTTTCTTTTTTCCCACATATATAGTTCTGCAACTATTTATTCACCAAGGACTCAATTGGTAGACCTATCTTACCTCACCTTTTTACCCATTCTTTTAATTTTTCAGGATTTTTTATTGTTTTTATGTTACAGTAGTAATAACATTAATTATGATAATAATGGTAATTGATAAAAAAGTCTTGCAGTTTAAAGATTGGAGTATATAGATGAGGTCAGGCAGGCCTATTAATTGACTCCTTACTGACTTCATAGCTTGTGAAACCATCTATATGTTAAAAAAAAAGGAAAAAATAAGTGGACAGCTCCTGTCTCCAGTGTCAATGGGTTAAAAGACTGCTTATATTTTAGTAATATGTAAATTCAGAATTCACAATTGCTGAAACTATCACTGTAATGTACTTTCTATTATGTTCATAATCTAACATTTTTTTAAAAAGATTCAGTTGGGGAGTAATGTTGAAAGTGATATTACTCACTGTAATACAACAGGTGGTACTACTTAATCTGGTTTTATTTTCTAATTCTAATATCTGTAGAAATAGTTTATTGTAAAAAGTTGTCGGAAAATTGGCTCATTCAGAACTGTTTTCAATAAACTTAATAATCGCAATAAAAAAGAAATACCAAATATGTTAAAGTCTCTTCATTTTAACAGAAACATTTATATGAATTTTGAAACTCTCTGTGTGTCACAAAATAAAGATTTGAATTTAGTGTGTAATAGCTTACAATTAGAGAAAACCCTCTTATTTGCCTGGTATATTTATTAAGATCACATAGCTAATATGATATAAAACTGTAATATTCAAATTTTGCCATAATGTAAAGTATATTGAGGACCAGAAATACAGCAGCACAGAAATGTCTAAAACAGATATGTACATACCGTCCATTTTTATTCAACCTAATATCAGTCAGTCTATCTATATTCTGTATACATGATTTCTTCATATTTATGTAAATATCTATCTATCTCTCACCCACTCTCACTCTCACTCTATATATACTCACTATATATATATATATATTTATATATATATATATATATATATATATATATATATATATATATATATATGTATATATATATATATATATATGTGTCTGTCTGTCTGTCTGTCTGTCTGTCTGTCTGTCTGTCTGTCTGTCTGTCTGTGTGTGTGTGTGTGTGTGTGTGTGTGTGTGTGTGTGTGTGTGTGTGTGTGTGTGTCTGTGTGTCTGTGTGTGTGTGTGTGTGTGTGTGTGTGTGTGTGTGTGTGTGTGTGTGTGTGTGTGTGTGTGTGTGTGTGTGTGTGTGTGTGTGTGTGTGTGTGTGTGTGTGTGTGTGTGTGTGTGTGTGTGTGTGTGTGTGTGTGTAGATACCTAGATACACATGTGGTTATATGCAGAAAATGCACTTACACAATGAGTGTGAAGTTAATATTGCAGTAAGATGGGTTTATTGATTCCTTACTCATTATGTCAGGACAGATGTATGATTTTGTTGTTTAGACTGTACAAGCACGTATCACTGATAGTCAAATGTGTAATAATATATTGCATTTCTCTGTCTATCTCTCTCGTTCTCATTAAAACACTCACTCATACTCGGTTGTCTGTGTTCAACTGCATATTTAATACACAGACAAATCTTGCCTCCAATCAAAGAATCAATCAAGGGGCTAACGCCAGAAAGGGCGCTTCACCCACCCCTCATTTCTAGCCACGAGGATCCCTAATAGCAAACCACGAAGTAGGAGCACGCCGCGGCGCTTCCCTAATTATTCCCGACAGCCTTAATCCGTTTGCCCAACCTTCGACTTTCTTGGTCATCCAACGGCCTCTGCCACGCAAGGTCCTATGGTGCAGTCATTGGTTGGACACACGATCCCTTCAACTATATCACACGATTCGGCATAAGGATCTGTTTCTAAAGACATCAAGACACAATTCCAGGGCACAGAAAAAGGTCTCAATACCATACATCAAGATTGACAATATCAGGGCTTTCATGACACGTAGCTTGTCCTTATGCAGGCACCGATATCCCCAAATACTCTACCGCCAGACCAATCCATCTTCTGACTTACTGGTCTGACAGTTCAAGGACATGGACCGCACTAACTAGGTATGTAAAGTTCTGTGCGACTTCATTGTCTATGCCACGAGCACTTATCGACTGAGTGGGTTTCCTGGGAGACCCCCAAAAACCCTGGGTTATGGTCTTGGTCCAATAGAACCCCAAACATAAATGCTTCGCTTCACTTGTGACTGCATCAAGAGTCCGCAGAAGAGTCTTGAGAGATTCAGAAAGAATGACAATTTCAGCAATGAATCCAGTGTCGCACCGCATATATATCCAGTCCATGGAAGAAAAGTGTCGGAGCAATGACACAGTCCTGCCTCACTCCTGAACTAAGAGGAGAGAGGGAAGGATGAGATGTGTTCCCACCGCATTTTACAGCACTTTCAGATATAGTAAAAAGGCTTGATATTAATCCCATAATATTGGTCTGCATTACTCTTAAGTTTCAGAATCCCCCAGTCTTCATGAGCTCGATGTATGTTGCAAGCTATCGGCGGTGGACACTAATACAATACGCAAGGTAGGGTTAACTCTGGATTTGCCAGGAGTAAATCCAGATTGCTCCTGTCTCTGGTGCCTCATCAGATTTTCTCTGATCCGTCTCAGAGAGATAAAAGCAAGCACCTTACCTAGTATGCTGAGCAGTATAATGCCTCGATGATTGTTACATTCCATGTGATCCCCTTTCCCCTTCCAGAGAAAGTTGCTCATGCCTTTGGGGGAATGGCACTATACTGTCAGATGGCAACCAGGAAAGCATCCTATCCCGAGCCATAGGTTCGCTAAAAGATTTTAGCGCAGATACCTACTGCCTAAGCACTTTTCAATTTAGAGATCTCTAACTTATTTCAGGGTAGGAGGATTCTCAGTAATCGGTTATCCTATCACAGCACCTACGTTCAAGCTAACAGTCAGTGGTTTAGCTAAAATAATTAGCCCAACGATCTCGTGCTCCAACAGGATATGAGATGAACTGACCATTCACTGAGCGAAATGGCGTCTTCCATGGGGAGGACTTTGGGTTGAACCTTCTCAGGACTTGGTAGGCAGGACGAAGGTGTTTCCTATGAAGTGACCTTTCGCCTCTTCAGCTGGATTCCTGATATGCTGGTCCTTGTCCCTCCTAAGCATTGTCTATATTCTTCACGCTAGGAATCCGTGCAAATCCCTATTACCAGTTAATCTGTGGACTCAAGTGCCTCCCGGAATCAAAATTGTTTTATTCTCGGGCGGTCACAAATGGAGTCTTGAGCTGCACCATGCATTTCATGTTGATAGGTGCCCCACATTATTGCAGGGTCCGTCAGATTGCCGAGCGCCGTCAAACAATTACAAGTAACCATGACAAACCTCTGAGTACACTCCTCCTTATTCAGTGAAACACCCCAGGGCTGTCACTGGAAGGGCACAGGTATTTCAAATAGACTCGAGGGTTGCTACGTCCAATCTATGATCAGTGTTACAGAACATTGCACTCCAGTAAGCCCTGCAATTTTAAAGGATCCTCCGAGTGTTGACGGGGGTGTGGGCAGTATCGATGGCTGCACTGCCTGCATCGCTGTACCAAGTCCAGTGATGCCGGTTGGGGCACTGGTACCAGGAGTCCTCCGTCTCTAGGACCTAGTTTAGTCCTAGAGGAAATAACTGTTCTCGTTACCAGTATCAGCTCCCAAGCCATGGGGAGTGACAGCCATCTCGCAGTAGCTCGATTACAACTGGATACTGCATTGAAGTCCCCCAGGACAACGTGGATATCTCGCCGAGGATAGCATTCTGCCATGGAAGCTCATCAACTAGAGCAATCTACACTTTAGAGGTGGTGACTGCGGCCCAACCAGTAATAGGTGTAACCACCCTCCCTGATCGTGCTGCTGCTAGGTGTTCTCACCTTCGAAAGGGAAGCCACCTCAACCCTCGGGCGCAGCAGTATTCTTGATAGTAGTGGAAGTTGACCATCCTGATGCAAATCGGTTAAACTTCAGGTTGTCACCAAATACTCCCACAACTCCACCTAGAATTTCTTTACTAAACTCTCATGTAGCAGTGAACAGTGATAGACCATCAATCGTTGCTGCTGGGCTGAGGAGGTTGTGCTTATTATATGGTACAGCTCTAAATAGCTGAAAATTGCCGAATTGAATGAAGTCCGGCTGAAGCTTGCATTCGCAAACCTCACTGCGCTGAACTGTTTGGCTGGGCAACTGCAATTGCCACGCACGAAAGCCATTATACAAAATAAAGCATTGACAATAGTTGCCGCAATTACTATCTAAAGTGAAAGCGGCTTTATTCCACTACCATAGCCAGTAGATTTCCTGCTGTCAGGTGGTGATCTGGTCAGAATATTTTGTTCGGCCTATGAAGTATGAGGTATAGCCCCTACTTCAATGAGTAAATCTCCAGTCTGTCCATCACTCCATTTGATCTTTCTGCACCATTGACGTTTATTAGATGACTCAGATGTTAATCATGGTTTTGGATTTTGGGAGTTGTTAAACCTCATGTTCCTTTACTAAGAGCACTTCTCTCGCTCGTGATAATTGGGAGTATAGTTCATTGAACTTCTATGAATGTAACTGTTACCGGATGTTTATATACTTGCAATTTGTTGTCAAGCGAATAAAGACCCTAATATGATTAGACAGACAATGAATTTAGAATGGATTTCTAATATATAATTTCGTTAAGACCACTAATATAGGCATCAAAAACAATCTGCGATATTCAATTATCCACTCAACACAAATGTAAAAATCCAGCAATAGATTGACATCAGATTACACTTTTCAGAATCCAGATTATCCTAAGTTATAGATTGCTATCATATACACATAAATATTATATTGATCAGATAAGTTTACTGAGCGGTTTGGTAGATGGAGAATATGGAGACCCATATTTCTCCGTCCATAGAGGCCTGACGCAAAAGAATGGGACATCCAAGGCCAAGCTAGAATGAGGGAAAGGGTGCAGGTGAGGCTTTATCTTGCCTCACTAAGTCTCTCTATTGGGGACTTGGCATGCAGCACACCATATGGTCTCATGTTGATACTGTGATTTTCAGAATGTAGTTTTGGGACATTATTATTCAAGAAGAGGCATATCTTAATATAAAATTTAAAATCAAATGCACAGACTATCATTCTCCTTCGAAAAGAAAAGTAGTATACATACATTCACTATATATATATATATATATATATATATATATATATATATATATATAGATATATATATATCTATATATATATATATATATATATATATATATTATATATATATTTAATATATATGTGTGTGTGTGTGTGTGTGTGTGTGTGTGTGTGTGTGTGTGTGTGTGTGTGTGTGTGTGTGTGTGTGTGTAGATAGATAGATATAGATGTAGAAAGGGATAGAGGAAGAGAGATATAGATATAGTAATAATGGTAATATTACAATATTACAAACTAAATATTATTTTACAAAATATATATTTATTACACCTACTGATTTGCATCAAAGAAAATGTCACGGCTGATGAAGATTCAGGAATTAGTTTTGAACCTTTGTTTAACACGAATACATTACACATTTCATTTATTTGAGATGATCGCAAAGGAAGTTCTGCAATCAGAGGCACTCTTGACCAAAGGATGCATTATGCATTCTGTATTGAGGAAGTGGCACTATTCCCAGATATAGTTTAGTCAATAAACTGCTCGGTTTGATTCTTGTCAGTTTAATTTTTTTTTCTTGAGAACATTAGAAGACTGTCTGATCGGCAGTTATTTTGATAAAATCATTAAGAAACATGTGAAGATATGAGTAGAACACCTTGAAACAGAGTACTGTCCTGTACTTCAGTTTTCTAGTAACTATTGTCTAATATTCTCTCTCAAACTATTCTGTTTATCCTGGGTATCATTGGAAATTACGCCTTACCCTCATATTGAAAATATAACCTCACCATATAATACAGAGGTTGACAACCCTTGGCACGCGTGCCAAACGTGGCACATAAGGAGTTAATTATGGCATGCCACAAGCACATTAGAAAATTATATTAGAAATAATGATGACGATGGCGATAATAAATGTATTAATAAAAGTAATAACAATGATAGTAGTGGTAATAAAAATGATGATGATGATACTAATGATAACATCAATAAAAATGAGAATAATGATGATATATGGACAACGGGGAAGGGGAGGAAAGAAAGTAGTAGTATATTTGAATAGGTCTACTATTTTTTATCATAAAGTAGTGTTTAATTTCAAAATAAATGTTTTGTTTACATATTTGTTGTATTTTACTTCAGAATAAGTGATAGTTGTAGTATCACTTATTCTGAAGTAAAATGCAACAGACCCAAAAGTCATAGCTGACACGCAAAGGGGATGAAAACAAGAAATCTATACGGTACTGGCACTCTGCATTCAAACGGTTGCCGACCAATTATATAATGGAACAGTCTGACAAACACTTCTATCCTATTTCCGCTGCAAATTAATAATGCAGGTGAAACAGAAACCATAAGAAATTCAAAGAGCTTCTCCTTTCAGCACCACTAAAAAAAATATACAAAAGTCGGACGCAGCTGTAGTGGATACATATGAATGGGAAATTTATTTAGCCCAAAAGAGTCGTATTTAAATGTGAAATGGCGATACACACCAGTGTTGGGTCTAATAGAGCCAATTTGATTTGTAATGGAGACTCACGTAAAAAAAAGACTCTGGAGGAAGCCAATTGAAATTCAAATCAGTTTCCATCATGACCAATCAGAGGATAGGGTGTGAGATAAACATTCTTTATTTCTCTTTGGAATATAAAAGGCTGAAGAAAGCTTGATATAGTTTTGCAGGATGATTGTGCACTGCCAACTGAAATAGATTCTGGCCCTTGATGCAGTAGTTTACCTATTTACTGGTGATGGGTGAAATGCCTAAAAAACATGAAAACACTTTTAAACTAGCATTTCTTAAGGTAATAATTTATTCAAACACGTACTGGGTCCATGTGTTTAATCAGGCTATATCTTGCAAGAACACGTGAATCAGGGGGCAACAGACACCCCACGCCCCTTGAACGGGTGGGAGTTATTCATTGACAGTACCCCAAAAAAAAATCATAGCCACAATTCCATAATGTTCATAAACCGCACTTTGAAAATAGTTTTGTATTCACTAACATCTTTATTTAATAGGAGATATTTTTATAATTCGAAAAATTCGAACGATAGGGTAAAAATGGCACAAAGATAATTGCTAGTGTCATCAGCACTTATCCGTCAGGATATTTTATAGATTATCTGCCATGAGTGAAGCACTTCAGCTCATCCTCTCATACCCTCACTCACCATGGAGTTCAACAAGGGGACCTGTGTGTCGGGCCTTTTTGCCCAATGGCCACAGGGGTCATGAGAGGGTAAACGCAATCCTTGCCTGGCATTAATGGCGCTCACAGGACCATTGCAAGGCCTGCGAGACAAGGACTTTTTGACCCTAGCCTATCTCAAGAGGCCAGCCGATTGATCTGATCGAACCGAGATCATGCCACCTGCTTTGCTGGAAAGAGGCGTGTTGCTAGCCACAGGGCACACTCATGCATGGCATTGCTCAACCTCCAGGACTCCCGTCACCCAGCGTAAAGGGGCGCCACGCACGGCAAAGACGTGGTTAAGTGTGAACCCCCTGGAGGGAGGCCCAGGGGTTTCCGACCCTCTAGATCAGCACCTAGGAACAATTTGGTCATCCATCCCCAGTGAACTCCCCACTGAACAGGCCACCTCAGCGAGAAAAAGAGGACGGGCTCAATCGAGAAGGGAGTCCCCACACCACGATAAGGCGGTTAATTTTGCGGGGGTGTACCTAATCTGCGCTTGCTCCTTGATCCATACCCTTATAAAAGATGATATGGGATTTTTTAGAGTATGTAATAGCAACCAGAAACCCGCGAGATATATGGACAACGGGGAATATCCAGACAACATCACATAGGATTTTATACGTTTTTTATATACAGTGTTGATTAAACGCAAATTAGAGAAAGGGTTAAAATACATTTATTACAAGTCTGGCAAAAACTATGCCGTTTGAGTTGGCACAGCATTCGGACTATAGTTTGATTGTTTATATTGTTTTAATTCTATTTTATTGGTACCGTTTCTGCTATAACAACGGTGTCTTATAAGAAGCAAAGAGATCTCTTTGCTGTGATTGGAAACAGCACAAGACAATCCCTCTGTGCACTTTGCACGCACAACTACCGGTCACAAAACATGGCCTGGACTGAATTTTTTGCAATACGCTGAGGACAGTGGTTGAGAGGGCCTCGTCTTTCAGATGAACGGCTGAAATCTAACCTTGCCTGACTGATGTTGAACAATGGTCTTCATCCCTTGCCCTCCTTTGAGATCCTCTATTGCAATAGGAATGCATGGAACTCTGGAACTCTTTATCAGAGTGTAGTGAGACAGATTGACGATTCACTATAGAAATTCGTTATCAGGAGTTTGCGAATCTGCGTTGTCCTGAAGATTTGGAGTACGGTTGACCTCAAGTAGAGTCTCTATACTGAGGGAATAGCGACGACTCAATATTTGACACTATACTGACTCTTTTGCACCCGGGTAGTAACTTTGTCCCGGCTTATTTCATAGGATACGATGGCCTTTTTTATCTCTTTTGAGATATCAACTGTTTAACTTTAACAGGGGCT
>NW_028234411.1:22275700-22285700 GCF_977035675.1 Penaeus japonicus
TGGAAAGCACAAGCTCAGGGATGATGTTCGTAAGATGGCCTTGAACATTGCCATGATGGTAAGTTTTTTCAAACATATAGAATCTATAAATTAATGAATAGATGGACAATTTCCTTCATTTGGGAATAGATTGTATAAGGGCTTCATACTTTTGATAATCTGTTCATGATTTCCCCTGTCTTATTATTATATATATATATATTTTCTTTCTTTCTTTCTTTCTTAGTAACAAATTGTTATGCTCATAAATATCACTGCTAATAAATAGGGACTCATATTTCATACCACCGGGGTAAATGCTCATGGATATACTGTTTATTTTGTGCTAGAAGATTGTTCTATAGATTTGATAAAGATTTGCTTACATTAACAGGATCTCTTATATGTTAAAAGAGTTACTTCAAAGATTTGTGTAAAATGTAAATGATAGATTATAATACTTTTGCAAGAAAATATAAATGTTTATAAGATGATTGTTTATGTGACTGAACCAATTTGTATTTTATAACAGGTCTCTGACAAGGAATTCAAGCCAACAATTGCATGGCTTGATAACTTCATGCGACGATTCTGCTTGTCAAGAAAAAAAATGGGATTCCATAGTTCAGCAATGTTGAAAAGGAAAGTAAGTGTAGATCTTAATTTTTGAAGTTATTATTCACAGAATGGAAATAATTATTTTTTTAGTTTTATGGCTTTTATATAGTTTGTAAATGACTTTGATATTTTATCTTATATCAAAAAATTAATTTAGTATTTTTGCCATATAAAAGAGAAGTCTAATGATGTAGAAATTCATTAGTGCAATTATACAGTAATAATTGTTAGTTTAATTATTGTTATATCAGCTTCAAAAAAGGAGAACACATTCAAATCTATAATTTTCACAGGATAATGTCCAGCCTCAAACCCAGACTCCAGCCAGTGCAAGTGGCTTGACTCAAGAAGATGTTTTTAATGTTTTGGGGATAAATGTGGATGGAAATGGACTCGCAGAAGAGGAAGGCAAAGTGGCAGCCAGTGAGAAGATCTTGGAAGACGTAATTGCTGAGACGGAGAATGGAGTCAGTGGTAACCAGGGCCTAGAAACTGAGAGCCAAACGGGACTCTTGGATTCGGTGGACAAAAACTGCTCTTTAGATGATCTCTTTGCATCCGATTCAGAAAATGTGGAGAGCAAAACTTCATCTGTAGACCAGAATGCCACTCCTGATGTAAAGAAAGAGCAGGTTGTGTGCGAAGAAATCGAACAACTCAATAAGTTAGAAAACCTCACAAATCAAATAGTCCAAAGTCAAGATTCAGATGATGACATTATAATAGAAAAAAGTGTGTTCAAAAAAGATAGACCTACAGAAGAATCAAAAATGGAAGTTGATAAACAGCCCATTAAAAAGGAACAAGATTCTTCAAATGATGAAGAAAATATTGATGATAATTCTTCAAAAGGAAGTAATAATGGTAAGATTTTGCTAGATTTAAAGAGGCTTTACAAATTCTTAATGAAAATTCCTCATATAATAAGCCTATGTATAGTGATGATTAAGGCAGGTTGTAGGTTTTTGTAGCAATGTATGAAATGCTTTCTTTTATTTTGAGCATATGCAAGGCAACTGAAATGACAATCATTTAATTAGTGTATTAAGTAGTTAGTGCTTCTTCCTATGTATTATTAATGCGGTGATGATTGATATAGATTTTAGATGTTCTATGTATTTAAATCTACTTTTAGGAGTTCATCCTATCGTTTTAGTTTTTCATCATTCACTTCTAGTTTTCATATTTCTTTTGCTTTGTATGATTTCTATTTCTATTTGGCTTTTAGTTTCTATTTTTTGTCTGTGAGTGGCATTCAGAAAGAAGTACCTAATTTGATATTAGAAAATAACCATTATAGATTTATAAACAAAACTTTCTCTCTCTCCATTGTCATACTCATCCACTGCCAGCTCATTAGAAACAATTAACATTTCTGTCAGCTTTTACTCAACCACAAATTTGTTTCTGATAAAAAGTCCTTAGGCCAGATCTAACCTGTAGAATGGATGCTTCCAAACTTTAAACTCACCTTGTACAAATTTTACTGAACCCAAGAATATATTAACATTTTCAAGAAGTATGGTAAGGAGAACATTGGAAATTCTTCTTTAATTTCACAGTGTGTGATGCTTATTGCATTCATCACCACAATGTAGTAACTTATCTATAATAATCAATAAGCATCCAGGTTGCACAATGTATCTTGCACAGACATGTACATCAGGACTTAAAAAGTTGAATCAGATACCTCTGTTTATGTTAGATATGAATGTACACAGATGCAGACAGATTCTCAACCGGTTAACGATGGTTGATGTAACATCATGTGGTGGCTGCACTTGCAGCTGTGGACATATCATGCCATGGCTTTTTGTATGGCTGGCACATCAGGGGTGGCCATGGCCTTAGTGGGCAAAAAGTCTGAGGCATTAGAAATACCCTGGTGTTAAGACCAAGCAGAACCAAAACCATTCTTGCATTGTTGTGTCAATAACACGAGGCAACTTGCCTGGAATATAACAAAATTGACTTTACATAACATAATAGGAAGATAGGATAGGAATCGACTAAATTTTCCTATCACCTGACATTTAGCTTGGCATAGACTGAAGGGGTGTCATACTGAGATATAGCTCCATATTTCAATTTTACCTTGTGCAAGATGTAGTTTTGAAGTCACAGTTTCTGATGATTTGTGAGTTTGGCATGGTATATTATCAAAACTTAGATCATATAAATTGATTAAGCATGTGAAATGATATCATTATCATTAGTCTTTTAATTGTAACACCGTCATTACTGTTACATGTCCTATTTTTAGATTTTCCCACTTTCAGTTGACACAATTTACAGTGACTGTGACAGATCTCAGTGCATGATGAAAACCTCTCCTTTTGTTGTGGATTTTATGGGTAATTTTTTTTTTCTTTTCAAAGTTAATTTAATTATTTGCAAACAAACTTAAGTTCTTGATAATACCATTATTTTACGTGTTTTATATACAACCCTCATTAATTATTGCTTTATGTATATTTGGCATTGAATTCTATTTGAATGGTAGATTGCTTAGATGAAGTTCATACTTTTGGCTTGTATTCCACAAGTTGTCTTGATCATCACACACAGGTTCTTTGAAACACATACTATACATTTTTGAATAATTCCCCAGAGGGAGATGATGAGGGAAAAGATGAAAAGAAATCAGCAAAAGGGAAAGTCAAGAACTGTGGCTCATCGGACGGCGACTCACAGCCAGATGATCAGGCTGATTCCGGAGGGAAGAAGTCCAAGCAGATGGAGGACGAGATGACAATCAAGTACACTAAAGCGGAAGATGAATATTATCGCAAGAACATAAATGGTAAGAATGATAGAAATTACTGTGTGAATTGTTCTTTGCCCTCTTTTCTTTTCTTTTTTTTGTGTGTGTGAATTTTAATGATTTTAAATTGTACCACCTTAAAGAACCACAGATGTTTTTGTACACGTGCATTTTTTTTCTTATTACAGAACTTCAAAAGAAGCTCCGTGATGCAGTGATGAGATGCACTGCATGCAATGAGCAAATCAATCATCAGATTCGATCTCTGGTCTACACACATCCAGTGCTAGGAGTTCTTTCTTGCAAGGTAATTTAGGGATCTAGACATCACACAATTTGATAAGACTTCAATTTTGAGTAAAAAAGAAAAATTGTGTATAAGTATAATTGCGATTAGATAATAATGAAGTATTTGGTAATATAATTATGTCTTGATGACAGGTTGACTAAAATAGACTTAACACCAAGGTGCAGCCAGTTTTCCAGGTTATTTATATATTTATGTGTTTATTTGCAGAGGTGTAGGAAATATTATGGGAAAGGTAGATTTTGCAAAGATGAAGAAGGCTATGATGAGTACTGCAGATTGTGTGCAGAAGGAGGTGATTTACTGTGCTGTGAGCAAGATGGTTGTTTCAATGGCTTTTGTAAGGTAAAGTTACAAGATGTTTAAAGTTAATTACTTAGCTAATGTATAGTTCAGAACAGTGTTTTTGCTTTAGTCTTTACAGTCTCTTTCTTTTGTTGTTATTATTATTATTATTATTATTATCATCATTATACATTTGTGAAGATTGGATGAGAACTAGTGTAACAACACCATCAACAACAGCAAAATGTAGTAAGATGGTTTCACATTGTACTTGTCTCTTAAAAAGTAAAAAAGGAAGACAGAAATCACATCCTGTACAATTGATCTTTTATTACATTTTCTCTGAAGCGCTGTATAAAACGAACCATGGGTCGGTCTGAGCTGAAGAATGCAGAAACTGCAGAGAACTGGGCATGCTACGTTTGTGACAAGACTTCGATGATGGAACTCAGAGCACTCCATAGGGCCATCCTGAGTAACTTGGAGGAATCAGAAGTACAGGACGATAATCTGTCAAGGTAAGGAAATTTTAGAATGATGTATCTAGATATTATTATAAGTATCCATTAAGGATAACATCAATTTTTTCTTCTTTCTTCTTACTGACAAATTCCTGATTCTAATCTGACAGCCCTTCACTTCTCCATTTCCTCACACACATACCACATACATGTCATGATAACAAAAATGAACTTTGATATATTCTTAAAGTATCTTGCATCTTCAGTTAGAAACACAGATTGCTAGGTAAGGTAGGCAAGCTAGGGATCAATTCCTTGTGAAGAGTCTGCATACCATCATTGTTTCTTTTGTTCCATTTGTACATGAAACAACCCCTAAAGGACATGGATAGATTTACACTTAGTTATGTTTTAGTGAAGACATTTGCAACCTGCAAGAGCTTTACACAGGAAGCCAGAAAATTATTGTAATGATGTCAAGCCTCGTAAAGGTCATAAGACATAGTTTTCTTTTTTATTGCTATTATTATCATCATCATCATTCTGTGTTATGATAAGGTATTTAAAATAGAATGGTAATATAAAGTCTATATTGAAAGTCAACAGTTAGTGTAGCATTTTTAAATGCTCCCACTAAATATTACAAAAATGTAGACTCAATTAATGCTGTCATAGCACTTCACAGTTGACTGTGTTTGATCTTGTGATCTTATACATGTTCATAGAGTGAATTTACAGAGTATGGCATATTGTAAGGTTGTTCAGTGTTCCTTAGATTCCAGTAAGGAGGGTTCGAAGGTATGTGACACCGTTTTTCTAAACATATCAAGAAAGGGAAACTGGTTTGCCAGATTGGTCAGAGTAAACTATGGGTGGTAAGGCCTGTGTTGGGTGTGTTTTTCTGTGGTAATGGTTGTGGTGGCTTGGATTGTAAGCAGATGAATGGGAATGACTGTGGTGGTTTTGTTAGTGTGATGAAAAGTGGTGTAGGTGGTGTTGTGGATTGTAATTACCATGATAGTGGAGATACAAGATATTTCAAAAGTGTTTGCAAATAAGATGGCACTCATATCCCATATAACATGGTGTGGTAGTGTAAGTGATATTGTCCAAATATGCAAAAGGGAGAGTTTTAGCCTCAAAAATCATATTTTATGGTCTCCTTATACGAGATGAGAACCCAACTTTTACGTGTATCCCACTAACCTCATCGCCCAATTTCCTTCCAGTGAAAGAGGAATAATTTCATGATTACTTTGTGAATAAGGGAAAAGTTGACTTGATTATTTGAGGTGATGTGAATAATGATGGCTATGGTGGTGTGAAAGAAGTATTAGAGAAATGTAAGGAATAATGTAGATGACAATAAACAATTGTTTGTTGCTAGAGAAGCATCACTTTGTAGAAGGCAAATTAATCAGTTGGTTTTCTCTATCTGTGTATACTCATGTTTATGGATCAATTAAAGCTTTGAAGTATATAATTGTAATCAATGTTTATACATCAGCCACCATTAGCTTGGTCAGGAATTGGTTTGACATGTCTTCATCACCATTTGAGCCTCATGGTAATGATCACTCTTCATATCCTCCTGTTTTATAGCCATTACACCCTAACTTCAGGCCATTCAGCCAGTTTTGACAGCACATTGTCCCTTAGTGTGATCTTGTGAAATCTCACTGAATGTGCCAATTTTTGCAGGAGTTTCAGGTGCCTAAATTTGTTATCAATTTCAATATTCATTTCATGGAAATCTGGTGAATTATAGTTAAAGGATGACGTTTTCTGTGCTTTGTTTTGATTATCTCACAATTTTCGAAATCCATGTCCTCTGACCTTTTTAACCTGTTTGCGCTGGGTGACATGATATCAAGTCATGCTAATATCTTGCCCCCTGCCAGGTGATGTCCTAACATGTCATAATCTCTCCCTCAAAAGTACATTTTATGTAGTTATATAATCATAGGCTCCATAGAGGTGCAGCGCAGGGAGAGGTCTTGTGCTTAGTCACTGTGCGCTGGTTTTGTAGATGGTGGGAGCTGCATTACTCAAATATAAACTCCAGTGTGAATGTGTTAAGTAGGATTTGATCTGCAGGTTAAAAATTACAATGCATTTCGTGTGTATTGAATGAGAATAGATAGAAGTGATTGTTTAGTGCATTTCTGTGTTGGAATGTTAAACATTGTGTCCCTTGACCCATTGTGGACAGGTGTCATGACATACATGACACAGGAGCTTTGGCCTGATGACAGGCATCATGATGTATATGATGTTCAAGGATTTTGGATAACTGTACTATTTTATTATGCTCTGAGTAAGGAGAGAGTGTTGATGACAATTGCAGTCAAAATCATTATAATTACTGTAATATTAAGCAAACTTACCATCCAAAACCTAGATGGCACCACTTTCTTCTAGCACCAGTAGGAGAGAGAGCCTTGAATGGCACCCCTCCATGGTCTCTAGCAAGCACTATCTTCTTGTTGGCACACAACAAGCTACCGAACTCTTGCTCTAAAGTACTGCTGATGAAGGATACTAGGCAGAACAAGAGGAGGAAGGTGACTCAAACCATGCCCAGTGTCTAAAATGTGCCCCTTTGCCAGTAGGGATGCCTTTTACTGTGGCAATCACAGTCGTAAGCACAGGTTTCCTACCTCTACCCTATTTCTTCATGTCATATTCATTGTGGATGGTTATATGTTTCGTATTTGTTCATAACACAAAACTAGCTCTAGTTTTACAAAGAGTGACTGAAAGATAGTGGGAGAAGACAAAGTATGTTGTGTGAAGCTGCCTATCTCTGAAATAAAACCCATCCTGGAGATTGGGCAAGCAGATCTATCTCCTATCCACAATGGGTTAAGGGATTAACCAGATAATGTTAAACTGAGGAAGATAAAGGGCCAGAGGATAAACCTAACCACACACAAAAGCATAGGGAGAGGAACATTTGCAAGTGGCACTATTTGCCATTGCATGCAGTATGACCTTGTACCAGGTATAGCTTTTCATTTAAGGAGATAGGGTGTCTTATTACAGCCCAGAATACACATAGACTTGTTTTCAAAATGTAATGAAATCCTAAAGATATAATGGTAAACTCATATCCCATATAACATGTTATAACACATTTGTGATTCCATGAATTAATTCATATTTCAAAACATAACTTCAAAGTTATTTAGTGCTGTTTCTCAGCTAGTTTTTCGTTAAAGAAAACTAGAAAACTAGAAAGAAAAACTGTGATATTCTCTTCAGAGTTAGGGGTATTTTTATTTTCATTATTCTGAACACTTACAATGAAAGAAATTTTGGAATACCCTGCAGGAATTTGTAGAACAATAACTCTCTGCAACAAACAATTTTTTTAGAGGGTGGTTAGATCACTTTCTCATAGTTGAAATTACAAGCTGTTTATTCCTTCAATTATGACCTATTGCCAAATGATGATTGGTATCACTTTGATAATATATCATAGAGACTCATATTTCCAACCAAAAGCCAAGAAAGCAATAGAAAACACATTGTAAATGCCCACCCTTGGTTAACCCATTCACGCCGGGGCCATTCCGGCTTTGCACGGTCGCTATACCGAGGTTTTCGAACGCATCATCCGAACGCTTCGAGATTCTCGGGCGCACGGGCCGCGAGCCTGGGCTGCCCGCTCGCTCACCCCGAGCGCCGGCCTTGGCCAGATATCTCGTTGGCGGCGTCTGACGCGAAAACCACGAAACGTGTCAGCACGTCATCCGGCGTGAGTGGGTTAATTAAACACCTTATGATGCAGCCCATCCTGGAAGGGTTAAAAAGGGTAGGGAACAAAAATGTACTATTGAATGGAACCTACTAATTTAAAGGGATGGAGGGACACCAGTGCTAGCAGAGAAATTAGAATTAAAAAAAATAAAGAAGGGAAGTGAGGGACTTTAAAGATTTTAAAGCTAATATTAATTTATATGTTACTTGATTTTAAATATGCTTGGGATTACCAGGTTTTTGTCAAAAGCACCCCTTAACCCTTCTGCAACAGATCACTCTCAAACTGCATTTTTCCTGTTGTTGAAGCTTATCTATTTTTCTTGCATTTATGTAATTAGGACATTATGCTAAATACTAATTAGTATAGGTTTGCTAATATATCATATATAGACTCTCATATCAAACCATAAGCCTAGGCTGAATATCTCAGAAAGTTTAAGATAATTGAAGTGATCATTTTTTTGTAAAGTGTATATATTAATTAATGAATGAATTATTCTTTATATATATATATATATATATATATATATATAATTTTCCCATAGCAGCCAATTGTGTATGTTATCTAGTTTGCTAGTAATATCTCTTGAATAAGTATTCTCTCACTCTTTTCCTTCTCTACCTCATTTTTTCTCTCTGGTAATTCAAAGTCATTTTTAAATTTAATTTAAGGTTTCCTTTATTTTTTTTTCTTTGTTTGACAGGAAAGACTTGAATAAAAAGAATTTACTTTCAAAGTTCGAGCTTCTGAAAAAGAATAGGAAGGAAAGAGCTGCAAAGAATTCTCCCAAGAAAGTTGAAAAGAAACCAGTTAAGGACAAAGAGGCTGGTAGCAAAGGGAAACAGAACCAAGCCTGGCTAACAGAGAGTATTGGCACAATGGTTGACATGCTTTCTTTATGTTTAAAGAACATTGAAAAAATAGACAACAGTTGGAAGAGTTCCGATTACTCATCAGAAGGAACTGAGAAGGCAGGCAAAAGAGTTTTGAAGCAGCTCACGGGGATGATGACCAATTTTGAAATTCTTGAGAAAACTGTTACTGAAGAGGTAAATAAACTGACGTCACCAGAAAAAGTAGAAGGTAGTGGTTCCATAGTTGAGAACAAAAACAAAAAGAGCAAAAAAGAAGCTGAAGAAGGTGTCACAAAATCTTCACCCAAAAAGAAGACCAGCTTGAAAGAAGATATGAAAACTGAGGAACAGGTTACACCTAAAAAAAAGAGGAATAAGGCTACAATGGACAGTGAAGATGAGAAGTCAGATGCAGAGGAATTAAGTAAAACTATCTGTAATAAGGCTGCTAGTCAAGATTCTTCAAAGGCATCAAGCAAAGAGGAAATGGAAGTAGATGACGCGAGCCAAGATTCAAGCAAGGCCAGTTTGAGATCGGAAGATGAATGTTCAGCTAATCTAGATGACCCTATAGAACAGGATGATGTAAGGAGTAATGGGAGTGATGTTGCAATGGAGGAAAGTGGAGGTGGAGGTGTAGGTGATTTAGCACTAGAAGATGAGAATGAGTTAGAAAAGGCATTTGGCAAAACAAAATCAGGTGGAGATGGCACCAATGAATCAGCAGAGTTAGATTCAAGTGTTCTCTCCTGTACTACTACTGAATATGTTGAAAGAGAAAGTACAGATAAATGCAAAAAAAGTGCAAAGGCAAGTTTGTCAAAGAAGAAGGATGGAGAAGAAAGTGCTGATGCTTCTGATGAAGTGAAGAAGACCTCTCTTTCAAGTACAAGGCAGACCAGGAGAAGCAAAAGTACAGAGGAACTGAAAGAGGATCTACAGGCAAATATTAAGAAGGAATTAGAG
>NW_028234411.1:22290700-22295700 GCF_977035675.1 Penaeus japonicus
AAGAGGAAGAAGAAGAGGAGGAGGAGGAGCCAGATGCAGGCAAGAAGAAGGGGAAGGAAGGTGGGATAAGTCTCAATGAGAAGATGAAGAAGCAGATCCTCATGAGCAGTGATGAGGAAGCAGAAGAGGAGGAGGAGGATGGTAAGTGACTATAGACCTGCTTGAAAAATGTATTTGTTTTGTTCTGTATCTAATTACTAGACTTGGCATTATTGAGAAATGTTACAATGTTTTATATATTGCTTTTAGTAAAATTAATTAACCCATTGCGGACGGGTCACATTTCCTGTGTCTGGCCGCCTAGACGGGGCGGAGTAAACGGCGCGCAGCCCGCGGCCCGCCAGCCGGGGCTTACATACGAGTGAGCCACCTTTCTCGCTTTCTTCCAGCCTCTCTTTGTTACAATATAACCATTTTTGTGTAGGTCGTTTTTTGAGTGTTTTGCCATGTTTCTAGTCTTATATAAACGATGTAACAGGCTTTGTCAATGTTTTGATTAATTGAAATTGCAGTATGGAGATCATATAACATTGTTATATTGTATATACTCCGTAAAGTAATGTCATTATAGTTTCAAGGGAAGCCAAAAATCAAGTTTTTTGCATTGATGTTTTTCGCCAAAACAAATAATATACGTCTGTTGCTATGAGCTCTGTTCATATACAAGTATATACAAGTTATTTACAATGAATAGGAAGGCCGCCAGAACTGCGTATACCTCAGCAGAAATCACTCGTATGGGCAGAGTGCCACATATAAACCATTAGGCAGGCTTTAGCAATGTTGTAAATGATTGAAATTGTATTATAGAGTCCATATAATCTCGTCTGTTCAGTTTAGTATGAAAAGTATAGTTTCATGGGAGGAGGACACATACCAAGTTGTTGTTGTTGTTTTTTTTTATTGCCGAAAAACCAATATATATGTACATTATATACAATGGGGAGGAAGGCCACCAGAACTTACAGCTGCGTGTGCCACAGCCTAAAGCACTCGTATGGGCAGAGTGCGACACCACAGCCGTGGCACATGTTCCTGGTGGCCTTCCTCTTCCCCCACTTGCTGCACTGCCTGCAGCGCCTTTATCGCCTCCCTGGCGATTCAATCGCGTAATGGCTCGTTGCTCCTTGCAATCGCTGCTCCGTCAGGGCGGGACGCCCATGACTCTGGACACTATCCCTCTCTGCTGTGAACTCCTTCATCATTTCACGGACGAGCTCCAACTTGAAGTCCAGCTGGGTCATCCTCCCCCCGAGTGCCTAGTGCACACAGAAGGTGTTGACCACAGCCATATCAAGAAGGTTGAACAGCACCTTGTACCACCTGATGGACTACCGGACGGTCGGGTAGGACTGAGCTAGCTGGTCACTCAGGTCTACCCCCTTCATCCCAACGTTGTAGTCGACCACTACCCGGGGTTTCGTATGCACAACCCCACGCTGGGACGTATCGATCCGGAAGAAGTGTGAACCGTCGACAGCATCAAGACGGACTTCTTGTCGCACCACTGCAGGCACAACATACCCGTCGGCGAGCTGTGAAAGTCCACATCACCGCGTTTCTTCGTCTGCCGATCCTTCGGCATAAACTTGCGACTGGCGCGTACGGTTCCAATCGCATTCGTATGCCGACTCTGCAGATGGTGGAAGAGGGTCGGAGAAGTATACCAGTTGTCGGTATACAACTCGTACCCCTTCCCGAAGAGGTCCGCGGCGTCCATCAAGTTGATAACGGCCTTAGTCGAAGCCGGGAGTTCACCTTTGTCCATGCCTGCGTAGATTCTGAAGGCGCTCGTGTAGCCCTCCATGCAGCCATCGCTGATGCACAGCTTGTACACCTTCACTCCAAAGCGTGCTCGCTTCGTCTGGTTGAAGATGATGCTACAAAAACGCCCTCGGAACCTCCAGTGGCTCTCGTCGATGGTGACCTTCTGAGAAGGAACGTAGACCAACGAGAACTGCTGAGATAGTGCATCAGTCTTCAGCAGGATGGTTCCCGCTGTTGTCCGCTGCGTGGAGGTTGGCAGTCAGTTGAAAGAAATTATCTCGCGGCACAGAGTCTGAAAACACAGGCACGTTGCAGAGAGGGTCCTGCGACCAGTACATCTTCATGTCGGGCAGGTGAACCACGCTCATCAGGAACCGAAGTCCAAAATAAGCGTTCAGCTCTGCCCGAGAAGTGTCCTTCCACCTCCACATGTACGAGGAGGCGGTGGTTGCTGGTCGCTGAGGAGGAGAGAAAAAAATGAAGTTATAAACTTTGTTTTCGTAGGAGGAATGGAAAGAATGTTTTCAGTGTACTTATAAAGTTTCACAAACTATGAAAAAGAAGGTAGCTTACCGGTTAGTTTCCTGGACAAGATGGTCAACGATTTCTGGTCTGACGAATTCGGAGTAAATGTCGAAGGGAGAGGATTCTCCGTCCAGGTCTGCCTTGACCCCAGGACTACCTGAGAATCCAAACCTCTTCGGAACATTCTCCTTCCTTCGCCACATGAACCGAGGTTGTCCAGGGGCGTTCCGCGTCCAAGCTCGTTGTTCAACGTTGGACAGCGGCCCGTCGGAGTCGATGGACGTCTCGAACTGCGAGACATAATCCAACTCCGAGCCGCAGGTATTCATCGAGATCACTGTCATCAGATGAGTGATCATAGATGGTACCTGCATAATCCTGGGGAGGATGAGCGGTCGAGGTGGACGCGACCGCGTCGTCAGCAGCAGCGATGGAGCGAGAGCGAGTGCAGGAGCGAGAGCTGGAGCGTCGAGGAGCCATTTCGAGGGAGGCGATCAGGCAGAATGAATTACCGGGTCAAATTCCGCCTATTTGTACAAAAATCTTGACCAATCAGGTCATGCCGTTTGCCCTCAGATGCCCTCGACGAATCAGGTCATTACATCTACAACTGACCCTCAACACCATCTTTGAAGAAAGCAAACAATAACGAAAAAAAGTCAGTTTTCTATGAAACACGTTAGTGCCATCTGTGTTTGTCCTTTTATACTATAAGTCATTAGCGGCTGACAGCATCAGTTTTCTATGAAACACGTTAGTGCCATCTGTGTTTGTCATTTTATACTATAAGTCATTCACAGCTAATAGTGTAATCATAGTAATGATATGTAATTGACCCAAGCCATATTGATGAACCGAAAACAAGGTAAAAGGAAGCACCATCATATTTTATAGGATAGCTTTTACTACTATCTATGCTTCTGATTTTATATTACATGTATTCCGTGAGAAGTAGGGTAATTATAGTAATAATTACCATCATCAGGCAGAGAATAAAAATACGACTGAAAGCAGGTGAACAAACCATTGCGCGACTCTCCCAGAGCGTCATATACGAGATGACAGCCATATTCTAGCCAGAAACTCGCGCGTCATCGATGTCAAGTTGCCCGCTGTCAGGACCAAAACTCGTACGACTTGTATGTCATGACACCCATTCTCAATGGGTTAATGCTGCTATTTTTGTATATTTTCAGTTTTAAGATCATTTAATGGTAATTAACTTGCTTATTTGTCCATTCTCCTTTTTTTAGAAGAAGAAAAGGAAGATGCAGAAGAAGATGAAAAGAGAAGAAAGAAATATGAAGAGAAAAAGAAGAAAAAAGCAGAAGAAAAAGAGCAGGAGCAGCAGGAGGAGGAAGAAGAAAACAACGATGAAGAGGAGGAATCGGGAAAGAAGGTAAGGGAATTATGTCAGCGCTGTCTTGATCTTGGTTTTTGCCAATCCTATAGTTAGGTATTACAAGGAATCATTTGGAGTTTCACCCAGTTTCACCAAAGCTAATTATGGTCTTTGGCATTTCAAAATTTTGAGTTTACATACCAGAAAAAAAAATCATTGCCATATATCCAATACAGACTGCAAAGTAAAGCTTCTTAACCCGTTAACGACGGATGACAAGATAACACGTCTAGTGGTTTTTGGGCTACATGATGGGGACGCGTTACTTTGTTCAGCCCGGGGCGGTGGCTCGCGGCCAGTGTGGCCGAGAATCCCGACGCGTTAGGCTTATGCGTTCAAGAGTCCCGGAATTTTGGTCTATTTAAGCCGGATTGGCCCCGTCGGGAACGGGTTAAGATGAAAAATCTGAGTTGTAACTCATAGTGGAAATGATTGTTAATTACCCCTCAAACATGAAGGAAAATAAGAAAAACCCTCATGCCTATAGAACATCAGCATATGGTATATTCAGATATTGTACAAATTATGTAAGAAAAAGAACATATTTCTTCAATAGAAAATAATGAAATATTCATGCAGTTGTATGAATAATAGAAAGACAATAAATAAACCATGAGGCAGTGTACAATTAAGGCTGCAGGAGAGAAGGACCTAATAAGGGCATGGAGGGAAGGGGCTGATGTAGTAGGTGTGGTTTGAGGAAACTTGCCAAACAGTACTAGAAATATTAGTAGACATTCCATACGTTTCAGTCATAATGAATAAATGTGGGAAAAGATCTTGCCAGTTTTTGATTGGCATTCCACAATTATGGTGGATAGGACTGGTCACTTACCTGAATTCTTCCATGATTATGGTAGGTAGGACTTGAGGATTTAAAAAGAAAAAAAAAAAGGCATTTATGACATGTGAAGACACTCATATAATAACTAATTTTGTAGTCCAAAATTATTTTTGTAGGTAGAATAGAGCTTGAAAATTATCATACCCATTTGATTTTTAATCTTAATTTTTCTCTGCTCATAATCAGGGTCCTAAAGTCTTCAAGAAGGGTTACATGAACTTGAACATCTCCTCTGATGATGGGGAAGTTGGTGAGGAGGATGATGATCATGTACCGAACAGTGAGGAAGAGGAGGAGGAGGAGGAGGAGGAGGAAGAAGATGACGAGGAAGACGATGATAGTGACTTTGAGGAATCGTAAGAATTTAAAGTCTTCTGTTAGATATTCTTCCTAAGTTTTTATTTGATATTGTTTACTTTGTTAACTTGTTTATATTATTGCAAGTGATCACCATTTATAGAA
>NW_028234411.1:22308200-22314460 GCF_977035675.1 Penaeus japonicus
TCACGGCAAAATATCGAGGAGAAGGATCATTTCCGCCAATGGGTCAAAGCAATCCAGAAAAACCTCGTCCTTGGAATCCTCACTATATTCTCAACAACTTTCTTCCCAGTCCACACGGACCTTTCCCGCTTTCTGTTAAGCCTGGATGGGGCCTGGTAGTCCGGGATGTAAAAGGGGTGTGAAAAATTTAGTAATAGACCTTTAATTACAAAGGAATAACCAAATAAAACTCTAATCTTTTTTCCGCCGAGAAGAAATACTAGTCTTGTACCTACTACAAAACTCTGATCCAAGACGGCCACATGTCAGATGTTCAGCCTGAGCTGTTCTCCATTATTTTCTAAAACTTATATGACTATTTAAGAAATATTAGCAGTGATAAAATAGCATGTTGTAATATGTGTTTACACACACACACCACATCACACACACCACACCACACACACACACAAACGCACACACACACACACACACACACCAACACATTCAGAAAGTGATCAGATCAGCTAAAAATGCAGTCCGAGTAAATGGTTAATAGTAACACAAGGACGATTATGGTCTGGACTTGTTTATAAATTGCTAATTAGATAAAATAGGGGGGGGTGGAAGACTAATACAGGAATTTAGGGCTAATATGATTATAAATCTGTGGAAAAAGTTATCATGTAACTTTTTAAAACATATAACAAATATTCTTAAGCTTAAAAACTCTGGATTATAATTTACCACCTGTACTAAAGTCTTACCAGGTTTTTCAGTCTCATCTTTATTCACTTCTTCCTCTTCTACAGATTCCTCCTCCTCCTCATTCTTCTTTTTCTTCTTCTTTTTCTTTTTAGCCCTTTCATCTTCCGAGGATTCCTCTTCAGTTGTATCATCACAAATGAAGTCAGCCAACTCATCATCATCGTCTTGGAACTAGATAATGCATTTAATGAAAACAAGGTTAACCAATCTCCTAGTTCTTGCCTTACTATAATCAAAATATAATTCACAAAATAGAACATCAATCCCATATTTATGAAGACATAAAAGACCTCAAGAAAAACAATTATTTCTAACTTACAATTGCTCTTCTCACAGCCAGCTCCAGGACTTTAGGGTGAGTCCAAACCCTTGACAGAGCACCAAAGTCAACAAACAGCCCTGACCCTTGTCTCTTGGGCCCACCTTGGGCAAGATTATCCAAGTAATACTGATAGAGTTTCAGTTGTAAGTCTGACAGTTGTATTGATATAACATACTCAAACTTTGGAGCGGAAAGGCTTACGGTTACAGTTGTAGTCATACCTCTTTGCAAAATAGAGAGTTATCTTGATTATATTATGTAATTCCCTAGATCTAAGTAGTTTGCTATCAACAAGGGAAAATATAAACAAAATAACACAAGTTAGTCTAAACTCAAAACTATAATATAATACAAACTGAATATTACTGGTGGGAACTTGTAAATTACTAAAAAAATCACAAAAAATCAAATCCAAATCAAATCTTGTAGTGTGCAAATTTGTGTTACTAAATTTACCCTTTACCTGAACACATCCTCAAACATGTTTAGCATGAATGTGAGCTCATCTCTTCACCTCCTTACATCTCTGGGCATGGCATCAGCAACACTGCCCTTGCACAATAGATTTACAAACCTATTCAAGTATTCCTTTTTTGTTCCCAAAAGGTTTGGCTTGACAAACAGTATCATAGCAATGAACTGGAAATAGAAGAAAAAATAACTAATCCCTACTGTTTTCCTTATTTCATAATACTTCAGAAAAATCACTAAATAATAAACATCATACTGTTAAAATAGTAAACCTCCTTACTTACATCTTTAAGGTAGTTCTGGATAGGTGTTCAGTCCAAAAGTAATACGCCGATGGTTCTGATCTTTATTAGATTGCAACTGACAAAGCCTTTTTCCCATCATTCTTCAATATGTGGCCCTTCATCGACAAACTATAAGTCTGGTCCTGTAAGTGGAAAATGGATTTTTCATCTTAAGCTTCTTTCTAAAATGCAATTAGCATTTTTCCTTTGAAGAGAAAATTCAGCAAATGAAAAATATGCATCTTTAGATATTAACCCAATAAATACTTTTTTCATCCCTAAAATGTAAACAATAGGAATTTATATATAGAATCTAAATGCCTTTTCAATAACCTCTCCATATATTGTCTGTAAATTTCATACACCGTTATTTCAGACAAAATGTCGTTAAAATTCATAAAATTGCAATAAATAAGTATGGTCAAGCTACATATGGCAAGGAAAAATGACTAAAGAGTAAATGTCCAACAGACAACATCAACAGCTAAATTATACCCTACCTGGATCAACTAAGTGTCTTGTGGAAGATTTCTTTCATTTGGCCCTGTACCTCAGCTTTTTGCTATGGGAAAGTTTCTGAACATGTTCATAACCCAATAATGCACACTCCACCTTCATCCACCTCATCTAGTCCTGTATTCACGACTCCACAGATCCTTTTCTCTGAAGGCAGGAGGGAGTATATCTTTAAATGTATATATATATAATATATAATATTATATATATTATATAAATAGTATATATATATATATATAATATATATATATATAACATATATATATATACACACACACACACACACAATATATAATAAATATACTATATATTATATATATAAATATATATATATATAGATAAATATATAAAAATATATATATATATATGTATGTATATATGTAAAAAATAATAAATGTAAAAATAAATATGTATAAATATATATGTATAATATATATATATATATATATAGGGGTATATGATATATATATATGTATATATATGTATATGTATATATATATGTATATATATAATGTATATATATATGTATATGTATATATATATATATATAAATATAAATATATATATATAAGTATATAAATGGTCTATGTAAATATATATATATATATTTTAGATATATACATATATGTAGATGTATATATATATACATATATGTTATATTAAATATATAGAATATATATGTATGGATTGTATTATATAATGTATAGATATATATATATAGGTATGTTTTTAGATAGATATGTATATATTTATATATATGTATGTATATATATGTATAAATATTTATGATTAATATATATATAATATATATAGTGTATAATTTTTATAATGTAATGTATAATATATTGAAATATGTATATATATAGATATTATGAATATATATATATATTTATATGTATTATATATGTATAAGTATATGTATATATTATATATGTATATATATGTATATGGATATATATATATTATGTATATATATATGTATATAAAATTAAAATTGTTTTATTTTTTTTTTATATATAACGTTATAATATATATTATATAAATACATATAAATATATATAATATAAAACTAAATATATATATATATACATATATATTATATATATAGATATATACTATATTTATATATATATATATATATTATATAAATATATAATATATATATAACATATATACTATAAATATATATACCGATATAATATATATAAATATAAACAATATATATTATATATATATATAACATATATAAAATATATATATATACAATATAATATATATATAACATATATAATATATATATAAATATATATCTATATATATATATATATGATACATAAATAATAAAATAATATATATTATATATGTAACATAATATATTATATAGTATATATTATAATTAATAGTATAATATAAATAATAGTATATGTATATAGATACTATATCATAGATGTCTATATATATTAATTATATTATATATATATAAATATAATATATATAATATATATTTATAATGTATTTATTTATTTATCTA
Organism: Penaeus japonicus; assembly: GCF_977035675.1. NCBI lineage: Eukaryota > Metazoa > Arthropoda > Malacostraca > Decapoda > Penaeidae > Penaeus > Penaeus japonicus. The sequence goes on from NW_028234411.1 coordinate 22,312,072, forward strand.
TAGATATAAATATAAAAATAAAATAATCTATAAAATATAAAAATAAATACCTCCATACCTACAAATACAGCCATCCATATAATAAATACAAATTCATAATATAAATATACATCGTACATAAAATACATAAAGATAGAAATACATATACATATATATACATATATATATACATAAACATATATATACAAAAAAATATATATATATACATATAAATATAATATAAACATATATAGTATACATATCCAGAAATATACATATAAACCTATACAAATTACATATATATACATATCAATATTATATATATATGTACATATATATAGATATATAATATCTATATACATATAATAACATATAGATTATATATATATATATATCTATTATTCTATAAATATATAAATAAGGTATCTATAATATATGTATATATATATAAGTAAATATCTTTAATAATGTTATCTTTATAAAATATATATATGAATATAAAAAAGTATATATATATATAAATGTATATTTATATATATATCTGTATAATATATCTGTATATTATACTGTATTAATTTAGTGAATATATATCAAATTTGTATGTATTATTTATATAAATTAAAATATATAATATAAATCAATAAAAATCTATATATATAAATATATAAATAATATATATAAATTAACATATAAATAAATTGATAAATACAAATAAGATATAATATATATTACATATATAATATATATATATACTAATATGATATATCTATATATATATATAAATATAAATAAATATATAATATATATTATATATATATTAATTATCTATATATATAAATATAATATATTATATACAATATATACATTACATATATATATATAGATATAAAAAAAAAATATATATATATATATATATATATAAATATAGGTATATATTATATATATATATATATATATATATATATATATATACACACACACAATAGAAAAGTAAACCTTATAAGATGGAATAGTAATTATCAAACATTAATCGGAAGCACACTAAATTAACATTGCACAATAAAAAAAGACGAACATGTATAAACAAAAAATCAAGCGCCCCAAAACGTCCGATACAAGCTAGACACCTCCAAAGTCAACAATTTGCCATTTGAGCCTTTGTCAATACCTTCACACCAGTATGTAAACTGAATTCACTGGCAGCCCACCAATTACTCGCTGTATGTGACATTTTGACCTTCTTGTTGGATAACAACGTGTGAGTGACTGAGACCACACGTTGAGGAAGAGGGAGAAAACAAATGATGAATAAAATAATTGTATTGAAATATCATATCCCTCCAAAAAGAGAGATACGATAATACATAAACAACCTATTTAAAACAATAAAAGACACTGGCTTAGGATGAATATGTATTATCCAAAATTTAAAACATCGTACTTGTGACATCTTGCTATCATAAAACCAACTGTTGGTGAAGTTTTGGTTTTACAACTCTTCTAAAAAAAAAAAAAAAAACTACCAAATTGAAATTGACACTCACCTGTAAATTCTTACCCAGACCCATTGCAATTGGGCAAGGATGCAGCCACTGCCTGGTTTACTACTGACATTCTATCTCTCCCAGGATGTATCCCAGCATGAATTTTAATACCCATGAACTGTAAAAAAAATGGGTTGCACAAAGAATTGGTCATAAAATAAAAATATAAATACAAAAATAGTATACTAAATACCCATGTTTTCATTTTTATATCTTCTTCCCCATCTTGATTAAAAAGAAAGTGATATTGACAAATCAATCAACTGTAAGCTAAAACTTTTATTTAACATTGAAAAATCTCAAAGGATAACAGTTTCATGCATAGAGTCCTTTTCAATGTCTTGACCTTGCCCCTATAAATATAAATCATTGACTTGAAACAAAAGTAATTTACAAACCTTAGATGAGGCTTCAAGAACTTGACAAGCATCACATTTACAGAGACAAGTACTTTCTAGCTTCTCAGGATCAAAATCAAGACCAATTTCCCCAGAACCTTCTGATTCTGATTCAACATCTATCTCAACTTTATATTGTACTGTAAAAACGAAAAAGAGAAAAAAAGTATAGTATCATTTAACCAATCACTAATGACAACATTAACATTATAAAACCAAACAAGTAATCTAACATTCAAACTTATTTTTCATTGTTTGCATGGTCATCCTTGAACAGTAACAAGCATACCCCTTTTCTGCCTTTCTAAAATACCTTTCTTCGCTCCTCTTTCCTCTTGTGTTGCATTCTTTGAGGTCTCCTAGGCATACTTAGGGGATCTCATCCCTTATTACACGGCGGACTTGCGGTGTTTACTTGGAGAATCATCCAGAGTACAAATACAAAACCAATTTTAGCAGAAGCATTAA
>NW_028234411.1:22334560-22337060 GCF_977035675.1 Penaeus japonicus
ACATTATTACTTGCATAACCTGTATTTCAATGACCTCTGCCAAATTCCAAGTATCAATCCTTATTAACCCATTCCCGACGGGGGATTTCTAGCCTAGAATGTCCAAATGCCGGGGCTTTCGAATTATTAGGCCTAAATCAATTGAATAGCTGGCACAATACTGTGCCGCCCGGCAACTGGGCTTTTGAATGCGCGGTACACATGCTGTACCACCCGTCCTGTGTGGGTTAACACTAGAACACAAACAGCGGGTGTAACACAACTGACGTTTCCTTAATTATCTGACCACACATTGGGTTTCGTGTTAACCCATATGGTATTCTCAGCCTATGTTATGCTCTAGTGGTATGAAGTAGCACTAGATTAGGCTCATTTTCAGTCTGAAACCTGACGTTTGTATCCCCGTATTATTAACTCTTGGATAATTCATAATGAAAATATGACCAGAATAAGTGGCAGACAACTCATCAGGTGTAAATACAAAATACACTTGGTGCTGTTTTTAAGACATGGGCAGAGAAGAGGTTATTATCTCCAAAAACCCTAAAAATATTGATTTGCACTGCCAGTGAACTTCCATCACCAGTCCACGTTGTAGACCCAATAGGCCCAGTGACTGTAAATAGGGCTTCTCTTCCAGTTTGAACATCATTTAGAGCTCATTTCAAGGAATAAATATTTCCATTTTTGCCCCCCATCAAAAATGTTTTTATCTTCCTCCATCATGGTGAGCTTAAGCTGCCAAGTGGTTGTGTCTTTGCCAGCTGAGACTATGATGTCCCAGAATCACGTGTGAGTCAACTGGGAGTTCTTCATAGCACTGGTATCAGTTATCAGATTTTAGTTTATAATCATGTTCGCATAATCTAAACTTTCAGGTGATTTTCTAGTCACTCTCCTACAATTCATTGACTTCAAATATCTCAGTGCAGGGAAACTTCTGTTTTAACTTTCAATAAATTCTGAACCTAAGCTTGCTTTAAAAGTCTGAGATATTTAAGGCTTGTGTACATGTTCCGTGAATTTAAAGTTTGTATTTGAGGGTTAATAAAAGGTGCAAATTTATATGTTCCAACTAAGAATATATTTAAAATTACAGACCAGCATCTGAATCCATACTTTTAAATTTCATTTCCCAGTATATAAGTGACATACTATGTTTGTCACCAGATATTCACTTGATCTCTCACATTCATCATTCACATTGATTTGCAGTGCAGTACATGTATATTAACCCATTGCAGACGGAGATAAATTTGCTTGCCCAGCCTCCAGGATAGGTTTTATTTTAGAGAGAGACCACTTGGAGCAATATAATTTGAAGCATCCAAATCTCTTTCAGTCATTCATTGTAAAACTAGAGCGGTTTTTGTGTTTTATTTTTTTGTGTTTTATTGAGTTTAGAGACTTATATGTGCCGTATGACAGGCTCTATCAGTGCTGCAGTTGACTAAAATTGTAGTATGTTATCCATATTAGCTCATTATTTTCTTTATACTCAATGTGATAGAAGTATTGCTGTTTTATGGGAGGACAAAAGGCACCTTTATTTTTTCGTGTTTTTGTGCTGTCATGAACGAATACGAAACATAAAACCACCTACAATAAAGATAACAAGAAGAGGTAGGGAAGAGGAATGAAACCTGTGCTTGTGACTGTGAGTGCCACAGTGAAAGACATCCATATTGGCACAGGAGAACATTTTAGACACTGGGTATGGATTGAGTCACCTTCCTCTTCTCGTTCTGCCTGCACATCCTTCATCGGCGGTACTTTAGAGCAAGGGTTCATCAACTTAGTGTGTGCCATCGCTCTATAGAGACAGTGCATGCTAGAGGCCGTGGATGGGTGCCATTCAAGGCTCTCTCACCTGCTGGTGCTAGAAAAAAGTGGTGCCATCTAGGTTTTGGACGTTAAGCTTGCATGATAGTATGGTAATTATAGTAATTAGGACTGCAGTAGCCATCATCACTCATTCCTTTTTCATAGCAAAATAAAATAGCACAGTGATCCAAAATCCCCGAACGTTGTGTACGTCATGACGCCCGTCGTCAGGCCAAAGCTCCTACGTCATGTATGTCATGACACCCGTACGCAATGGGTTAAAGAATAAAAATTAAAGAAGTAACTAATAACAAGTTTCACTGTATATTTCTTATCATTCCAAAACTGTCTTTCATGATACATATTATCTAGTACTAATTCTGATGTATAAATATAACCATATGATACCATAGGGTATTCCAAACATTACAGTTCCTTCATGAAATCTAAATATAACTTAGGTATTTCTTGAAAAAGGTTACTTTTAAGTAAACAATGTATTTGATTTTCCTCATCTTTATTTAATATTCACTTTGATGCATTTATGGTACTCTGCTTTAGGAATCAATCTTTTTCAAAAACAGTATACTTTTTTCACAAAATCAATCAAGAAAATAAATTATGAACAAACACTGCATACATATCAAGTATCTACAACTATTTACATTATGAAAAT
>NW_028234411.1:22347060-22349560 GCF_977035675.1 Penaeus japonicus
TGCCCAGTCTTCATCATGGGTTCTATTTCAGAATGAGGCAGCTTCACACACCATACACTCTCCTCCAGTCACTCATTGTAAAACTAGAGCCAGTTTTGTGTTTTGAATTTTGTGTGGTTTATTGTGTTTAGAGATTTATAGGTGCCATATGACAGGCTCTATCAATGCTGCAATTGACTAAAATTGTAATATATGATTCATATCAGCTCATTATTTTCTGTGAGTGCCACAATAAAAGGCATCTCTATTGGCACAAGAGCACATTTTGGACACTGGGCATGGTTTGAGTCACCTTCCTCTTCTTGTTCTGGCTGCGCATCCTTCATCGGCAGTACTTTAGAGCAATAGGTCAGTAACTTTTATCGCTCTATAATGATAGTGCTTGCTGGAGACCATAAATGGATGCCATTCAAGGCTCTCTCTCCTGCTGGCGCCAGAAGAAAGTGATGCCATCTAGGTTTTGGATGTAAGGTTTGCTTAATATTACAGTAATCATAGTAATTATGACTGCAACTATCATCATCACTCACTCCTTATTCATATCACAATAAAATAGCAGAGTGATCCAAAATTCCCGAACGTCATGTACATCATGATGCCCGTCGTCAGGCCAAAGCTCCTGCGACATGTATGTCATGACACCCATGCGCAATGTGTTAATAACACACATCTACTCAAATGGAAATGTAAACAGTGAAGACAATAAAAATGGATGTGATTCTTTATTAACCCAGTCACGACGGGGGCATTCCAGCCTTGCATGTTACAATGCCGGGGCTCTCGAATGCATAGGCCTAAATCAGTTAAATAAACAACGCCGTATGGCGTCACCCGGCGAACGGGCCTTGAATGCGCGGTACCGTAGTTTGCCACCTGTCCAGAGAGGGTTAAAGTTCATTAATAATTGTTTGAGAAACTAACTGTTCAACTTGTTATATAATCTCTATACATCATATAATAAACAATAAAATTAATGAAATGTTCATATTCATACAGATCTATTGTTCTTGTAGACTGGAGAAATTAATCCATGAGAAAATGTTAATCCCTACTAATTCCAAAAGTATGCGTGAGATATATATATATTGGAAAAGGGAGAGAACATTTTGTCTCCATGTCATAACCACTTCAGTGGTATGTATAGGCCCATTGTACATTGAGCTAAATATTAGTATTTTTCTCACATACATTCTCTGACAGGCAATATGTATAATTATTCACAGAGGTAACACAAAATGTGAGTGACTTATGATCATAATAATATATTCTACATGATACAACTTCTATACTTAAAAGTTTCAATGGAATTGTCACTAACTTAATAATTCCTTCGACTCGGTACCATATAGGTCATGGTTATATCAAAGAAATACCATATCTTCTGCAATATTTTTATCGATGACACATTACTAAACACCATGAAAGCAGTATCGATGGATTCCTCTCATCCTCTCATATGTAGGGAATATTACCTGCAATTCCATCCTTATACCCCACAATCTGGCCTTAATCCATTCCTGATGGGACAATAATTATCCTACTACTGCTCCCATCATGAAGATAACAAGTGCATGCAACCTCCATGTGCAAGATCTCTTCTGATGTAAAGCCACAATGTGCCTCTAACAGCTCTATTCACCCACCTGATTTGACGGGATGCTGAGAGGCGATTTTTGTATTTCTTTTTTTACATTTTTTTGACAAATCAAGAAGAAATGCCTATACAAATATCCCTGTAATGGGTATATACATAAGTAACTATATAAAATATATATTCAGTGGGAGAGATCATGACATGACTATATCTGGCTGGAGTGAACTATTCCCAAGACATGATTTTATGTCATCTGGCGCAAATGAGTTAAACAATATGGGAAGGCATAGAGTAGATCAGTTTCTAAAACCTTCATCCTGCACAGTCGACTGGTCTTACCATCTATCAGGAAAACAAACGTAGGATGTTTAGTTTTTCTATAGATGACAGCCAATGAGGGATACCACAAAATCAAATGGCCAATCATTGAGTTTTTAAGTTCCTTCATTTTAGTGAATCTGCTAGTTAAATTTTTCTAATGGTTTACAATATATAGACACCAAAATAAAAACTCCCAAAAATCAAGGTAAGTAGCACAAAGTACTATAAACCAGGAGGCAGAGGCATAACATCAGAACCAGATAAGGTTAGGGTTTTGTAGGCAAAAATGACAAGAAAACAGCGCATATAATTTCCCACCAAAAATCACCTCACGTCATGTCTTAAGTGTAGAGACCATCACGATCAATCGGTGTGCATATGATATGACTTGCCTTACAGGTACGTAAATCAAAAGGACACCACACCTTTTACATTTTAATTCTACAGAAAGAAGATATATGGTGAAACTAAGTTATATTTGTGCTATATATAGCGCAAGTTAATTCTATACTACCCAGCAATTTCCCTTCTCTACTCCATGCCCTCGCCTACCATCGGATTGTGGGATTACATCCACATCAGTGT
>NW_028234411.1:22352060-22354560 GCF_977035675.1 Penaeus japonicus
TTCCACTGACATAATTTCGTAGAAAGGCCAAAAATACCCACTTACGTCAAGTCAAGTAAATAATCAAGAGGAAGGCCTAAACCAAGAGCACTTGACAGGTTCTGTGCAAGTGTCTCCAGTTCTGTCACTTCTTCCTGCAGTTCCTGTACGTCTTCCTCCGTCAGGGTCTCAGGGGTTGTCTCCTCCTCCTAACCTCCGGAAGAGTACTTATCATTAGTTGTTTGATGACAGTGAAATTTTACGATGTATTAAAGGATGTTACTGATTTTTTTTTTGTTTTTATCATGCGATATAGATTGGACAGATATTCATTAAGAGAGCAAGAGTCATTAAAAATAGTTATCATTTGTGAACTGAAATACGGCAACAACTTTACAATAGCAGGAAATAGAACATCCAAGGATTCTACAAGTTTTTGTTGTTTAACCCTGCAACATACTAAAGCAATGGTTGTAGACTAAACAGCGAAGGGAAAAACGGGGAAACAAAAACCTTGTGCAAGAAATAAAGCGAAAAGGCCTTCGACATATTCGCATATTTTCCTATATTCGTATATTTTCGTTGTTTTGTTTACAATTAGTCCAGCAGGAATCCTTCACATGGATTACTAATGAAACAGGCCCTTACTCATGAGATGATGAAAGCAGAAATATTTACAGAAACTCTTAATTCTGTATGCTACGAACACAGTACGCAAGGGTAGTCACAAGTCCGGCTTTCAAATATAACACAAATGGCAGAGGGAATCAATATGTACAACTAATCCCGAATTGTTTTGAAAATTTTCTCATAATTTCCATCCTCAAAATAACTCTTAGAAGTATTCATTTGATTTCCTTGGCCTTAACAACCTTTGAATAGATTACACATTCTCTTAGTGTTGGTCTACTAGCATCATCACACCTGTTCATCAGTCATTTGGATGTCTGTCTTGTCTTTCTCACCTTATCCAAAAGCTGCAGAGACTGGAACCTTCTAACGAGATCTCTGCTCTTGCACTCGTATTCAGCACTGCAAAAGATGTTCTTGTTTATTACTTTTGTACACAAATACATCTTGAAACAAAGCGTTTTCACTTTGTTGCACTCACTCTCATCCTTTCTGACTTTTAGCAAGTAGTCATTATAAATAGGTCTCTTGCACAGTTTAATGAGAACCATCAGATATTTGTAGATGACTCAAAATACCCCAACAATCCTCCCTGACTTTTTGTTGCCTTCAGTATGCATATTGTTTTGCATATATATATATATATATATATTTTTTTTTTTTTTTTTTTTTTATCAAAAGTGGAATCACTGACAAGGAAAAAACAAAAAACAAACAATAACCAACATATTAAAAATCAGGGAACTCTTCCATAGATCTTGTTTGTGTTATTTAGCGACACAAGATTAGGACGACAGAGGGAATCATCGCTAATATGGATGTAAATTACATTTTATATTCGAAAGGGTGTTAATTCGCGTGGAGAGGAAAGTTCTGCCGTTAATGCTATTTCCATGTTTAATTTATATGCTGATATCAGTGGCGATGTATTTTAAGCGAATGTGCACTATACAGAGTAGGGAAATACCTGATGTGCATATTCAACAATTCCTGAATGATATACAAGACGGTGTTGAGTTGATAGTTGCTAAATTTCCCTTTATAAGGTGAAATGCTAATGTATTTTCATTATTGACACCCAAGGTTTCCCTGAGAATTACACCCACGGCTTAAAACCTCTAATCTAGCCTGTCATCTAATCGCATAATATTTATATCGAACAAAATATCGAAGGCCCCCTAAAAGAAATAAAACTAATATACAAGAAAAAAACGTAGAATACCAACACCCTATGCGTGGTCTGCTCTTGGATGGAAGAGGTGAGAGCGCGAATGGAATCCAGCTGATCCTTGTAGGCTCTCAGCTGTTGGTTGAGCTCCTCTGCCATCTCCAGGTGAAACTTCTCACGCTCCCTTGCTTCCATGTCTTTGCCTGGAACATTATTATGGATCATTAACCTTATTTAACTACTTATAAAATCTCAAATATATCAAGTCATTCGTCCACTTTATAATGTGAAAAATTATATTTTAATATCATCTGTCACATGACTACTCTCTAGAGCATACAAAATATAGGGAATACATTCCAATACATTCCTTGACATAAAAAAAATATATGAACATTAGAGATTGTACTCATCTGAGAAGCATATTACAGTTAACGATAAAAGTTAACCCAGAGATCACGTGAAACCAAAATACTTATCAATTAAAGATACGACAAAATTTGTACAACAGACCAACCTTGAAGTTTATGGAGTTCAGCATCCAGCTCAGCAGTCTTAGCTCTCTGCGTTTCTAGGACTGCTTGTAGTTCATTCTGTTTAGTCTCAGCTGCTTTCAACTGCCACTTCTTCCGTCCGAAATATATTCAATTGCAAGTTAGTATTTACTGTAATAACTGTATGCTGCAACAGTTAAGCAAAACTAGTATTTGTACACTACTTCTG
>NW_028234411.1:22357060-22404560 GCF_977035675.1 Penaeus japonicus
AAGATAGTCGACAGTTAAATTTTAATCATCATTAATTCTGGAACCCCACAATACTTGTAGTTATATTTGTTGAAATTTAGGTCACGTAAGGAGTGTAAAGGAACATAGTAAATTGTACTAAGGGCTTTCCAGAACTATTGTGTTGCTTTTATGATATGTTATGACAGGAAAATCTTACTAAGAAGTCATCATTGTTGATGCAAATAATGGACTGCATACTGTCCATTTAAATGTCTGCATTGACCAACTATGCTTGGGGATGACAAGAAATTGGTAAATGTTTACAATGTACTTGGAGTGGTTTTCAAAGAAATATGCAATTTGTGGTGGCTAACAAGCTGAAGTCCAACCCAACAGTGGCACAGTGCCATGCCAATATCCTTAATGTAATTGGTTTCTGCAGACTGCAGTTGCTATATCTCAACAGTAGACATCTTAAGTACTCCATCAATATGGAGGTTGTTGGTATGGGTAATGAAAAGTTTTTAGTGGGATTTACCATGAGCATATGTTATGCTATTGCTATTGAAATATAACCTTAGAAGAAGAAATGCTTTATTATGTGATTTGCTCAACCCAGTTTACTTGGTATGGTCTCCACTGAATTTGTGGCCAGATATGAGGTTGCAGTAACTTAAAAATCCTTAGCTTGATGACAGAGGGTTATCCAAAACAATGGAGCCTGTGTCCCTTGTTCTTAATCACTACACCTAAATGTTGTATGGAAGATAGTCTTTGTGTATGAATTGTTAGAATATGAATATGGGTGAAAAAATTCACAGTTATTGCTTATTTTGATTTTAATTTGCGTCATTATAAGATTATGTCTGTATTTGTAGTTTTATTATTATTGTCATGAACATTCAAGATCCATATAAAGAACTGATGAGTTTTTCCCCCATTTTACAGTTAGCAGAATGCAGCTGAGTGTGGTATCAAGCTAAGTTCTGGAGTAGAGGATTCATCATCTGGAGATAGATATTGAATGAAAAGCATCATTTATTTAGGAATCTGTACAAATAATAGTAAGGTGAAAAGCATATGTGCAGGAAACATATTAACTATAAGAAGATCAGGAAAAGTGTTTACGGTACATAGGACTTAAGTATGTCATTTTATAGGAGGAACACAAATGGGGGCTTGAATACACCAGGGGGTTCCCGTGTGCGACAAGCCTTCAAAAGTCCTTTTAGAGGAAAAGTGTCTTCAGAGTCTAGTCCAAATCAACAGACACCAGAAAACATTTTGCCAGAAGATTCCTCCAAAGACTTGAAGACATCTCGCAGCACCTTAGAATCCCAAATACAAAATGATGGAGGAAAAGGACCAGCTCATATAACTCCAAAGAGACATGTATTATCAAAGTCGAACATAACTAGGCGAACTTCCCAACAGAGTTTCTGTGCGCCATTCCGGAGCCCAAGCAGGAACGCAGCCCTAGATCAAGCTCAAGTCTCCTTGGAGGAACAACTGGCTGAACTACAGAAGCAAGAATTAGAATTAGATAAAGAAATTACTTCCCTTGAAGAACAAGGCCTAAAAACTGAAGAACTGCAAGTACATATAGAGAATCTACATTGCTACAATGAGATTAAGGATGCAGCTCAGTTGGTCATGGGGCGATTAGCTGAATTAGAGGGAGTTACAGTGAAAGAAATGCATGAGAAATATGAGATATCCAATTATGATTAAAGATGAATATATTGTGAAGCTTTATGAACATATGAACAATTTGAGTTAAGTCCTCATTCATTATAATACAATTTAAAAGCTAATTTTTTTTACGATATGAGATTTTGAATGGTAAATTCTTTTAGTTACAATAATAGGAATATGATAAAACATATCTTTGTATGTTATATGGTGAGGTGAATTTTTGTACATCCTTCATCAAATGGTTCTTGCCTTATTTAGTGTTTTGTTTATTTTTTTTTATACAGATATGGGTGATTTTTTTTAAGCAAATGATCATACCATATTCTTTGGTGCCTGAAGCTTGTTGGATGAAATTTGCAAAATTGTAAGAATTGGATCAGTGGTGCATTTCATTGCATGTTTATAATGAATATGAAGTTGATGTTCTTTTCTAAAGTTGTTTTATTGATCCTTAATAGTGTTTATTATGTTAATTTAAGAAGAGATTTTTGTGATGGTTCATAAATGGACAAATATCTTAATTTACTTTTGAGAATTCTGGAAAAGTATGAAAATGTGTTGAAAAATAAAGAAGTCAGTGGAGGTGTTATTATTTTAGAGTCTATCTCTTTGGATAATTTATGTTATTTTTGTATTTTAAAAGTATCGGGAAAATGGCATGTATAAAGTCAAAGTTCTATCAATATCCATATATTGCAATTTAGATTATCACAAACCACACAGTATACTAGATAAAGAAAGAGCGAGAGGCATTTCAGCATGAGTAACCAGCTCTACTCATTCTATCTAATTATTCCATAACATCGCTGCCACAATCAGTACTAACCCATTGTGGATGAGTGTCATGACACATGACAGGATTTTTTGGCCTGACAGCGGGTGTCGTGATGTGCATAATGTTGGGGGATTATTTATCACTGTTTCTTTATTGCACTATGAGTAATGAGTGTGATAATAACAATTGCAGTCATGATTGCTATAATTGCTGTAGTATAGCAAAATGGGTTTCACATAAAATCTAAAACCTAGATGGTACCACTTTCTTCTAGCACCAGCTGGAGAGAGAGCCTTGAATGGCACCCATCCACAGTCTATAGGAAGCACTGCCTTTAGAGATTGATGGCACTCAGCAAGACGCTGACATCTTGCTCTAAAGTATCGGCAATGAAGGATGTGCAGCAGAATGAAAAGAGTAAGATGACTCAAACCATGCTCATATCTACAATGAGCCCCTGTGCCAGTAGGAATGCCCTATACTGTGGCTTCATAATCATAAGCATAGCTTTCCTTCCTCTTCCTTACCTCTTCATGTTATCTTCATTGTGGATGATTATATTTTTCAAATTTGTTTACAACAGTACATAAATATGAAAAAAATAAAGTTGCTTTTTGTCTTCCCATAAAATAGCACACTTAGTATAAAGAAAATAATGAGCTGATATGGACAATATAATACAATTTTAGTCAACTGTAGCATTGGTAGAGCCTGTAATATGACACATATAAGTCTCTCAATACAATAGAACACAAAAATTATTCTAGTTTTACATTGAGTGACTGAGAGTGGGAAAAGTCAAGGTATGTTGCATGGAGTTGCCTTGCCCTGAAATAAGACCCATCCTGGAGACAGCAAACAAATCTATCTCTGTCTGCAATGGGTTAATTCTGTGGTGGGTAGAAAGGTGTGGTGCCACCATATTTAGTGAATCATGAGAAATGTATCCCACTGCATTAAAACTGTACCCAATAGTAAATACTACAGTATTGCATTTAAGTTATACTAAGGTGCATAGCTGAATAAGTGAGAGCTGGATGCTTCTTTATTAAAATACTTATTATTATTGCATAACTTGTATCATTGAGTATTATAACTTGAATGGAGATTGAATTTTAAGAAAACATGCTTTTAGATGTTATGTTGAAATGTAAATATTTTTTTATTTTGTAACACACAAAAAAAGGGGAAAAATCATATACATCTAATTACTAGACAACACACATTTAAGTAAACTTGAGTTGCAGGTGTAAAGGTTAAAATGTATGAATATATGGGAAATGGAAGTTATTTTGATAGTTTCGAAAATGCAGTTTTAGTTATGTATCTAAAAGGAAATATAGTCAAGGAATTTACATTCAGGAATGATAGATAGGAAGGAAGACAAACAATTACTGTTAGAAACTGAAAATGCAGGTAAATACACTGATACAAAGATGCAATAGACATAGTTGAGCTACCAAATCTCTTTGTTCTGGTAGTTTTTAAAAACAAAATTATTTATTCCAATATCTGGCATGTATAATCTGCATGCAGATAACTTGAATAACATAACTGAATTATAATGTTCACAAAAATGAATATTTTCACCTAAGATTTTTCTTTTATTATATTTATACTTTAATACATTCAATTGCTAGTCATATTTGTATTTTCACCTGATTATACCAAAACAAATAATTCCCAACTGTAATCTCACTTCAGGATAACATGATGGACTTCATCCTGACTGTGAAAGATCCACAAGAATGGCACAAAGCAAATATGACACTCAACCCAAAGCATTACTCAGCCCTTCGATATGGTGGTCATCACTTTGTGGCCAATGTTCAGGAGAACTGGGGAGCCAAAGTGTACTTCAATACTCTTGTGCCAACTCATGAAGGGGTAAGTTACTATAGGCAATAGTATAATCAATGACAGTTCTGAATCGATCAGTTTATATTGATTTTACTGTTTACATAGTTTTACTTCTATTTTTAGTATTTACTTTATCAGTTGAATGTATAATATATTTGCAGATGATAAAGTATGGAGTAATATCTCAGAAAAGTTTAATCACTGATTTGCTTGACTGGGAGACGATGTATGTAGCTGGCCGACTGCACAAACCTGTTCTTATGCTACATCAAGGTTGGTTGTTGTCACTGCTAACTGATCCCTGTAATGCTTTCTATTTAAAGGAAAAGTACATTTGTTGAAAAAACAGCTCTAATATAGATTTCATTTACCAGAAATAGTAATGATGAAATGAGGAAATGACTGAGGAAAAAAGTTTTTAAGTTTTCTGTTAGATCTTTAATTAACTGTAAAAACTTATCATAAAAATCTGTGGCTTTTTTTCTTCTTCTTTTTTAACATACCTAAAAAGTAGTGTATTTGGAAAGAATGAGACCTTAATTATGTAGTGCAGTTAACCCTCAATTATCTAAAGCTGTAATCCTGAAACAACCAAATCAAATGGGGCTGCAAGTGTCAAACATGTTAGTAAAATCATGTAACCTATACTGTTTGATATGAGAATGGTAAAAGAAGCAGATTTCACCAGACATTTTGAAAAAAATGCTTTATGCAGATGGACCTATTATTTACACGATCTTGTTACCCTTCCTATTAGATAATAAAGCTGTAGTATACAAGTACAAAACGAAATGAGACACAGACTTGGGTAGTTATTAAAACAAATAATAAAAATATAGAGTTTATTTACACAGTACTCTCTTGTTCTGCACTATATTTTTGCACATCTAGTCTTAAGCCATATTTTATACATTTGGAAATATTACATTATGTAGTGTCATAGTCTACATAATGCAACCATTGTTGTTTATTTACTGTTTTTGCTAAATATTCTTTTCCTGTTTATATTTGAAAGCACCTGAGGAAGAGGAACTTCGCAATGCTCTGAAGATTAACTTGTATGCAGCCTTACATACTGCATTGCTGATGCTTCCAGATTCTTTCAGTGAAGAACAGTTGTACTTAATATTAGCAGGATTATCATACTCAGGTCTGTGAGTACATTATTTGAGTTTATGGTATGCATTTATTACTCATAATCATTTATGTTACTAAATATAAAATATTATGCTATGGTTGATAAAATTAAGTCAAAATTATATGCTATTTTATTGACAAAATTTATTTTAATTAACAGTCATTTATATGTAGTCAATTCACTATATAAAGTTCTATCTTTTCAACAGGTGACTTCCGCATGCAAATTGGAGAAGACCAGAATAAAGTTCGCAATATAGTTCGAGCACAAACACAAGAGTTCCGAACTTTGTACGCGCCAATTTTAAAAGACCTCTCAGAATATGCCCTAGTTGACAGATTTAAAGGCATGGGAGAACAGGATACTTCTCCCCCAGCCAGGCTACACCACCTATCTATGCTTCCTAAAAAGCTTCAGGTATAGAGAAAAAATATGAAAAGTATAAGAACATATTTATTGGTAGGAAACAAGATATTTTAACATATAGTTCTGGAATTTTATGTCTGTTATAGAAAAGTTTTGTTTGCAGTAGCTTATATATCATTAATGACATAAAATCAGTATTACCTTTTTTCTTTTTATTTTTGTAAACCAGTGAGACATAACTTCTTTTTTGTCAGCTATTTTTGATAAAAGAGTGGAACAAGGATGGAAGAAGTAGAGACATGGAAGATGTTCTCCGTGCTGCTGCTCACGACCCTGATGTTGGTGATGTCATTGTCAAAGGTAAGCATTGATTTTTTCTAAATGAATATTTTCTGGTTAGTAGCTTTGTAGGTAAAAGAAATAGTATACTTTGCTTCACTTGAGTCAAGTTACCAGTACATGTATAATTTGAATTATAGATTATAAGCATTAGATCATATGTAAAATTTGTTTTTCTGTGATACCAGGGATTCAAGATATAGTGAAGACTTCCAGCCTAACACAGAGTGTGAAGGGAATACTTACTGCTGGAGGAATTAAGTCCATAAGATACTCATGGGCCAAGATAAAGAAGATGTGGAAGAGTTTACGAAGATAATGATGCTAGAGCCGACTAGTTAAAAATAATCTTGACTAGTCATTTCAAGTAGTGTTTCAGTGGATGTAAAAAGGTTTATTTATAGTGTTCAAGCATAAAACAAGACTCATTAGTCACCCTAAGTGCTTACCTCTAGTCTTCAGTTTATGGTCTTTTATAACAGGTAATTTTACACTGTAAATGTAGAATTCTGAGAAATTTTACAAACTGATGTCTTGTCATATAATAATGTATAAAAACTGTATAGACCAGTAAAATGATTAAAACTAATTGACAAGTTTATTTCATACCCTGTTTTAAAGTTTTAAATTCTATAGTATGATAAGGATGATAGAATATAGAAACAAACTTTACAAGAAAAATATTTAATTATGGCTCAAATTACAAATATGTCTTGAAATATTTCACCCTTGTCCATGTGTTACATATAATAAACATGTATAACAATATGTTGCCAAATTTTTTTATACTAGTCCACAGTACATGCTCCTGAACTGTCTATTACTTTTTGACATTAAAATCCCAAAAGTTTGATCTAATAATACATTCCATATATATTTTTCTCAGTTACTTTCAAATAAAGGAATATATATTGGTGACCACATTAAACTATGAATTGAAGATATTCCAAAGGGAAATACTGTGATCAGAGGACCCAGCTGCAAGGATACTACCAAAACCATAATGCTCTACATCACATTTGGAATAAGCAAGGCATTCTACTGTCTTCTTGTGATATTGGAGAACAGCTAGAGGTTTGCACTTCTTACTGGCATACAATCTGATGCGAGAATCCCACCCTCCAAGAGAAAATATTTTCCCATCTGGTCGTGTGATGCATGAGGACACACTCCAGGATTAGTGATTTGAATCTCTTTGGCAACTGTTATTGAAATGTTGGTGTCAATCCTGAAGACAAATACTTTTTCTGAAGCAGTTCCAACTATTCCAGTTTGAGAGTCGTTATGAAACGAAAGGCATATAGGATTGTCATTCACACATGTCTCACTAATAACAGAAGTGTTGCTCCAGTCCCACAAAGAGATGTGGCCACTCTCATAGGCAACAAGAGGCTGAATGTGTTCTGCAATGTTCACCCAGACCACTTGCATGAGACTTCCTCGACTCTTGGCATCTTGGGGAATCAAAGAACAGATTTTGTACTTGGTTTTGGTATCCCACACAGTGACACCTAATTGGCTTGGTCCTGGCACTGCTAGTAAACTATTTCCATTAACTAAGCAAGTCATGCTACATTGACTGAAGCCAAGGTAATCAACCAGAGGATATTGAGATTCAGCCTCAGGTGGTGACGCAGTGATGTCCCATAACTTGACGCTGTCATGTCTCCCTTGTGTCCACAGTTTTCCAGGAATATGACTGTATATCCATACAATTGATGACCCTGGATGACCTGACCATTTCCAAACTATACTGCTTGTCTGTAAAAATATGAAATAAAGAAAATATTACATCTGGCATATATCAAGGTATGTCTAAAAATATATTTATACTATTTAATCATGTATAAAGAAAATAAAATGAATTATAATAAAATCACATACAAACAAAACATTAAATGAATGCAAAACCAGTATATTCAAACTCAAGTTCACACTTCAAATCAAAACATATTTTGAAGTTAAAACAACCTTAAGATCCCATATGAGGACCTGTCCTTCTTGTGTTCCAGCAGCTATCCTTTGTATTTTCCCTGTATCTTCATTTTCAAGGAAAGTAACTGACATAACAGGGGCACTGGCCCCCCTAAGGACAAACACTGGGTCTGGGGGTGAAGTCATAATTCTGTGGATAACAAAAAAAATTAACATTATCTCAATGCAGTTGCCAAGCAGTTACAATTTTTTTCCCAAACAATTATGAAGTCATTACCAGAAATAGTTTTGAAGATATGAAAAATAGAAAATAAACAATGAACCCTAAAACAAATATGAACATCTAAATGAACAGCAAACTATCAATTATTAAAAACTCATTTTAAATTCAACTGCAAAATGATAGCAATCTATACACCTTAACCCACTCACGACAGGGGCATTCCAGCCTTGCATGTCACAATGCCGGGGCTTTCGAACGCTTAGGCCTAAATCAATTAAATGGCTGGCACCATATTGTGCCACCCGGCCACTGGGCTTTAGAATGAGCGATACAGTAGTGTACCACCCGTCCAGAGAGGGTTAATGATCTCGGTTTGAACTGGTATGAAATGGGGAGAGGGAGTGCGGGTGTGTGGGTGGGTGAGGGTGTGTGTTTGGGTGTTAGTGTGGGTGGGTGGGTGGGAGGGTGGGTGTTGTTGGGTGGGGGGTGTTTGGGTTGGGGTGAGTGTGGGAGGGGGTGTGAGTGTGTGTGTGTGTGTGTTTGAGTGTGTGATTGTGTGTGTGTGTTTTGTGTGAGGTGAGTGAGAGTTTGAGTGAGTGAGTGTGTGTGACAGTGTGGTTGTGATTGTTGAGTTTGTTAGTGTGTGGTGAGTGTGTGTGTGTGTGTGGGTGTGGGTGAGAAGATTGTAGATGGTGGTGTGAGTAGAAGAGAGAGTGTGTGAGAGTGTGGGTGTAGTGGGTTGTGTGAGTGGAGTTTATTTATGTTTTAGGTGTGAGTGTGTGTGTGGGGGTTGTTGGATAGTTGTGGTGGTTTGGGATGGTGGTGTTTGTTTTGAGGAGTGTGGGTGATAGGTTTTGTTGTGGTAGTGGTTATGTAGTAGTTTGAGGTTTTGGTGCGAGTGTGTGAGAGTGTAGCGATAGAGTGAGTTGTGGTGGATTGGGTTTTGTGTGATTTAGGTGAGGGTGTGTGAGAGTGTGTGGGTGTTGATTGGTGGTGGTGTTAGTGGTGAGAGAGTGATGTGTGTGTGAGTGTGTGGGGTGGTGGTGGTGATTGAAGGGGGAGTGAGTTGGTGTGAGTTTGTGGGGGGGTGTGAGTGAGTGTGGGTGTGATGTGTTTTGGTGGGAGAGTGTGTGTTGGTGTTGGTGTGTGTGGATGATGGAGGATGTGAGTTGTGGGTGTTTTTAGTGTGTTTGTGTATGATAGAAGTTTTGGTTTGGTTGTTGGGAGTTAAAGTGTGTATGATGTTGTGTGTTGTGTGTGTGTGTTTTTGTGTGTGGTGGTGTGTTTGTGGTGTGTGTGGGTGTGGTTGTGGAGGTGTGGGGTGTGTGTGGGGTTTGTGGAGTTTGAGTGTGTTTTTGTGGGGGTGTGTGAGGTGTTGGTTTGTGTGTTTGTTGTGTGTGGTGGTGTGTGTGTGTGTTGTTTGTGTGTGGGGTAGTGTGTGGGTGGGTGGGTGTTTGTGGGTTTGTTGGGGGGGGGGGAGTGTGTGTTTGTGTGTGTATGGGTGGGTTGTGTTGTGGGTAGGTGTTGTTTGGGTGTGGGTTTTTGGTGATTTTGGTGTGGGGGTTTGGTGTTGTGGGTTGTGTGTGTGTGTTGTTGGTGTTGTGGGTTGATGGGGGGGGGGTGTGGTGGGGGGTGGGGGGGTTGGGGTTGGGGTGGTGATTGGGGGGTTGGTTGTGAAAAGGTTGAAACTAATGTAATGTTTTGTTGGATGTGTGGGTGTGGGGTTTGTTGTGTTAGTTGGGTGTTGTGTTGGTGTGTGTTTGTGTGTGTGTGTGTGTTGTGTGTGTTGTGTTTGTTGTTTGTTGTGTGTGTAGTGTGGGGAGGTGGTGGTGTGGGTGTGTGTGTTGTGCGGGGTGTGGGTGTGTTGTGTGTGTGTGTGGGGTGTGGTTGGTGTCGTGTGTAGTTGGTGTGTGTTGTGGTTGTGTGTGTGTTATTGTGTGTGTGGTGTTGTGTTGTGGTGTGTGTGTGTGTGGGTGTGTGTTGGTGTTTGTGTGTTGTGTGTTGAGTTTGTGTGTGTGTGTGGTGTGTTGGGTGTGTTTGTGTTGTGGGTTTTGTGTGTGTTGTGTGTGTTGTGGAGTGTGTGTGTGGGTGTGTGTGTGAGTGTGTGGGTGGTGTTTTGTGTTTGTGGTGTGTTGTGTTGGTGTGTGAGTATGTTATATTGTGTGTGTGTGTTGTGTTGTGGTGGTGTTTGTGTTGTGTGTGTTGTGTGTGTGGGTTGGTATATATATATATTGTTGTGTGTGGTGTGGTGTGTGTGTGTTGTGTGTTGTTGTGTGGGTGGTGTGTGTGTGGTGGGTTGTGTGTGTGTGTTGTGTTTGTGGTGTGTTGGTGTGTGTGTTGTTTTGGGTGAGGTGTATGTTGTGTGTAGTGGGTGTGTGTTGTGGGTGGGGGTGTGGTGTGTGGGTGTGTGTTGTGGTGTGTGTTTGTGTGTGTGTGTTGTAGGGGTGGGTGTGGGGGGTGTGGTGTGGGGTTGTGTGTGTGTTGTGTATTGTGTGTGGTTGTGTTTGTGTGTGTGTGTTGTGTGTATGTGTGTGTTTGGTGTGTGTATGTGTGTGTTTTGTGTGTGTGTGTGTGTGTGTGGGGGGTGGGTGGGTGGTGTGGTGGGGGGTGGGGGGGTGGGGGGTTGGGTGTGAGTGTTGTGGGTGGTGTGTGTTGGGGTTGTTTGGTTTGTGTTTGTTTTTTTTTTTTTTTTTTTTTTTTTTTTTTTTATTTTTGTTTTTTTTATTTTTGTATTTTTTTTTTTTTTGTTTTATTTTTTTTTTTTTTTTTTTATTTTTTAGGTTTTTTTTTTTTTTTAAATTTTTGTTTTTTGTAATTTTTTTAAATTTTTATATTTATATATATATATATATATATATATTATAATAAAAAAAAAAATTATATATATATATTTATGTGATATATATACTGGTATATATATATTGTTATGTGTATATTATATATATATCTTATATATATATATCTTATATATCTATGTATATATGTATATATGTATATATATATCTTATATATCTATATCTATATCTATATCTATCTACACACACACACACACACACACACACACACACACACACACACACACACACACACACACACACACACACACACACACACACACACACACACACACACACACACACACACACACACACACACACACACACACACACACACACACCCCCACACACACACACACACCCCCACACACACACACACACACACACACTCTCTCTCTCTCTCTCTCTCTATCTCCGAGTACTTATATTGATTATTACTTTTTTGCACGTAGTGTAATACTAAGTATATTAATGACATTCTGTATAAAAATATATTTCTGAACACTTACCAACCTTAGCCATTCCGACCTTTCACTTTCACTTAGTTAATCATGCATTATGTTTAACAAAATCTACCAAATATAGGTATACCATTGATTTTCTGGCACCAGTAAGGTTGTATTAATAATTTTCTAGACAACCTGTAATATCTATTCAATAAAAGTATTCCCAGACTGGAGAGTTTGCAAAATGTGTGGCTATGGAGTTTTGTTTCTAGAATAGTAAATTAGGGAACTAATCAGGCAATCATGGGAAATTGAAATGTTCCCCTGTAATTTTAAGGTAATTAAATCAATTAGAAAAAATCTTAGTGTTTTAAGTAATTCTAAGGAAATTAAATTAGTTGTAGGAAATTCAAAGGGGTTCTTGTAATTTTGCCAGATTCATAAACAATCGGTTGCCAAAATATCAGTGGCGTACCAGTATTATAAAACAATATACCCTTAATACTCACAGAGAGTAGCCTGGTGCACTGGATATTTTGATGTTTAAACTTTATACCAATGTTTTCTTTTCTGTATATATTCACTTCAATTATTAATTTCCTTTGCTTTGCTGTTCTTTAAATATGTGGTATTCCTAATGTCTCTGGCCTTATATTCAGTTGTGTTGGTATTAATAAAAAGCATAATAATATCTGCAATGTCCATTTCACATTCAAGCCAAATCATATGTTCTAAGCCTTCACATTTCTTCATAAACTTATTGGCACTTATAAAAATATTCAAGGAATATTAAATGCACAAAAATAATTTTCATGTATACTTTGGTTGAGTTCTGGAGTGTTTCAAATATCTGGATAGTTTTCAATGGGAAAAAAATAGGCACATTCTCAAAGGCATGGATAAATCAGCTGGAATGTCTTGCATCGTAACTGTATTTTAGAAATGTATAAATCATTTTTACAAATTATGACTTATAGTTATATTAGTATGATTATTATACCTGAGCAGGTTCCTCATTATTATCAGCAACCAGAACTTCTCTGTTTTCGTAAGTCCAAAACCCATTGAGATCAATTAGGATGCTGCTGACAACATCTCCCTGACCACAGTTAATGAGATCCTGTAGTGTTATTTTACAGGGATCAGCTGGCTTCACCATATCAAATATTTCATCTTTCACATCTTCGAAGTTCACTGGTTCTTGGTTGTGTTGCCGCATCTGTTCTTGTATGGACCGGAAAAAATAATTTAGAGTAAATACATTGAGGTATCCTCTTCCATCAATGTCGAGGATTTTGAAGAAATAATGCAGAGCTTGTGGTTCCTTCTGGTTTTCAAGAGCCAGAACAAAGTCCAGATAGGTTTTATAGTCCATCTCACCGTCATATGTAAGGCACTCCTGGAAAACTCTGTCAATGAATACAGGAGTCAGCGTTCCCATGCCGTAACGAGAGAGTTCTTCTTTAGACAACATTCCATTGTGATCTTTGTCTAGGTTGAGGTAAACACCATACACCCTTAAGGCAGATGGTGCTGAGAACCAATTATTCTGCTGCTGATCTTTTGGTAGTTCTTCATCACGGAGTTCAAGGAGATCATCCAAGAAACTGCATGCTAGGATATCCTGAATTTTAATCTGCCCTGTGTGCATTGGGTCAAGGAAGAAGAAGAACTTTCTGACAGCTGTGCAGACATAAAAAGAGTGGAAGGACTTCTCAAGGCCATCTAATTGAGGTAGTGTTGGTATCAATTCTAAGATGTAATTTTCTAGGTCTGATTCTCGCAGATAACCCTGGCCTGTAACATCATACAGCGAGAGGCCAATCCTTGTCTGGTGAAGCCAAACTTTTCTCATCACATAATTGAAGAAATTCATAATAGATATTCTACCATATGGATCATTCTGTAAGAGCTTACAAAATGTTGATGGCTGGAAATACTGCTTGCATTTAGGCCCAGCTTGTTCAGCAACCTTTAAGAAATCCTCATAGTTTATCAGTTGCTCTTCACCACCCAAGTTAGGAGGCGACTGGTGTTTGTCAAGCAGCATCCACAAATTCTTTAGTTCATCATTATCCAGTAGTTCCCTGCTCCGCCTCTGAAGAAAGACAGCTCGTGACTCCTCACGTAGTTTCTGAAGCAACTGATCATCCTCTGGTGGCAATTTGTGATAGAACTTTGGAATTATAGAAAAGCTACTGGCATGAGTACTTGTTTGCTTTGCTGTGCCTTTCCATTCACAATAATATTTTTCAAAAAGTTTATCAACTTCTTCATTTTTTTCTAGAGAACTTGCATTTTCTTCTTCATTTTCTTTCTTCTTTTCTTGCTTATCTAAATGACTTTGAAGAAGTGATTTTAAATCCATTCTACAGCACCAAGCACCTGGAAATAATCAGTGTTTTTGTATTAGTTTGTAAAATATGAAAGCTGCAATAATTATTATATATTTGATACAGAACAATACCATATACATAATAACTATAATGGGTAATAAATAATGACACAGAAGCTTTCCCGGAAAATAGCTTAGGGTATTGATAAGTGCTTGAAATCTAGGACAATTTTCATCTAATATATACAAAATAAAGAAGCAATCTAATATTGTCAAAATCCAATGAAAACCAATCTTATATTGACAGACTAAAAACATACGCAAGGATGGCTTAAGTTTGCTTATAGTTCACAACTTTGTATATCTCAACTTTTTAAAGCAGTTAAGGGCTGGTTCTGATATTATAATGATGTGCATGCATTTGCTGTACTTATTTTGATATGGGATATACATTGACTTTATGCACTATGAGGACATAATGAGGAACAAGTTCAGGCTATACCATGTAAGAAAATACATGGAAGATGTTTATCGACCTTTTCGCTATAGCAGCATTGGGTGTGGAGGCAACCACAACTGCTGTATACACAGTAGGCCAAGCAAATGATAAAATCATAAAGAAATCTTGTAACATAGAATTCTAATCAACAATATCAGCACTGATGATAAATTTAAATGATTTACTGAATTCCAGTTGATTGTTCGAAGTAGGTGGTCTCTAAGGCAGATTTGGCTTGACAGTAAACATTAAAAGAAAATCCATCTGCAAATATTTAGAAAAGCCTTGAAAATAATAACAATGGATTCCTCTCATGTCCTATCACTTAGCGGACATAATCTGCGACTCCCTTCCAATATTGTACAATATGGGAACCAATAGTAAGGGAAGGCATGAAGGGTTTCCAGGAAATTGGTAGATTTTATGTGATAAAATTAAATTGATATATATCACAAATGTATCTTAGTTCTACCATATATCTGTCTACCGTAAAATGAAAATAGAAACCATTTGGTTACTTTATGATTTACTCACCCACATGGTGTACCACGTGTAAAACGATTAAGGTTGCCTCTGCATCTTCTCCATTTCATGAATCAATTTCTTTGCGGGAATTTTGAATACAATGTTATAGAGGAATTTTCCGACTAGAAAATCCTAAACTAATGACCTACTGAAATTTATTTAGTCTTCTGGCTTTCCCTAGACCTTTCCATTTTTCATAGCACTTAGTGCCATATACCTCAATTATTTTCATGTCCTCGTCTTTCATTGTGGCTCAGACTGTGTACTTTTTCGGGGGAATCATCCCTTCCCCAAAGCACTTTGTGCAACTTACTTCATTTTCTTGGAGTTTTCATTTAGGTGATTATACACTAGTGAAGAATATTTATTGGGAAGGAAAGCCTATATAAAATATATGAACAAAGTCATATGAGTTCACGATCGTTTTAAGAATTTAAACTTCAGAACAAAGCACTAAGAGGTTTTTGAGAATCTCCTTAAAAGAAGAATAAAAGAAAATAAGGTAAACAAAACCAATATTAACCTCTGTGAAACCATCTACTTTCTTTCCCTCCAAAGATAATCTCCTATTTATTGTAACTGATGTTATTTTCAATTCAATAACTTACTGAAACACTGCCAGTAACTTACCTACCTTTGCAACTATTGTCGTGAAACACAACTTTGACAATTTGGAAGAATAGTAACGATGAAATGCAAAGGGTATCAGCTCTTCGTGCTCGTCCTCGATCCTTACGTCAATCAGTGCAACTAACATGCCGAATTGATACTAAAAAGTACGAAATCTATATGGCAGACCATATTGTAAGCTTTTTTAATTTCTATCATAAAAGAGATAGTTTTTAAAATCATATGTTAGAGTATGATTTATTTGATATTGTACACAACTGAGTACTTGATCAATATATCCCTTATAGATATATTTAGAAATTCATTGTATAAACAATGAACCCTTCGAATTGTAAGATTAAAATATACGGAGCTCTCTCTCCTTTATAAAAGGATGAAGTCAAATGTTTGAGGAACACTTTTCTCAGACAGTTTCAATAACTGGAGAATAATTTTCAAAATGGTAAAGTCCGGTTACGCTCGCTGAGTGGGAGCAGGTGTTGGGGAGGCCCTGGACTGAGCACAGCCTTCAGTCGCGCCGAGGATGGCGTTCTGAAAGGACGTGTGGCAGTGAGTGGCTGATGAGTGTTGATATCACGTGTGAGTCAAGGTGTAAGTGTCAGTGGTTCGTCTGATTTACAACAATGAGTGATATGTAAGAAATTATCGTTTGGATAAGGAGCCACCAGCATGCCGCTGGTGAAGCGACGTATCTCGCCCGCGTCGCTCTCGCGGCGGCCCTCCACCTGGGGCGTGACGGAGGCTGGCGAAGAAGTAAGCCTACAAGGAGAATATGACCTGACAGCGGTGGCCAACGTGACCCTCTGCGGTGCCCTGCAGCAGCTTGCTTCCCTCGTGGTCGCAGCGCAGGGCGTCTCTCGAGGGCTCGAGGAGGAGCTGGTCAAAATCAACACCCGCGCCGTGTCCCTCAGCTCGCGCCTCTGCTCGCTGGAGCACAGTGTTGCGCGCCACAACCCTCGCACCGTTACAGTCCGTAAGTGTTCAAACATATACCATTCATCTTTTTCTGAAGATGAAACAGTCCCGGTAGACCAGAGAGAGCGGGAGAGCGGTTTGGTGGTCCGATAGGGGTTTTGAGCGCGTCGGGGCTGGGTGATCTACTCGCAAGGGACGGACGGAGGGAAAGCTCCTCTTTCCCAGATCCTTTTACTCTCTCCGCCAATGTAATGGTAGGATTGGTATACACCACTTCAGGATATCACAGAGAGGGGATGCTGTGTGTCGTTGACCAAGGCAATACCTCGGATACGAAAACAGGAGAAGAAAATCACACGGGAACTTGAATGCGGTTCAGATAACGAACATTATTCTCATTGTTGGAATCCACATTAATTTGTCGGGGCTTTATCGAATCCCTGTCAGTCAGGCATTGTATCGTCATTATCAGATTTATCTGGGGACTGCTAATTCAGCACCAAACCTGTTCACACACAGCATGTTCTGGTGGCCGAAAACCGCAATGTTTAGGCCTATATACATTATTCGTCTAAATTCTCCAGGGAGCTCTCTCTCTTTCTCTTTCTTTCTTTCACGCACGCACGCACGCACGCACGCACGCACGCACGCACGCACGCACGCACGCACGCACGCACGCACGCACGCACGCACGCACGCACGCACACACACACACACACACACACACACACACACACACACACACACACACACACACACACACACACACACACACACACACACACACACACACACACACACACACAAACCTACCTACTCCTACCTACATAGCAACCGCCCATATCATAACCATAAAAAGGTCAAGTTATCAAAGTTCTTGATCTTTGTTCTATTCACGGCTATAGTACTAGTTTAGTCTCGTTTACGAGTGGAGAAACGTTTGTCTTGTATTTTGACTTGATATTTAACGTAGCCAAGAATGAATGGCAAAACGTTTTTAAATGATTGATTCTGAATATCAAGTGTTAGTATTCATTAGCAGTTGACATATGATTTGTAGGTAACAGGTGTCAAACGCCTCTAGTGCTCTAAATGTGTGCTTGTGTTATGATAGTATGTGTGTGAGCTTTAGTAAGTGAATAATTTATATTGTATCGTTGTGCTATCAAGCTTTGGATGTTTTATTTTTCAGACCGTATGTGATCATCTGTCAAAATTGACTATACCACGCTAGCTATGGCGAGTACTTACTATAAAAGGAGTTTGTTTTATCCCCGTCAGATTACACAGAAGCAGCGCCAAACTTGCGTAGAGTTGCTGTAGGCTTGGGTAAGAAGTCACCCGCATCCAGATCTCTCCTCATGAATATTCGTCGACATTTCGGTTCCAAGTTCAGTGGCAGAACACGACGTAGCATTAAGAGTTGCTAGGGCCGGATGTCAGATAGTTTGAGGCGAGTTCCGGCGATCGTCAAGTAAGAGACAGCTGATGAACGGGTTGACTTTGTTTGACATGACAGTTAGGGCAGCAGAGCGCGTCATCGAAGCTTGGGTTTCGTGAGGGAAGGAAGGAAGGAAGGATATCGGGGATGTGATAGAGGTGAGGGAGTTAGAGCGAGAAGGAAAATAAACTGAGACGGGGAGGGAGGGAGGCAGGGTGGGAGGTTAAAAGAGCATAATGAAGGAGAACCGGTTGGAGGAGAGCCAAGGCGAGAAGGCAGAGGAGGAGGAGAGGTGTGAGAATGCTCCGTCTAGGAAGGAGAAGGAGGTGGAATTTGAAGGCTATGGATCGCATTTTCCCGTTCTCAATTTTTTTCACTTTTTACTTTTCATTTCCCAGAGAATAAAAGGAAGGATGACGATTTTTCGCTCTCTCCCTCTCTCCTTTTCCCTCCTTTTGAAGCGGAACACCGTCATTAGGACGGAAATGGAAGGGAATTAGCAATGCATTAGGATGTTGAATTTCCTTAAGGGGGCCGAGGAGTAGCGCAGTAATTACGGTGTTAAGAGTTCCCTTTATTGCTTTTCTGTGCAAAGCTGATCTTCTAATCGTAATTGTTTGTAAATATTCCCCTTTGTGAAATGTATCGAGTGTAGCTTGTTATTGTGATGAATACGTCAAAATACAGTCGGAAAATATGAGAAGTCAGCTAGCTCGCGTTTTTTTTTATCACATCAGTCCGTATTTAGCGACAGCAATGATGCATGCAGACTTCCCCCAACCTCAGCCAAAAGAGGCGTTTGTGGATGAATTCGGATCTAGTGTATTATTTAAAAGAAACGGCATCTCACGATTTGATTTCACACACCGCGAGGGATGATGCTCCTCCACATGGAAGCGACGACTACGGAAATGAATGAGACCCGACCACGATTTTTTAAGACTTTCTCGTGGTCGCTTCCCCAACTTCCCTAATATAATATCCTCACCTAAAACGGGCGTGAAAGGTTGCGAGATGTCGTTGGACGCTCCGCAGATTGGCAAGCTCTTATGAATAGGAGTCCGTGATGCAGCGAATCTTTCGGAAGGAATGTAATTATGTGTGTTAGTCTGTCTGTATGAAAGATATGCATCTGTGTTATGTATCGGTATGGTTTGGCTGGATTTGAGATGCACTCGTGGCTTTATTGGTGTGTTTGTCACTATTTATTTACTATTATTTTTATTTTTGTGTTTATTTATATAGGTGTGTTTGACATTATTTATCTATTACTATTTATTTTTCAGTTGGAAGTGTTCAGTGTCTGTTTATGTATGTGGCTCTATGAATCGTACAAATAGATGGCAGCTAGCTACCTAAAATACTTCATTTTAGGTAGCTAGCTGCTATCTATTATCTTCCCCTTTCTTCTCCTTCGAGCATCGCGATTCTTTCTCTTTGTATCGTCATCGTCGTACAAAATATTTGTATCTAATTGCTTAAGCTGTCCGTATAAAATGCACAGCATCTCTAGTCCTGCACAACCGTATGAATTATATTTATATTTACATTGTATTTACTTCAACTAGTATGTGAATGAAACGAGTGACTTCAACACTCGTCAAAGATTCCCACTAGAGCTACGGAACTGAGCACTTCATTAGGCCTACCAAGGATTGCTGGCGGGCGAGGGAGACACGTTAGTAGGCCCGGAAATTAATATCTGTACGTTAAGGGGAAAATATTCTCTGGATGATGTACGTGTGTGTGTGTGTGTGAGAGAGAGAGAGAGAGAGAGAGAGAGTTTAGCATCAGGATGAGGATGGGAATACATGACAATGTGGAAGAGTGATATAGAAAGAAAATCCAAAGGAAGGAAGTAAATAATCTCCCACCCTAATGTATGGGGCCTATACACACTTGTCCATATCTTTATGCAACATTTAAGCCACTTCTGTGGTGGACTATTATCATATCCAGGTTGTCGAATTAGTGCTCCGAGGAACGTAGAATGGCTTTCCTCTACTTCCTTCGGTGGATAACAAATTTTCCGATACCGAGATAGTGTTTTTGAAGTCACGCCGGCACGGGAAGGCGGGCCGTGAACTGTACGTTGCATTGCAATTTGAGTTTTATCTTCTTCCTTCGGGTCATTCTTGCGAATGAAAAGGCAGGCTCATATTTCTTCTTTCATCGCGTCTTCCTTTAGTTATTGACCGCGTCCTCCCCTTCCTCTTGCCGTGCTCCCCTTCACTAAGCCCTCTTACTCTTTTTACTCCTCTTCGTCCCCATTACATGCCTTTTTTTACCCTCTTACTTCCCATCCTCTTCATCTTTATCTTCTTCCTACGACTACCCTCGCTACCACCTCCTCCTCCTCCTCCTCTATGTACTCTTACTTGTTTACCTCCTCCTCCTACTACTACTCTTTCTCCTGCTCCTCTTCTGCCCTCCTAATTCATTTCGTCCCTCTACATTTCCTCCCCCTCCCCCTCCCCCCCTTCGCTTCCTCATTATCTATTACCCCTTCTTCCTGCTCTTCCTTCTCTTCACCATGCTCTTGATTCGCTTACCTTTGTTCACGCTTCTGTACTCCATCTTATGGATTTATTGGGCTCGTGGTAATTTGTTTACGTTGATGGTCTGATTGTATAAAAAAAAGACAGTAGCACAGAGAGAGACAATAGATTTTATGTGAAAACCAACTGCGTTATAAAGTTAATGATTGTTGACAATCAAGTGGGTTTCTAGATCCACTAAATGGCTTGGATATATGGGTTTAATTGATCGTTAGATTTTATGGTTGAGCAACAGACGTTTTTTGTTATACTATTCCGATAATGATTATGGATTTTTCTTGTCCAGGAGTTGCTTTCCGAAACTGGAACAATTTCGCCATGGGGAAATATTTATTGCATAAGAGCAGATTCATGTTCCATTAACGGAAAAGAAAGAAGTTTCACCGCACGGCAGCTGATGATAGTTTTCGTTTCCCAACCCCAAGTTCCAGCCCGAAAACTTTGCCGGGACAAAGTTAGCGCGAGACATCACGGCAGACAAGCACTCTTTCAGAAATCTTTCTTCGTTAGCGCTCTCGGGTTTTGTTGCGGCGTCGGTACTATTCTTTCCTTTTGAGTGCTGGGGGAGAGGGAGGGGGGGGGGCGACAGGGTATGGGGGAGAGAAGGAGAGGGATGGAGTGGGTTTAGAGAGGGAGTACCGTTAGGAGATCGAGAGGGAGGGAGAGGGAGTGCCAACGTGAGGGGTGGAAGGTGGATTGGGAGAGAGAGGGAGAAAGAGTGTGTGTGTCATGAGAGGGAGAGGGAGGTGTGTGTGGGGGGAGGGGGGAGTGCCAGCAGAAGAGCGAGGAGGGGTGGGGGTGGGGAGGGAAAGGGAACAGGCGTGAGTAGAAGCTTCGCGTCGTGTTACTCATCCGGTGTTGAGCAGGAGTGCGTAATGCGGAGGAGGACGTCCCTGCCTCTTCACTCGGGTGTCTGTGTCGGTCGGTAGTCTGGCTGGCGAGAGCGGTCTGTGGTTTCATTTCGTCTCGTGTTCTTGCTGTGCCGTTTCCGCTTTCTCTCTATCTGGCTACCCATCTCTCTCTCTCTCTCTCTCTCTCTCTCTCTCTCTCTCTCTCTCTCTCTCTCTCTCTCTCTCTCTCTCTCTCTCTCTTCTCCTTCCTACCCCTTCCTTCCCCTCCCTACCCTGCCCTACCCTCTTCCTACCCTCTTCCTACCCTCTTCCTACCTTCTTCCTATCCCCCACTTCCTCTTATCTCCACTTACCTTTTGTCTCCCGTAATTATTATCACTTTCTCATTCTATCCCCTTCCCGGAACGTACTATATTCTTCATCTCATTTTCCCATTTCTCGTGTTCTGATTTTCTTCACCCACAAGAAACCCTTCGTTCTTGCAGACTCTCAGGCATGATGCCGACACTATTGATAAGACCGAGCATGATAAACGAACAAAGTGATTTATCTCCATGAAGGAGCTCTTATCTTGCGTATAATCTGTGTTGATTTTTTAAGAGAATTATCACCGTAACGGCAGCACTTCTTATCTGTTGTTATCTGTTGTTAATCAGTTTGTCTGGGACTTATGCGTTTTATCAGAGACGGAATTCTTGTTTATGGTTTGTGAATTATATTTATCGTTTTTTTAGGGGGGTTGGGGGTTGGGGGTGGGGCATAGAGGAGGGCGTGGGAAAGTTGTGATTTGTCTTCGTGGTGATATTGGGGAAGTGAGGGGGAAGATGCGAGAGAAAAGAAGGGTGAGTTTCTGTCAGGGCGAAGGGAAGATTAGGAGGAATATGGAAGTATTGAAAGAGGGAAGGAAGGGAGAGGATAGGAGAGAGTGATGAGTACGGTTTGAGAGAAGGTAAAGATAGGAAAAGGGAAGTGAAGGAGATATAGAAGAGAGAGAGAGAGAGAGAGAGAGAATGAATATGAAAGAAAAATAAGAGGGAGCAATCTAAGAGGGAAAAGAAAGTTAGGGAGAGGGGAGAAGTGAAGAGAAAAGACGAAAGGGAGGCTGAATCAAATAAAGAGATAAAGAGAGATTATATGTGAGTCATTATTTCACAGCCTTCGCCGTTGGCAAGACCGCAAAAGCACACAAGCAAATCATGCTTCCACCGTGCGAATCTGCAGAACCCTGTAATCTAGCAAATCTTCGTCTTAACTTCTAGATGTATTTGCGTAACGTGGCCTTTTGCTTGCAACTTCTCAAGTGGAAGCACGACGGAGACTTTTTTTTTAGGGTTAAAGCCTGAGAAATTGATTTACAGAGATCTGCATTTTTCCTCTTCTCTCTCTTTGTATCTCTCCTCCCGCCTTTTTCTTTTGTGCCCCCGCCCTTTTCTCCCTTCCTGTAGTCATTCCTCTTTCTCTCCACCTCCATTCATTCTCTTCAGATGTATTTTCTTCTCAGCATTAGATGCGGGATAGATTATGATTATAAGGGAGAGAAATGTTGACAGTTTTTTTTTTTCTTCTAAGGACATTTATATACCCAAGGGTCGTAACTGCTTTTAGAGGTTTATACCATGGTTTATATCCTTCTTTTCTTCACAAAAAAGGTACACTTAGGAGGTGTTTACCGCCTTCGTTTAGGTTTTGATATTGTCCTTCGGGATTTAGTTTAGAGGGCTTTACGACTTTGAGATACACGTGCTTTTTCTTAATGTGGCTAAACCCCCGTTAGTCTGGCAGGCCGTGCTACCTGAGGGCGGCTTTGGTAGCGCGGATTACAGGTAATGTTACACCCTCCCCACGCCACCTCTTGGCTCCCACGCATTGCTTGCCTTTCCTTTGTTTCTTTCTCCTCTCTTTCTCTCTTCTCTCTCTCTCTCTTCCATCATTCTCATTCTCTCTCTCTTCTCTCTCGCTTCTCTCTCTTGCCTCCTTCTTCATTCCCTCTTCTCTCTCTCTCTCTCTCTCTCTCTCCTCCTCTCCTCTCCCTCCTCTCCTCCTCTCTCCTCCCCTCTTCCTCCTCTCTCTATCCTCTCTCTTCTCTCTCCTCCCTCTCTCCCCTCTCTCCCCTCTCTCTCTCCCCTCTCTACCCCCCCATCTCTCTTTCTCTCTCCCCTCTCTCTCTCCTCTCCTCTCCTCTCCTCTCCTCTCCCCCCCCCCTCCCCCTCTCTCTCTTCCCTTTTTTTCTCTCCAAACGTGATCGCCCCTAGCACCGGATGTCCTGCGATGGGTATCTCCGTTTCCCCACCACTAAGATGCGAGGGATGGTCGGTACGAGAGGGATAGCTCAGCGGAAAGGATTAGCACGTGGTAGGATAGGTATGGGAAGGGGGTAGGAGAGGGAGGCTTGGAAGAGTAAGTGGGGGGGATATAGCAGTTGGGACGCGGGCAGCCAAGGAATCAAAATACAAAAGAGGAAATACCAGTGTGTTGAGAAATCGATACCAAATAATGCTATCCAACTTCGGTCGCCATTGTGATGAATGAAAAGTTTTTTTTTGTCGATTTTTTGTGTAGTAAGGACAATTCTCACAGTTAACGATATATTAGTAAAAATCTATCTATCTATCTTTCTATATATGTATGTATGCATGTATATATATGTATGTGTAATTAAAAACGTATCCGAATATACATGTTAGCCACACAAAACTCGGGCACGGTGCTTTCATTCTACTTTATAGAATCTCCTATTTTATTGCGCCTCCAGCGATTGTTCCAGTAACCCGCTTCCTTTCTGCACTCTGCTAACGCAACCGGAGGAATCAGAGTCCAGGAGTCCGTAGCTGGAGTCCGCGCCCTAGATTCCGCTCGGACTTCTTGCATTCTCGCCCGGGGGCATGGAGGGGGCTGGGTCACGTTGGTGATGGTTTATGAAAGAACAGAAATTGTTGCTATTATTATTATTGTTATTGTTAATGTTGTCATTTTTATTATTTTTTTATTATTATAATTATCATTGTGTGTGTTATTGCTATAATCATCATCATCCATTAATCAATCATCAGTCAGCCTCCTCCTCCTCATCATCATCAGCAGCAACATCATTGTTTTATTTTTATTCTTAATACCATTATCATCAGCCTCAGTCATCGTTACTACCGTCATCATATTATGAAAAAAATATGTGATAAAGGTGGCTGAAATTCTTGTATTTTTTATGTTCTTTTAGAAACGATGAATATGTTTTGTTACTGTGAAAAGGCTTCCGAAGTCCTCTTTTCCTGAGAGTTAAAAAAAAGTCTTTTTTTAGGGGGCATTTTGCTCTTGTAAATTGTCAGGGAGCTCTGAAGTCTCTTTTGTTAATGATTAAAAAGATATATTTTTTTATATTTGGGAACAGGCTTTTTTAAAGGAACGGTTTTTACTTTTCACTTCCGTGAATAGTTTTTTTTTAACGATCATCTCTCTCTCTCTATCTATCTATCTATCTATCTATCTATCTCTATCTCTCGCTCGCTCGCTGGGCTCACCCCAGTACATGTAAGCCCGGCGGCGCATCTGCTCCGCAAACCTAGCTTTTCCTTCTCGGGCTGAGATGGGGGGTGAGGAAGGGAAATCTGGTGATATTAGATCTGTGGGGAGGGGGGAGGGGAAGGAACAAGGGAGGGGAAATTTAGTGACGTTGTGGCTGTGAAGAGAGGGGGAAGTGAGGGAAACATAGTACTAGAGCCGCTGAGAGAAGGGAGAGGTGAATTAAATCGAAGAACGGGAAGGAGAAGCGATGAGAGCGACGAAGAGGAAAGAGAGAGAAAGTCAGAAAGAGAGCGAGAGAGCGAGAGAGCGAGAGAGCGAGAGAGTGAGAGAGCGAGAGAGAGAGAGAGAGAGAGAGAGAGAGAGAGAGAGAGAGAGAGAGAGAGAGAGAGAGAGAGAGAGAGAGAGAGAGAGAAGAGGTACGAATGTTCGGCGAAACGACGACGCCGACCAAGAACGACTAGCGAACGGGCGGAGAGTCTCTATCTCTGGCGACGCTTAATTGAGTTAATTGTGATATCGGCAGCCATTCCTCGCGCGGGCGGACGGGCGTGAGGACGGGCGGGATATATGATAGCCTTTAGTACGACCGGGAGAGGGAAAGACAGACATACATTCAGATAGATAGACACACAGACAGACAGACACGGACATGAAGAGAAAGAGAGAGAAAGAATGAATGAATAAATGAATGAATGAATGAATGAATGAATAAGAGAGAGAGAGAGAGAGAGGTGAAATAGCACTAACTTGGGGAAGGAAAGTAAGAGAAAGAGTCAGCGGGAAAGATGATAATGGAAGAAACACAGGATTGATTTATTGGAAAATGTTAGAACTGAAGAAAGTTAATGGAGAATAGAGAGACCAGTGAAACCTAAGAAAGTAAAGGGTTGAATGGGGAATAATAATAATAATTATGATGATGATGATGATAATTATTACAATAATAATGATAATCATGCAAATCTTAATAATCACAAGAAGAAGAGGAAAAAAAGAAAGATTAGACTAGGCCTACTACAAGTAGCAGCTGTTGTAATGGGAGAGGAACAATATTCCCTCTCACGACTGCTCCTTATTCTTGGAAATGAGGTAGAAGGGTCAGCCTAGGAGGATAATAAGCACGTCATCAGCGGGCGGTCCAGACTCCAGGGTTCTGAGAAGGAGGCGGGGGCGAGGGGGGAGGAAGGAGGAGGGAGATGACCAGCTTAGGACTTGGGACTTAGGGATAGGCTAAGAGGTCTAGGTTAGGGACTTGGCGTGAATGCGTCAATTGCTCTCTTTATTTTTTTCTCTCTCTCTTTTTGTTCTGATTTTGGTATTTTCTTTGTGAGATTTTAGTAGAGTTGTTGGTGATTTTTTTGTCTGGTTTACTTTCTCTTGTCTTTTTCTTTTTACGGATATTAGTTTTCTCTCTCTCTCTCTCTCTCTCTCTCTCTCTCTCTCTCTCTCTCTCTCTCTCTCTCTCTCTCTCTCTCTCTCTCTCTCTCTCTCTCTCTCTCTCTCTCTCTCTCTCTCTCTCTCTCTCTCTCTCTCTCTCTCTCTCTCTCTCTCTCTATCCCTCCCTCCCTCTATCTGTCTATCTGTATCTCTTCCTCTCCCTCTACCTCTCCCTCTCCACTCCATATTTCTCTCTCTTCCTCCTTCCCCCGATCCTCTACCCCCCCTGCTCATTTTCTCTTCCCCCTCTTCTCTCTCTTCTCAAGACACCACAACGCTGAGTCACACCGCCTTCTTACGCACAAGCCACATCTACCTGCTTTACGGCCCGCCCACCCCTACACCCCTCCTCCCTCCTCCTCCTCCTCCTCCTCCTCCTCCTCCTCCTCCTCCTCCTCCTCCTCCTCCTCCTCCTCCTCCTCCTCCTCCTCCTCCTCCTCCTACGCCTCCTCCTCCTACTCCCCCTCCTCCTACTCCTCCTCCTCCTACTCCTCCTCCTCCTCCTACTCCTCCTCTTCCTACTCCTCCTACTCCTACTCCTCCTCCTCCTCCTCCTCCTCCTCCTCCTCCTCCTCCCCCCCCTCATCCTCCCAGCCCTCTTCCTCCTCCTCCTCCTACTCCTCCTCCTCCTCCTACTCCTCCCTTCCACTCCTCTCCTCCTCCTCCTCCTCCTCTCCTCCTCCTCCTCCCCCCCCCCCCCCCCTCATCCTCCCAGCCCTCTTCCTCCTCCTCCTCCTCCTCCCAGAGAGAGAGAGAGAGAGATGCTTTCTGCCGTAGTGGCGACCCGGTTACGGTGACGTCGCGTATTTGCGTGACCCCCTTGTCGCTCTCGCCTGTCTCTACGGTGCCGTGCCTCTATTTACGAAGAGTCTCTTATCATTACCTTTTATTCATCTATTCAATAATTTCGATTGTGTTTTTTGCATTTGTTTGTTCTTTTTTTGGATTTCGATTGAAGGCTGAGGATTAAATCAAGTTGTTTGGTATCCGCACCTGATCCATTGTTGCTTGGAAGCTGAGACAAAGAGTAATTGAATACAGTCACTTGTTAGCGAATCACTGCTCGCCACACCGGAAGCGCCAACCTTTATACAATAAAGGCGACATCGCAATGATTAATAGAATTAATTATATCGCTCTGACGTGTTCGGTCGGTAATAGCCTTGACACGATATCGGTGTCGTGTCGTTTACAGACGCTGACAATAACAGTCCTCACGTCACACCAACAGCACTACGCATTCGTCATCGTCGTCGTCATCGTCATCAGAGCACCTTGCAAGATCGCTAAGGGAGGGAGGGAGGGGGAGAGGAGGAAGAGGGGAGCGTAGAGGAGGAGGGAAGGGAAAGCGAAGGGAGGAGGTAGAGAGAATGGATGGGGAGAGGAGGGGGGGGGGGGGCATCAGCACTAAAATCAAGAATAGTCAACTGGTCTTGCCATTACATCTAAACAGGTCGTCAGCAATGAACGAAGTACGGTGTGCTTTCTCTTCGGGAAGGCAAGGCGACCTGCTATTTCGCCTCCACTTTTGATATATATATATATATATATATATATATATATATATATATATATATATATATATATATACATATACATATACATATATACATATATATATACATATAGATAGATGGATAGATATAAATATAGATAAACATATAAATACACACACACACACACACACACACACACACACACACACACACACACATATATATATATATATATATATATATATATATATATATATATATATATATATATGTAAATAGATAGATAGATAGATAGATATAGATATATATATATAAATTCACTCTGTATTTATGATGTGACAGTATATTAATAAGTATGTAAAATGTGACTGTGGTTGAGTTTGTTTCCAAGGGTGTCTCTGCTTTGTTTGTTTTTCTGATGTCTCATATAAATACTAGGATATTTCTTTGTCTCTTCTTAAAAGTTTATTTTGATCAACTCGGTGCTAAATTTCTGTAGAGAGTTTCCTAGACTTGACAGATAGGCGACAGCTGAGTGCAATGGGAGCATGCAAGCAGGCGTGTGCGTGTAAACAAAGGACGCGAATAATGAAAAGGAAAGAGGATATTATCCTTGCCATTATAATTCGGAACAAGAGAAACCCCCTCCTCCTCCTCGCCCCGTCCTTCCCCTCACCCTTCGCTTAATTTCATTCATTTCGCATTCATTTCATTCCCGAAAGGAAGAATAACTGCTCTCGGGCGGTTAATGCAGGAGTGACAGAGCATGAAATGAGCGGCGATGACGTAATCAGGTCGTGGAAAACAGATCAAGGCGATTTCCTGGAAACGTTTGTGTAATTTAAGATCTGTAACGTTATCTCTGGTGTGGTTGAGATGGACGTTTGAAGGAGATTGAGGTCATCAACGTTTTTTTCCTTCTTCATGCAAGCGTTTCGTACCAGGAATAAAATCATGAGAGAAACGTCTGATTGGGGAACAGGATGTGGTTTTCTTTGCTTCATGCTTTTTAAGGTTTCTTTATTTCCTAAATTTTATTGTGTCGTCTTATTTTAAGATTATTTGAAATAAAAATTTATGTCTAAACATACAGTGGGCTTATGTCACTAGATTTATCCCTCTCTTCCTGGCTTTTCTGATTCTGTGAAACCTAATAGGATTTACAGCCGTATTCTATAACGTTTTCTGCGTGTCGTGGCCATGTCATGTTCATGTTATGTCCATGTCGTGTTCATGTAACGAATGCGGTATTCTAGGACGCAAAAGCGCGGCACGTTCGCGTCAACTGCTTCAGGTTTACCAACCGTTCCAAAGTTAACCCACTTATTAACATGTTTCGGATGAATGGCACTGTCCACACGACAAATTCATAAGAGAAACTACAATCATAGGTAGCACTAACATAAGATAATTCAATTTTGGTATGAATCAGTCGTTGTACTTGTTCCTAGTTAAAGAATTGACAACCATTTCACGAACGCGCTGTTGGTAATTCACTCTACGCTCGATCAAAACAAACGGGATGTGAGGGACCGTGTGTTTATGAACAGATCTTCCTTATTTTATCTTTGTATATACTGTACATATATGCGCATTTTTAATATATCATGCATATAGATTTAATGGATACATATTTCATATAATTATATGCTTTAATTTTACGTCCCTGACTACTTTTACCATTCATTTAACTTCACTCTCCTTCGAAAAGTCCGCCAAAAGGTAAACAAACTCAAAATCAGCAGAGAATCCATGTTTTCCTAAAAGAGTTTGTAATCCGTGTCTAGGACAATGATGCCTAATATAACCAATATAGGTATTACTTTTCAAACGTAGTATGCACATATGAAGTATTGGTAAGAAAAAGTACAGTAAAAATATGATTTTTTTCACTTGTGTAACTATCGTGACAAGCCTACCCCCTTGTCACGGAGTTTCCACGATTGTTCCAATACTTTCCACGCATCTGCCACGAATTTGCCACGCTTTTGCCACGAACCCGCGCTTCTAGAATAAGAATCGCGGCATGTTCATGTCATGTACACGGCGCGCTTAGGGACTTAGAATATGGCTGTTAATCACACAAAAGTAAATTAAGAAAGACTAGTCATATGGGGATTCCAGATGACATATCTACATCTATGTTTAAAAAAAAATAAAATAAAATATGTATTGAGCTCAACATCTGTGCCACGAAGCGCTTGGTGCAAGCACTAGGGGGTCCTACACCCCCTTCCCCTTTCCCCTACTCTCTTGTTTTCTTTCCATCACGCGGCTGGGGAGCCATGTTGCTCTCTCGTTTGGCCGTAGTTTGTTCTCCAGTCGTGCGGAATGGCATCCTCTTCACCACTGCATACCTGCCCTTGCGAGTACCTGGTCATCACTTGCATTCCTCCAGGTGACCAGGTGACCTTAGAACAACACGAGGCCCTCTCGGAGAGGTGATGCGAGGGGGAGGGAGGGGGGCACAAGGGGGTGATTACGTGTTTGGTACGGAGGGGCGACAATGGACTCTCGCTCTCTCTCTCTCTCTCCATCGAGCGGGTATTGTGGTTCACTCTCTACCCTCTTCGCGTCCAAGTCCTTCTATCCTCTCTACCCCGTCTCCCCTACCCTACGTACCTACCCATCTCCCTCTCTCTCCCCTCCCCCCCTCCCTCGCGTCACTTTCCCTCCCCTCCCATCCCCTCTATTCATTGTTTGGGCAGATCCACACAGCTGGCGGATAGAGTGGAGTGCGAGTGCAAGTTCGGGGCCAACTGTCGGGTAGGAGGGGGTCGGGGGTGGGGGGGTGGGGCAAGGTCCGTGGTCGGGGGTTTGATGATCACGAGTCGGTCGATGGTCGTTGACTGGTCGGGCTTTGCCTGCGCATACCGACTTGATTGTACCCAAATATGCGTGACAAATGCGCTGGGCTTATTATGTTGTTGTTTGGGTTACCCTACGGTGATTTTTAACGCAAAAAAGAAAGCAAAAACCGGAGGGGAAATGGTTGGACCATGTGAAAAAAGGCTGGGTCGGTACGTAAAGAAAGTAATAATAGCCCGGCCCTTGTACCCTTGCGTTCACGCTAATTCCAACTGTGACAAGGATTTTTTTTCTCTGGAAGATTTTTATTAAATCGAATAAAATTATATTAAAAGCAAATCACGTGTCGGCAGCTATGGGTCAGTCAGTCCGAAGTAGCTAGATTGGCGGATTAACACACAATGGCTAACACAATCATCAACACCGCAGCCAATAACTCAACCGCCCGCAGCAACGCACGTGTAATCGCCAAGCCAAACATCGGTGCGAATCCTGGCTATGGTTGCTAGACGCGAAAGGGGCGAAAATCCCGAGTGTTCTCACGGAAGATGTCACTTATGAGGCCGGTCTGATTCCGTAGAATTTCGGTGCGTGTGGCTCACAATGGCGGGGGTAGAGTCGATAGGGGGTTATTTAATTTATTGTTGAGCGGTGAAATTATTATTGATGATGGGGAAGTGGAGGGGGGGGTGTGGATAGTCAGGGTAGTGAGTCGTACAGTTTATTCGAATACTAAGGATAATTAGAGTATGCTGTTATTCTCGGTCCATGGAGGTCTTGTGCATGTGGTGGATGGGCATCAGGAAGAATATATAGGCTATTCTAGATAATCTAGGCGTAAAGTGAAAGAATGCTTACAAGTGCTCGTAACTAGGGTGACGTATGCCTTTTTTTTACCATAGTGTGTGTGTGCGTGTGCGTGTGTATGTTTGTGTTTGTGTTTGTGTTTGTGTGTGTGTGTGTGTGTGTGTGTGTGTGTGTGTGTGTGTGTTTGTAAGTTGATGTGTTTGTGTGTGTAGAGAGAAAAAGAGAGAGGTGAGTGAGGGAACATGGTATAAGGAGCGGATTGGAAGAGGGAAGGCGAAGAGGAGAGGGGGGGGTGGGGGGTTATGAGAGCCAGAAGGAGTCATGACAAAGGTACCCGCGTGTGTCTGGCAGCAAGAGGTTGTAACTGCGATTTAGCGGAGCCATTAATAAGCTTCTTACAAGTGTAGTTCTTAGGGGAGGTTAAAAACATGGAGAATAAAAAGCAGGAAAGGAAGGAGGAAGGAAACGGAGAAGGCACAGATAAAGGAGCGGGGAAAGCGGAAAGAGATGGACGACAGGCAGAAGAAAGGCTTTAGAATATGAAGAAGACAGTGAAACAAAATACAAAAAAAGTGAAAACCGGTATAGGCCTATGCCCCTCTTCCCTAACCACCTGAAGAGTAGACAAAGATCCTGGCAACTATTAAGGAGTATTTAAGCCCAGGAGAGGAGCGTGGGCCGTGTCGTAGAAGGGCGTCTTAATGACTGGATTATCCTCGGGGTTAATGGGAGCTGCGTCAGCTGAGGAAGGGCGTGTGTTGGTTGGGGGAGGGAGGGGGAGAGGGCGGTGCGTGACGTGGGTGGGCGTTGCTGGCTTATTAACCGTAATTTTTACTGTTATTTTCATATTGTTTTTTTTTTCTTTTCCATTGCTGATTTCTTGGCTTATGGTTTGGTGTGAATTGTATATAAGCCTACAACTACAAGAATGATATGTATGCTATGTATTTTCTTGGTGTGTTTGTGTCTATCTATGCTGTTTCATCTAAAGGATTAACCATTTTCGCGGTCCCTTATCTAATGACAGTGTAACATCTGCCCGTCACCTTTGAAGAGGGCAGCTGTTCCATATACCATTGTCGTATTACCGGATAATTGCCTTCGCAGTTGAATGACTTGACGGCTTTAACTAGTTTTTTTCTGCTTCTTTTCCATGGCTGATTGTTTTGGAGAAGTTGTGGTTCGTTAGCGTAGGTTAATTACCAGGGATCCATTACCCAGTTGATTTATGAATGACAGATTATGAGATCAGTAATAGTCTCTCGAGGTCGCTATCTAGCTCAAACGAGGAAGATATAATTCCTAATGGTTATTTTGTGTAACAGAATATCTGCTTTCTGGTCGCCATTGAGGAAACGTGGAGAATTCCATAAGCTCGCGTAGGGTCAGCTTTGACCTCACCCGACTCGTGACTGACACCGTGACCTCGCATAATAATGGCGCTAAGGGAGAGGGGCAAGGAGTATTTGTTGTTTAAGAAATATAGGAGTAAGATGAGGAAGAAAGAAAAAGGGATAGAGTAAGAGGGGGGAAACAAGTAGAAGAGGAGTCAATGTGGGAATGTTTCTTAAAAATAAAAGAAGGTAGAAAAAGAGACGGACGGATATGACTAGAAGAGCATGAATAATGAACAATATGAATGACGGAGGAAGTCGGTAGGAAAGAAAGAATTAAAAACAAAGCCAAGATGGAAAGGAAAGTAATCTGTAGTCGCTGATGCTTAAGACCGGACAGCTGCAAGTGAATCGATTCCTCTTTGCCATATCGAAGGGCGGAATAAAGTAACGTTTCCGGCCACAACAAGTCGATGGGCACTCTATTGTTGACCCCCTGACCCATTCCCTTCTCCGTTGACCTTTTTTGGGCTTGTGCTTCTATTACTGCCACACTCCATTGTGATGGTGGTCAGACGAGGATTTGTCAGCTGGCTGTAACAAATTGGTTTTGGGAGGGCATTGTTTTGGTCAGAAATCACTTAAGCTTCTTTGAGACGATTCATTATTTGCTGAGAATCTTGAACTGAAAACGGATTATTATTTGTCTGGAACAGTGTCTCTCGAAACTATAGCTCATAATACCCATTTAACCAGTTCATGGGCATCACCACGGATATCTTCCACCTCAGCTATCACCACCCACTCTGTTATAGACATTAAGCACCACCGCCATGGTCCACACCATCACGGCACTCACCATCTACACCACATGGCTATGACCATCCAAAATATCGGGCATTACCACCACCACCACGGCTATCATCATTACTCCCACCACAATAATGATTATCACCACCACTACCACGGCGGTCACCATCTATACCATCACGGATATCACTA
The DNA here is from genome assembly GCF_977035675.1 of Penaeus japonicus. Classification (NCBI taxonomy): domain Eukaryota; kingdom Metazoa; phylum Arthropoda; class Malacostraca; order Decapoda; family Penaeidae; genus Penaeus; species Penaeus japonicus. The sequence continues at coordinate 22,390,793 of NW_028234411.1, forward strand.
CCCAAAATACCACGGCCATTACCACCTCCACCGCCATGGCCATCGCCATCATCATTACCACGAAAACGGTCATCACCGCACCTCCATCACAACCGAGGTGGTGGAGGCAGACCGTAGTTTGGGGACCTCTAGTGGTGAATCATGAAGTTTTAAAAAGATACATTAAAAGATAGATATATACTTAGAATCGGATAATCATTTTTTGTGTCGGTTCATATACTGACCCTTAAAGTTTAAGAATCTGTTTGAAGAAACAAACAGATTGATTCGAGTTTGTACGTGTGCTTTTTAAAATCGATTACTCATTCACTGTGTTTCGAACTACATCCATACTTCGGCATCCTTAAACGATCTGACCTGACCTGACCTTGTTTCACACGCCGCGACCCCCCCAAGGCGTCCTTAACGTCACATTACGGCTGGGAATGTGTGGATGTTTGTGTCTGAGGGAGAGAATTGTTGTTTGTTTACACCGTTCGAGTTTGTTGAAGCCGGAAATTCGGTGGAGTTCGAACGTTAAAGGCGACGTTTTCTGTGGGTGAATTTATGTTCGGAATTTTATGGTATTTTTGCAGCATTTGGTTGAAACGGGTGTGGGGGGCATTGCCGGTGCGTCGGGAAATCATGGTGCTTGATATTTTAGTGTGTGTATGTGTGTTTGTGTGTCTGTGTTTGTGCTTGTGTGTGTGTGAGTGAAGGGGGGGGGGGGTATAGTGATTATAATTCTGGATTTTGAAATATAAAACCGTTGGGGTTGATGCGACTTACTTTTCTCTTTTAGGGGATACATGCGACTTCAACTAGATATGTTCTCTGTGTTGATAATTAAGTAATTTTGAGTCCCCCACGTACACTCACTCAGACTTACCCTCACACACACACACACACACACACACACACACACACACACACACACACACACACACACACACACACACACACACACACACACACACACACACACACACACACACACACACACACACACACACACACACACACACACACACACACACGACCAATCCAATCCATCCGCCTAGCCTTAAAGCAGAATCTCCTTCGTAGAAGTATATCGTCGTCCAGTATTTTGTATGGCCTTCTTCTGGTATGTCGTTTATCAAGGAGATTGCCTGTCGTCTGGCGTAAGCCCTGCATCGACGACGCGTTCCCTCGGCTGCGTTTTAATTTTTTTTTCTTTTATTTTTTTTTTCTTTATTATTTTTTTTGCAACGACGAAATTCTCGCGTTTCGTTATAATCGCGTTTAAGTCAAGCGAAAAAGAGGATTCGGGGAGGATTTTCTGGGGGAAGGGGGGCTTCGAGGGGGGGGTAAGGAGGGTATAAGTAGGAGGGGGAGTCGGGGAGGGAGGGTGTGGTAAAGGACAGAGGGTACTTGTGGTTGGCGGGGGAGAGAGAGAGAGAAGGAGGGAGAGAGGGAGGGAGGGAGGGAGGGCAACTGTGGTCACAAGGTCCAGCAGGATGTGGGAGGGACGCTGCCGTGTCGGTGGCTCTCGTCTTACCGTCGTCTTCGCTGCTCTCCTCTTCCTCCTCCTCCTTCTCTTTATCTCCTAGGATGTCGCGTGCTTGCTCCTGCTCTTCAGCTCTCTCTCTCTCTCCCTCTCTGTGAATTTCTTATTCTTTTTCTATTTTCTCTCTTTCTCTTTCTCTTTCTCCCTCTCTTTCTATCTCTTTAAATATCTCTCACTTTCACTCTCTCTCTTTCACTTTCTCTTTCTCACTATCATATTCTTTCACTCTCTCTCTCCTCTCTCTCTTTTCTCTTCTCTCTCTCTTCTCTTCTCTTCTCTTCTCTTCTCTTCTCTTCTCTTCTCTTCTCTTCTCTTCTCTTCTCTTCTCTCCTCTTTTCTTTTCTCCTCTTCTCTTCACTTCTCTCCTCTTTTCTTTTCTCCTCTTCTCTTCACTTCTCTTCTCTTCTCTTCTCTCTCTCGTTTCTCTCTCTTCTCTCTCTCTTCTCTCTTTCTCGTTTCTCTCTTCTCTCTCTCTCGTTTCTCTCTTCTCTCTCTCTCATTTCTCTCCTCTCTCTCTTCTCTCTCTCTCTTCTTTCCTCTCTCTTCTCTCTCTCTCTCTCTCTTTCTTTTCTCTCTCTCTTCTCTCTCTCTCTCTCTCTTCTCTCTTCTCTCTCTCGTCTCTCTCTCTCTCTCTTCTCTCTCTCTCTCTCTCTCTCTCTCTCTCTCTCTCTCTCTCTCTCTCTCTCGTCTCCTCTCGTCTCTCTCCTTCTCTCTCTCTCTCTCTCTCTCTCTCTCTCTCTCTCTCTCCTCTCTCTTCCTCTCTCTCCCTCTCTCTCTCTCTCTCCTCTTCCCTCCCCTCTCTCTCTCTCTCTCTCTCTCTCTCTCTCTCTCCCTCTCTCTCTCTCTCTCTCTCTCCTCTCTCTCTCTCTCTCTCTCTCTCTCTCTCTCTCCCCTCTCTCTCTCTCTCTCTCTCTCTCTCTCTCTCTCTCTCTCTCTCCTCTCTCTCTCTCTCTCTCTCTCTCTCTCTCTCTCTCTCTCTTTTCTCTCTCTCTCTCCTCTCTCTCTCTCTCTCTCTCTCCCTCTCTCTCTCTCTCTCTCTCTCTCCTCTCTCTCTCTCTCCTCTCTCTCTCTCCTCTCCTCTCTCTCTCCTCTCTCTCTCTCTCTCTCTCTCTCTCTCTCTCTCTCTCTCTCTCCCTCTCTCTCTCTCTCTCTCTCTCTCTCTCTCTCTCTCTCTCTCTCTCTCTCTCTCTCTCTCTCTCTCTCTCTCTCACCATCTTCAATAAGATTTTCTTAATAGCCATTCATCGACGTACCTTATTGTTTATTTGTTTGTGCTATTGAATTACATATTTTTGTGTGTGTTTGTTTGTGTATCTGTTTGTATGTGTGGTCTATGTTTATATGCCTGGTGTTTAGAGAGATAGAAATAGATGGATGGAGAGATATGTAGGAAAACAAATATAGATATAGATATAGATATTTTCTATATTGCAACACTTAACACCCGAGACACTTAAGAGTGAATCCTATCAGGTATTGACATGCTGTTTGCTTGAGAATACGCGACTAAGCGGTTCCCCTTGGGAATGTCTTAATTGCTCGCCTGGGTGCTCCAGCTGTCGCTTCCTCAGTCATTAACAAGGTTGTCTCTTTATTACCATGTCAATCTTCTTTAAGCCCGACCTTCCGTTCCTTATCCTTTCTCCTCTTCCCCCCTTTTCCTCCTCTAACCTCCTCCTCCTCCCTTCCCCTTCTCTCCCCTTCTCTCCCTCTCTTTTCTTTCCAGATGTCGCATCATTCTTCTTCCTGTTTGCTTCGTGCTCCTCTTCTACTTCCTCTCTACGGGCTTTGGCTCGTCCAGAGGACTAAACCAAGGTATTAGATGAAAGAATCTATAATAGAGAAGATGAAATTAATGAATGCAATGAAATGAAATAAAGTTAATGAAATTAAATGAAATAGAATGAAATGAAATATATAAATACAACTTCATGAAATGAAATAAAGTGTATGAAGAAAAAAGAAATGTAATAAAAAGAATAATTAAAATGGAATGGAAGGAAATAAAACAATTAATAGAATTAATGAAATGAAATATAATAAGACGAATGAATAAAATGAAATCGAGTAGACTGGGTGATAATTTACGTGTTTCACGAGTGTGTTTATCCTCGGACGGGCGAGACTCTTGTACCTCGCGTGTCTGTGCATTTCCTCGGTTTCCTTCCTTCCTTCCTTCCTTCCTCCCTCCCGCCTCGCCGCTGCACCAACACGGGGCTAAGCTGCGGGATTTGTAACGCGACGCCCGCTTCTCTGTGGGACTGGATTGTCTTTTTTTGTGTGTGTGCTTTTATGTGTTTTGTTTTTTTGTTTGGCGATTTGTGCGTGCTTTTAGTCTCTCAGTTTATTTTGTTTCGTGTTATCTATGGCGATTTTTTTTTTGTTTTTTTTTTCCTCCTTAGAATTATAAGCGCGGTCTTTCTGCGCTTATAATTGTTTTGTTATTGTTGTCATTGTCTTTAGTTTTGATATTGAGGTCAATTTGTTGTTATTATTATCATTGTTATTATTATTATCATTATTATTGTTATTATCATTATTATCATTGTTGTTGTCATTGTTATCGTTGTTATTGTCATTATGTTGTTATTATTATTATTATTATTATTACTATTATTGTCATCATTATTCTTCTTCTCCTCCTGCTCCTCCACATCATCATCAAGATCATCATCATCAACCATCAATCATCATAATCATCACCACCATCAGTGATAATCTTGTCAGCGTTATATGACTATTTTTATATTTTTTATTCACATGCCCTCAGCACACTTACTTTGGTCGCGTCAGAACCTAGTCTTTTTATGTTCCACTTCGTTTCCTTTTTCATCCTGTGGCACATCGTAAGCGTCACGGCCATTGCGTATCTGTTGAGGTGGAGGCCGGGAGGGGGGTGGGTGTAGGTAGGAGGAAGGCGGAGAGGGGAGGGGAAATGTGGAGGGAGGCAGGGCGCTTTCACCGATTGCTCTCACGAAAGGAAAAGAGAGGGAGAAAAAGAGAAAGAGAGAGAGAGAGAGAGAGAGAGAGAGAGAGAGAGAGAGAGAGAGAGAGAGAGAGAGAGAGAGAAAAAAAAAACTCATGTTATATTGCAGGATGAGGGTTGCGTATGTACATGGGGTCTTTGCAACGTGCACGTACGTAACGGTAAGCCACGTGTTGTCGCACCGAGTTAAATTATTACAAGTTCACCAGACTGGATTTCCGACCTTGGCATATATTTTGGGTGGAAGGGGGGGGGGGTAGGGGGAAAGGCGGTAGAGGTGCAGGGACGGGGGGGCGTAGCTCTCTCCCTTTAATCGTGCGACTTTCTCTCAAGTGTAGTTATCACCAGACGGGAAAGAAAGGCGATAAAAAATGAAATATCTAAATATTACCATCCACCATTTTTGCCACTTCCGGCGATCGTCTGTGAGTTCCGGCCCCCAAGGGCAAGAAGTTCCTTTTGAAGTAGGAGGGCGAAAGCCATTACTCTCGGTGCCGGCCATACCCACCCTAAGGGCGTCGGAGCATAAGGCTCGTTCTCCCTCGGTCATTTTCAGGCGCGAAGAAAACCTCACACAATGGCGATGTCCGTTGGGAAACTATTTGGCATGTTGGATTGCAAGGGATTTTTGGTCGTCTGGTACAGGGCTGGAAAGTCGAAAATCATGAGTGTTTTGTGCTGTGAACTTTTCCCCTCCCCTTCTTGTCCCGTGTGCCGTACGCAGGTCGAGGCGTTTGTGGGGTGCTCGCGTTCGCCAGGAGGTGGTCTCTGAACTACCCCCCCAACCCCCGTCCCCCTCCTGCCCCTCTCCAGCTCCTCCCTGGTCCCTCTCCTGTCCCTGTCTGGCTCCTCCCTGGTCCCACTCCTGCCACTCTCGGACTCCTCTCTGGATACTCTCTCTTGTCCCTCTCTGGTTCCTTCCTTCCTGGCTACTCTCTAGGTCTGATTACTAAGCTCTCCTCTGCTTCCCTTCCTTTCTATTTTCTACTATTGTACCATTTCCATTGCATCTGTATTCATGAAAAAATATATTTTTTACTGCTCATGCCACCATCTAGTTTCTCTTCACTTACATTACAAGCCAGTGTGGGATACAAGCTTGAATCGGAGACGGTTACGACTCGGAGGATTAAGGACGGCGAACGACGAACAGGAGGAGAAGGAGGATGATAGAGGAAAGGGCGGAATGCGAAGGAGAGGGAGAGGAGAGATGATGGAATGACTGATCAGACAATGCGAGAGGAAGAAAGAGAAATAGAGAGAGAGGGGGGGAGGGAAAGGGAGGGAAGGGGCGCGTTTGTTTAAATAGACCCTTTACCTCCGGATGTAAGAAATTACCACCCCTTTTATAATGTGCCAATCGTTGTTCAGTGTTCACTCCTGTTCACACGACAGGCACACAGAGAAAAGGACAATATTGAGTGTGTTCTTTGACCTCCCAAATCCATCGAACCGGATTTCGTTTCGTAGCAGTGCGAACAGGGCGATCCCATGGCCATAAAAAGGTCGTGGGCGAAATGAGACAATCTTGGCGTTGGCAAAAGTGGCTTAGTAATGTTGCCTTTGAAGGGCCTGAGTGTGTGTGATGGTGTGAAGACAGACACAGAGAAAGAGAGAGAGAGAGAGAGAGAGAGAGAGAGAGAGAGAGAGAGAGAGAGAGAGAGAGAGAGAGAGAGAGAGAGAGAGAGAGAGAGAGAGAGAGAGCGTGGGTATATGTGCGTCTGTGCGTTGGCTTAGTATGTAAGCGAAAATTATGTTACTTTGAGAATGTGCGATTTTATTAGTTTCTTTGCTCAATTTGTTTTTTCTTCTTTTGACTTGAGTGAATTTTTCCCGTTATGTATTTTTGTACTTTTTTTTGCCACATCTCTCATATTATTACAGAAATGAAGATATGAAAATAACAGAGACATTCAGCAATAAATGTAAGAATAAGAAAATAAAAGGAACGTGCAAACCACACCGTATTGCTCCATTATCAAGAAAGAAAATCTCGGTCACTTTATGACAAAGGCAGTTCCCACGAGGGATATTATTGGCTCCTCCCCGTCCCCTCCTCCTGCCCTTCCCCACCCCCACCCTTCCCCCCAGCTCACCTCCCTTATCCTCCTTATTGTCGATGTCTTTCCTTTTTATTTTGTTATTTAACCCTCGTCTGTGGAAGAGCTTGGGAGGATAACGGAAAGTAGGCCTATACGATTTTTCCCGGTCTATGATCTACGTTGGCCTATTTGAACTTCGGTTATGTGGGATATTATTTTGTCATCGTGTTGAACTATGTTGTCTAAGAGGATAATATGTTTTGCATTTCGTAGCATTTCGACTGAAAGTGCACATGCAAATCAACAGAAAACGTTTTTTCCCCTGCGAATCATGAAAGTCGGAGGTTTGCGATATGACAAATAGCATTATCCCGTAAGCAGGATAATGCCTAGCCATATTTGGGGTTCTTTCATGCATATTTAGGGATTGTGGGAATCGGCCGGCATCGCCCCGAGCGCTTTCAGGATAACCTTGGTTAAAGAACCCCATTTAAGCGAGATTATGCGAAGCTCTTTCAATAATGCTTGCAACCGCGAGACCTTTGCTGTGTGTCGGGGAATTGTGTTGTCGGCTTAGTTTGTCGGATACGTTTTTGTCTCTCTCTATCTCCCTCTCCCTCTAACTCTAACTCTAACTCTCTCCATCCCCATCCTCCGTTTCCCCTCTTTCCCATCCTGTCTCCCCTCTCCCATCTTTCCTCCCCCTTCCCACTTTGCCTTCCCTCACCCTCTCTCAAAGAAAAGACCACCTCCCTTGCCCATCCAGCTTACCCACGGAGTATGCCAACCCTTTCTCTATCCCCTTGCCTACCTAGCCTCTCCTCTCAGGTCATCATTGCCGCGCGCCCTTGTGAGTCTGTGGTTCTCAGGAGGGGGCAGGATGAAAGAGATCACCGCGCTTGCATGATGAAGGAATATGTGTGTGTGTGTGTGTGTGTGTGTGTGTGTGTGTGTGTGTGTGTGTGTGTGTGTGTGTGTGTGTGTATGTGGTCGTGTTTCTCTCATTTGTAGTATTTTTTTTTCACGTTTTCCATGTTTATTCCATTGTGGTTGTTATTGTTATTGATTATTATTATTATTATTGTTATTGTTTCTACCATTATTATTTCTCTTATTATCATTATTTTTGTTTATGTCATTCTTATTATTTTTATTTTTATTATCACAACTACTGCCACTGCTGCTACTACTACTACTGCTGCTGCTGCTGCTGCTGCTGCTGCTGCTGCTGCTGCTGCTGCTGCTGCTGCTGCTGCTGCTGCTGCTGCTGCTACTACTACTACTACTACAACCACTACCACTACTACTACTACTACTACTACTACTACTACTACTACTACTACTACTACTGCATCAACTGCTGAGTGATTTGCGCGATAACGGTGACCTCTGCTTATCTCTGGAGTTGGGCGCGCTAACTTATTCTTATGTGCGTCTTCTTTGTCTATGTTTTCTTTTTTCTGCATTTTTCGCTTTGTTACGAGTGTTTTTTTGTAATTTATTTTTTCCACTCTTTATTGTAAGGTTCTTTACATTCTTACTCTCTTTGATAATTTTGTTTTCCTCTCTTCCATGCTCTGTTTCTTTCCTTCTTTATCTTACTTATCCCACTTTCTCCCTCGTTCTCCTTCTTCCACCCACCGTCTTTACTTTTTTCCCTTTTTTCCACCTCTCCACTATTCATCTCTTTCTTCATTTGTTCTTTCTTCTCTCCTTTCTTCTTTCCCTCCACCCTCCTCTCTCCGTCTCCCACTCAATCTTTCGCACTGCATGATGGTCTTTAAACTCCCTTCCCCTCTCTCCTTCGCACTTCATTATTCTATTAAATATAATTTGCATGAGATTCATCATGTTCATCCCCTCCCCTCTCCTCTCCTCCTCTCCCTTCCCTTCTCTTCCCCGTCCAATTCCTCCCTCCCCCTCCCTCCCCCTCTTCCCTCCCTCCCTCCCTTTATCGCTCACTTCTCGGCCCTACCTTCGCCGACGCAGTTTGCAACGCCCTGTGCTAACTTTGCAATTGAAAAGGCGTGTACATGTTGGAATGTTCTTGTGAATTTCGTGCGAGGGGAGAGGGGAGGGGAGAGGGCGTGGCCATTGAAGGGGATGAGAGGGAGAGGGGAATAATGAGAGGGAATATGGGAAAGGAGAGAAAGTTAACACGAGAAAGAGAGGGACAGACTGTTAGACAGGCAAAGACAGCGAGAAGTATCGAGAAACAAAGAAGTAGTGAAATAGCAGAAAGAAAACATGCAGCATAAGAGAGAAAGAAAACAAGAGAGAAAAGAAGAAGAAAAAAAATGTAATGGAGAATGTAAAATAGCTCATTGTGGTTGAGATGCAAAGAAAACATCACCTATTATTCATTCGTGCGCTTGAGGGGGGACTTTGTCGGAGGCACAAAACACATTTCCCGCGGAAGAAATCGCCGGCAATTTAAGACCGTGCAAGAAACTGTGGCCGAGACGGGAGGGAGAGGGAAAGGGGGGGAGGGGGCGAGGGAAAGGGGATAGGGGAGGGGAAAGGGGGTTGGGGGTAGAGGCGAGGTAGAGGGGACAGGGGAGGGGAAAGGGGGTTGGAGGCGAGGGAGAGGGAACAGGTGAGGGAAGGGAAGGAAAAGGGGGTTGAGGGCGAGGGAGAAGGGACAGGGGAGGGAAAAGGAGGTTGGGGGTGAGGGAGAGGGGACAGGGGAGGTTAAGGGGAAGGGTTGCTCTTGACTGAAGCCTACTCTACCCACTTGCTAAAGTAGATGATTCAAAACTTTACAGCTTGTCATTTATCGTCTATTAGTTTAAGCGGAAATTGGATTTTTTTTCTAGTCTGCCATTTGTTTGTTGTTCGATTTTTTTAACATCTTCCTCTTCCTCTTGTTTCTCTTCATTTTCTTCCTTTTGTTCAAATAGGCCTATTTGTCTTAGTGAATTATAACGTCTCAGCAAAAAAAGAAAATATGCCGGGCATTCCTCGCAGGAATGAGCGTCATGGGAACTCAAGATTGATGCTGACCCGTCTTGATATATGCAAATTGTTTCTCGTTACATTGCTCTTTCTCTTTCTTTCTTTCTTTCCTTTTTTCTTTCTCTCTCTCTCTCTATTTCATTCTTTTCTTTCTATCTTTCTTTTCTTCCTTCTCTCTGTCTTTCGCTCTCTCCCTCCCTCCCTCCCTCCCTCCCTCCCTCCCTCCTTCCCTCCCCCCCACTCTGTCTCTCTCGATCTCCTCTCTTCTTTCTTTTTCCTTTTCCATTTCTCTCTTCTTCCGTCCTTCCCATCTCCTCTCTCTTCTTCATAATCTCTCCTCCTCTCCCTCCTCCCCTTCCTAACACGGCGAAGCAGACTGTTCTGGCAGAGAAAACAATAATAAAGTGAATCATGTTGCCATAAAGGTAAAAGACTCGTCGGTTGGTTTAGTCGGTGTGTGGTGGGAGGAAGTGGGGGAAGGAGTGAGGGAGTGAGGAAGGCGCATTGCAGAGTTGTTGTTGTTGTTATGGTTATGATGTTGTTTTTTATTCTTTTCTTATTTTTTGTTTGTTTTTGTTTTGAGATATAGCTTATCGTTGATTGTGTAATATGCGATGTGTTGAGATCACAATCTCTCGTGTATTTTACTTATGCTAATATTTTTTCTTTTCCTTTTCTCTTTCTCAGGTAAGTGTTGACGAGTCCCTGGGTTTGGATGACGTAAGTAGTGTGAGAGCTCCCCGAGTTCTAACCCTGTACGCTATTAATATTAACGAGATTAAGCTCTGTTCATGCTAGCCTTTCTTACACACATATCTTTCTTTTTCTGTTTTTACAGTCTCTATTTCTTTCGCTCTATGTTTCTTTCTCTGTTTCTCCACTCTCTATTTCTTTCTGTCTATCTTTCTTTCTGTTTCTCCACTCTCTCTTTCTTTCTCTGTTTCTCCACTCTCTGTTTCTTTCTCTCTATCTTTCTTTCTCTGTTTCTCCACACTCTCTTTCTTTCTCTGTTTCTCCACTCTATCTTTCTTTCTCTGTTTCTCCACTCTCTCTTTCTTTCTCTGTTTCTCCACTCTCTCTTTCTTTCTCTGTTTCTCCACTCTCTCTTTCTTTCTCTGTTTCTCCACTCTCTCTTTCTTTCTCTGTTTCTCCACTCTCTCTTTCTTTCTCTCTATCTTCCTTTTTCTGTTTCTCCACTATTTTTTTCTTTCACTCTTTCTTTCTTTGTTTCTCCACTCTCTCTTTATCTTTCTCTCTATCTTTCTTTCTCTGTTTCTTCACTCTCTAATTCTTTCTCTCTATCGTTCTTTCTCTGTTTCTCCACTCTTTCTTTCTCTGTTTCTCCACTCTCTCTTTCTTTCTCTCTATCGTTCTTTCTCTGTTTCTCCACTCTTTCTTTCTTTCTCTCTATCTTCTTTTCTTTCTTCTTCTCCGCTCTTTCTTCCTCTCTTTCTTTCTTTGTTTCTCCACTCTCTCTTTCTCTGTTTCTCCACTCTTTTTTCTTGTTCTCTCACTCTCTCTTTCCTCTTTCTCTTCTCGTTTCTCTCTCTCTCTCTCCTCTCTCTCTCTCTCTCTCTTTCTCTCTCTCTCTCTCTCTCTCTCTCTCTCTCTCTCTCTCTCTCTCTCTCTCTCTCTCTCTCTCTCTCTCTCTCTCTCTCTCTCTCTCTCTCTCTCTCTCTGTCTGTCTCTTTCCGTATTATCTCTCTCTCCCTCCCTCCTTCCCTCCCTCCCTCTCCCTTCCTTCCCCCTTTATTTTACTCTCTTTTTTCATTTTTTTTAGTTTACAGTTTGTCGTCTCTCGTTTCTCTCCCTCTCCCTCTCCTCCTCCTGACGTATCGCACAGTCACGGAAAGAGCGGCCGTAGAAAACAAAGCAAAGAAAAAAAATCGCTGAATAGTCATTCAATGAACGCATGTCATTCATGTCGTATAGAAGAAGGGAAGACAAAGGGAGTACCGACTGAAGTGTTTCTCGAGATGGGGGTAGAGGGAGGGGGGGTTGTGTGACTCATTCGCTTCATTTTCACGCCGAGGAATTAGGGTGTGAAAGAGAAGTCTGCACGTCGTTGGACTAGTGGTTTGTAGTATGTTATTCCATATGTTGTGTCTAATAGTTGAAAAGGGTATTACAGGGTAGAGTGCAATATTATTTTTGTTGTGTCTGACATTGAAAAAAGTATCAAAATCTGTGTACGAATAGATTGGTATTTTGTGACCTATTGAATAAAGTTGAATTGCAAATGCCTCGTAATAGGCCAACAAAACTATGGATTATGTATAATTATGTATGCACTAGTTATTTTGCCCTTCGATGTCTAATCAGCTGTTGGATTCCTGTTCTAATAAATAGCTGTCAGCACAAGGCAAGGTCAGCGTGAACTGCGGTTTAACGTCAGCGAAGCGTTGGCGGATGCACTGACAGGTTTCCCTCTCGACATGCGCGAAAGGGGGGAAGGGTGAGGGGGTGAGGGGAGAGATGGGGGTGAGGGGAGAGATGGAAGAGTCCTTGGGGAGTGGGTGGGGGTGTAACTGTAAGGGAAGCCCGAGTTGCGTGATTGTTTTATTTGAGTTTCCTTCTAGTTTTTTTTTTATATTGTTATTTATAAGAATGGTAATGGTTACGGTTATCTTGTTTTCTCGGTGATGATAATGTTCCTTTGTTGTCATTAGCGAGAAGCGATTTTGCGCTCGCTGCTTTCTTTTTCCCTTCCTCCTTGCTCTCCGCGTTCTTTTCCTCCTGTTTCCTCCTTTTCCTTCACCTCCTCGTCTTTCACCGTATCTTCATCCTCTACTTTCTTCTTTTTCTTTTTCTTTTTCGTCTTCTCCTTCCCCTTTCTCCTCCCTCTCCCCCTCTCCCTCTCTCCCTTCCTCCTCCTTTTCCCCCTTCCCTTCCTCCTCCTTCTCTCCCTCTTCCTCCTCCTTCTCTCCCTCCTCCTCCTCTTCCTCTTCCTCTTCCTCCCTCCTCCTTTTCCCCCTCTTCCTTTCTCCTCCCTCTCTCCCTCTCCCTCCCTCTCTCCCTCTCCCTCCCTCCTCCTCCTTCTCCTCCTCCTCCTTCTCCTCCTCCTCCTCCTCCTCCTCCTCCTCCTCCTCCTTCTCTCCTTCTTCCTCCTCCTCCTGGTCCTCGAAACGAAATAACTAAAGCAAATGCCAGCACCGAATGTCGGTCGCGATTGGAGCTCGTCGCAAATGTCAGTCACGGAGAAGCGATGTGATTTAACCTTTCAAGGTCGCCGAGAGTCTTGCTTATTCCTCGCGGTACCCTTTTGTCGCCTTTTTTCTTTTCTTTTCTTTTGATTATCGCAGCCGTTAGAAGGGGTTTTCTATATATAGACCGATGAGAGTGGTCCGGGTTGTTTTGTTTATTTATCGGAGCGGATTTTAGCGGAAAACCTGCTTGCTTTGCTGGGAGTAAAGGAGTGCTTTGGGTTGCTTGCGTTTTCGTAATCAATTCCAACAACAATTTGCTTGCTGTTGTGCGAATGAGTGTCTGTCTCAGCGAATTATTGTGAAGACTTACTTGCTTTGATGCAATAAGAGGGTTCTTTCGGTTGCTTGTATTTTTTCGTGTTGTAAATGGAATCATGCGAGGTTGCTTGTTTATCGCGGTGAATTATAGGTGCGATGATACGATAATGTAAGTATTGCTTGCTCACCAAAGCGTATTGTAAGGGAATTATGCTTATTATGGTGCGATAACAGAGGTTTTTGATTTCTTGCTTATCGTGGCGTAGTGAAGTGGAAACTTAGTTATCGTAATGATATAGAAAAAGGTATAAATTTCATAACGCGAGAGATGCAATTCGAAACGCTTAAGTTACATATCTTATGTTGTGAAATTATCAAGCCTCGCTTATGCATTTTTCTACATTTGTCACAGCGAACTCTGCCGTGATTATACCAGTGCCGTCCGGTTAGTTTCTGTATCATGGCGAATATGATGAAAACTTGTTTGCTCTGTCGGCCCTTGATCACTGCATGGACACGCCGGCATCTGCTGTGACCTCGGTCAATGAACTTTGCACTGCTTCGATCTCGCGAAATGAATATCCGTTCGTGTGAATAACCGATTGTTTTGGCGCTTTGGACGCTAGGGCTCTTTAGTGCGTGTGTGTGTGTGTGTGGGGGGGGGGCTGGTGCTGTACGCGCCTCTTTTGCCAGCTGGGACGCGGCAGATGGTGTAAGTGCTGAGGCCATCATTAGATGTTGTTTGTAGAGTATCGGCCCTTCGTCTTTGGCACAATGTTGTTGGTCTTCTACT
>NW_028234411.1:22409560-22412060 GCF_977035675.1 Penaeus japonicus
AATTCGATTATTCTGAGAGAGAGAGAGTGAGAGAGAGAGAGAGAGAGAGAGAGAGAGAGAGAGAGAGAGTGAGTATTACCGTGTTTTTCCTTTTCACCAGTGGGCTAATTAGTGAACGCATTTCCTTATTCCAGTTTGATTTTTTTGCGATAAATCACAGTGATAGTTAATGGTTAAAGTAAATCGTTTAATGCAACATCGGTCCCGCAACCCAGCTTGTGACGTGGGATTAAACCGGACTTGGTTTAAAGTTACATATAGTGCTAAAGGAAGCGGCATAACCCAATTGGTAGAGCTCTGACTCTGCAATTGCATGGACTCATGTTCGCGCCCGGCCTGTCAGCCCCCCCCCTCCCCCGCTCGCCTCCCTTTCCTCGCTCTCTTCCTGCTCTTTTCATCTACTCTCTTTTCTTCCTTCTCCCGCTTCTTCGCCCTTCCCCCAGTCGATCGATCGTGTGTGGTTAGTGTTGAGGAGTAGCGGGCATGGGCATCAGCTGGGGCCAAAGTCTGAGGGAGAACGAACTGGCCAGTCGCCACCCTTTATAACATCCTGCGGCTTTGCATGTGCCTCTTGTCTTCATGATTTTGTGGTTCTAAAATTCCATTACTTATAGCAACGCGAAACTGTAAATAAACTTATATCAATGATTTTAAAAGATGCAACGTTACGGAGGGAGTGTAGTTAATCAACCTTTATTGGCCGATTCACCGTTAGAGATGTCGAAAGAATCCACCACCAAAGATGTAATTCACGATTAAAATTCCCCACGTGCGGGGAAAGCTATCAGACCACCCACCCATCCGTCGCCAAATACCCGAATACCCAGATACCCAAATGCCTAAATACCCGAATACCCGAATATCAGATATGCTGACCCCCCACCCCTTACCCCTACCCGTGGCCAAATACCCAAATACCCAAATATGATGAATATAATGACGAAGGCGAAGACTAAGGCGACCTCACGCACGAGAAACACGATTTTATCTCTGGAGCTTCGGTCGCTTACACCACAAGCACCTGGGGCCCGGCCTGTTGGGGAGGGAGATCCCCGCTTGGATACGCGATATCAGAGGAGCTTTGCTTGCTTGCGTGTTCTTCCGGATCTTGCTTGGATGAGGAGGGTGGTGGTGGTTTGTTTGTTGCTTGCCCGTTTTGTTGCTGTTGTTGTTATTATTTATTGCCGTTATTACTACTATCATCATTATCATTATTTTTATAATTATCTTACTTGTGACATTGTTATTACTAATGTCATTATTTGTTGTTATTGGTAATTATTACACATTATCATTACGATTATCAGTAGTATATATATATATATAAGATATATATATATATTTATTTATTTAGTTTAGATAAATATATATATTTATAATGTATTAATTATGTGTTTTGTCTAGCTTTTACATTATAAATTATTAGTATTATATTAATATTATTGTTATTGACAATTTCCACTACTGTAGCTGCTATTATTATTCATATTACTGTATAAGAATTGATATAACTGTTTATATCAGGGCCAAACAAAAGCTGGAACCGTTGCGACACAAGGCACAATATTGGTTCACCACACACGAGCAACAACATTTTTACGCCTTTTTTATTGGTATTGCAAGAAGAAAGGATTTCTATTGGATCACCCGGAGAAAAAACAACAACATCGAGTTAAGCATCTGGTTGACGAATTAAGAGACTTGAGAAGAATTTGGATCAGAAGGAATCTTAAGATAAGAAATAATCTAACTAAGGAATAGATCTCGATTTCTAGAATCTCTCCGCCATCGAAGACAGATGTGTCGAGTTGCAGTGAATACGTATTCTATTATTATTTTCATTTTTATTTTTGATTTTGATTTCATATATATTTTTTTTTCTTTTTTTTTTCTTTTTTATTATTATTATATTTTTTTTGATGTAGAGGGAAGGAACTCAAGCTAAAATATAATTTTTATGTGCTTAGAATTATAGTCTGTATTTAAGAAAAAATATCGTATTCGGTAGTTTGTATATATATATATATATACATATATGTAAAATATAAGTATATATATATATCTATTCAATATATAAAAATTAATATATATATATAGATATAGAATATATGTATATATATTATACATACATAAATAAAAAATATAATATATTTATATATATATATATATTACGATATATATATATAATATTATAATATATTATATACATACATACACACATACATACATACCTACGTAACATATATAAATATTAATATATATATATCTAATATATTAAATATAATATAAATATATATATATACATACAAATATGGTATATATATATATATATATATATAATATCTATATATAAATATTAATATATTATATATATAATGCGTATAAATATATATATAATCAATTATATATGAATGATATAGACAAAGGACGTAGTATTTTATTCCGGTTAAGGAAAACAGTGCAGATTCATTCACTTTTGATATGAGGTTGTCAAGTGCAT
>NW_028234411.1:22419560-22424560 GCF_977035675.1 Penaeus japonicus
GGAAGAAGAAACTGGCGGAAGGGGGAGGAGGGAGAATGAAGGAGGGAAGGAGACGTTGACGGAGGGGGGAGAGGGGAGAGGGGAGATCTTGACGGAGGAGGGGAAGAAAAGGAGAAGAGAGAATGCAGGAGGGAAGGAACCCATTAGGGAGGAATAGAGAATTGAAAGGACTAAAGGAGAGAAGAAGAGAAGGGAGGAAAAGAGGAAGGAAAAAGAAAATAAGATGAAGCAATGTAAAGTGTAAAGAAAAGGAAAGAGAGAAAGTAGAGAAAAAGAGGAAAAGGATGATAATGGAGCTGTTGAGTATTTTTTCCCCTCTTCCTTTCCCGTGCGGCGCGAGCGAGGGTCAAGGGCACACACAAAGTGAAGCCGCCGTGAAAGGTCGCTGCGTGGGTTGGGGAGGGGGGGGGAGCGCGGTAAGCGGTCTTCACTGTTTCATGGTCGAGGCTGAGTTAAAGTGGAGAGGCATACCTTCCCTCTTTTCTTTAAGCGCGGGGGAGGGGGGAGGGGAGAGGGGGGAGGCGCCTACTCGGCCTCTTTCGTCATCACTTGCTATCTTCTCTTTTCTTCTCTTTCTCCCCTTTCTCTCTCTCTCTCTCTCTCCCTCCTCTCCTATCTTCTCTCCTCCCCTCACTCTCCTCTCCCTCTCTCGTCGTCTTCTTCTCTCTCTCACGCTCACTCTCTCCCTCTAGCCTCTCTCTATCTCTTCTCTCTAATCTCTCTTTCGCTCTCTCTCCTCGCTCTCTCGCTCTCCTCTCTCTCTTACCTCCTCTCACTCTCTCATCTCCTCCACTCTTCTCTCCCTCTCCTCTCCTCTCTCCTCGTCGTCGCTCACTCTCATCTCTCTCATCTCTCTCTCTCACTCTCATCTCTCTCTCACTCTCATCTCTCTCTCTCTCTTTCTCACACACACACACTCATCTCTCTCTCTCTCTCTCTCTCTCTCTCTCTCTCTCTCTCTCTCATTCTCACTCTCCCTTCACTCACGCCCTCCCCCCTCTCTCTTTCTTTTCCCTTTCTTTCTCTTTTGCTTAATTTCTTTCTTCCTTTCTTTCTCTCTTTCCCCCCTTTCCATCTCCCTTTATCTCCCTCATTTCCTGTCCTTGATAATACTGCCACTGCCACTTGGCTCTGAAGGTAAGTGGCAAAGTGCATTATATGACCCGCGAATGATAACAACCAGTGATATTCCTTGAAGGGGGAGGAGGAGTAAGAGGAAGAGGAGGGCGGGAAGAGAAAAGAAGAAGAAGAAGAAAAAGAAAAGGAGGAGAAGAAAATAGAGGAGGAGGAAGAGAAGAAGAAAATGAAGTACTACAACGTAAAGAGAGAATCAGCAGAGAGAGATGAAGAGAAATATGTTAGAAGGAAAATTTGAAAAGAAGTGAAAAAGAGTAAGAAGACAAGAATAATATAGGAAGTATTGGAAAGCGAAAGTAAGAAGAAATAGAAGGTAGAAGGAAAAAAAGATAAAACGAAAAAATCGGACAAAGGACTCCTTGACGGATTACAGGATCGCCCACCGTTACCCTCCACGCGGAACACTTGAAGGATGAAGTAGTCTCCTTTCTTGGCCACTCCATGCCATTCCGCCCTTTGTTTACACGTGTACGTTTACACCGGCCAATCTGCGTGCTTGGCGTGCTCTCTCTCTCTCTCTCTCTCTCTCTCTCTCTCTCTCTCTCTCTCTCTCTCTCCTCAGAGATAGTACCTCTCCATCTCTCGTCTCCGTCCTCCGGTCTCGCTCCTCTCTCTCTCTCTCTCTCTCTCACATCTCTCTCGCCTCCTCTGAACTCTTCTCTCTCTCACTTCTCTTCTTTCTCTCTCTCTATTCCTCTTTCTCTCTCTTTCTCCATTTCTGCGATAAATTATTTCTCCCTCTTTCCTCTTTCTTCGTTCCTCTCTCTCCCTCTCTCTCTCTCTGACAGCTGTTCAGTTACTGATTGGCATTTTCTCTCTCCTCTCTCTTCTCACCGGTCTCTATTCTCTCTCTCTCATCTGTCTCTCTCTCTCTCTCATCTCTCTCATCTCTCCTCCTCTCTCTTCTCTCTCCTCACACCTCTCACTCTCTCTCTCTCTTCTCATCATCTCTCTCTCTCTTCTTCTCTCTCGCTCCTCTCTCTCACTCGCTCTTACTCTCTCTCATCTCTCCTCTCTCCTCTCTCGGACGTGTGCCTTCTCCTCTCTCACTCTCTTTGAGAGAGAAGAGAAGATATAATATAGTAGATAGAGGAGGATCTATCTTGAGAGAGGAGAAAACAAAAATCAGAGAGAAGGTGAAAATATGATGATAGGTATGGGGAAAGTGGAGTTGTGGGGGGGTTTTAAATTGCAAGTAAATTGATCGGAAATCGAGGAGACAAGAGCTGAAGAAAAAGAAGAGAGGAAGGAGAAGGATAAAGAGAAAGAGGAAAGAGAGAAGGAAAAGAAAGAAGATGAGGAGGAGGAGAAGAAAAAGAAATAAGGAAATAGTAAAAAAAAAGAAAAAAAAGATGAAGAAACATGGGGGAGAAGAAGGAAGAAAAGGACACTGCGGAACACTATACGATTTTGAGAAATTTCCCAGCGTCCATATTAACAAGTCGTCTCGTCCTTAGCCCCCCGCGCACTTTCATTCCCCACAACCTTCCGGGAATAGAACTCGTCGTTGAGTTTCCAGTCGCGTAAAGAAGTTGTCCATGTTAGGGCGTGTGGCGGTCATTTGGTCGGGCTGGGGATGCTGGTGTGCGTTGGATTGCCGGTTGATAATGGTGGGGGTGTTGCAGGTGATGGTTGTGCTGTTTGTTGCTGGTTGTCGTGGTGGTAGGATTGGCTGTTGCTAGTGGTAAAGGTGACAGGGCTGTTTATTGTTTGTGGTAATGGTGATAGGGTTGTCTGTTGCTTGTGTTAATGGTGATAGGGTTAGCTGTTGTTAGTGGTAATGGTGACAGGGTTGTTTATTGTTAGTGGTAATGGTGAGAGGGTTGTCTGTTGCTAGTGGTAATGGTGACAGGGTGGTTTGTTGCTAGTGGTAATGGTGACAGGGTTGTCTGTTGCTAGTGGTAATGGTGACAGGGTTGTGTGTTGCTTGTGTTAATGGTGATAGGATTGGCTGTTGCTAGTGGTAATGGTGACAAGGTTGTTTATTGCTAGTGGTAATGGTTGAACAGGTTTCTTTACCTGGGGTAATTGGTACAGGTGTTCTATTGCCAGTGGTAATGGTGATAGGGTTGTCTGTTGCTTGTGTTAATGGTGATAGGATTGGCTGTTGCTAGTGGTAATGGTGACAAGGTTGTTTATTGCTAGTGGTAATGGTGACAGGGTTGTCTGTTGCCAGTGGTAATGGTGACAGGGTTGTCTGTTGCCAGTGGTAATGGTGACAGGGCTGTCTGTTACTTGTGGTAATGGTCGTGGTGTTACCTGTGATGGTGTCTGCTACTGGTGTTGTTTGTTGCTGTCTTTTGTTCCTTACTAGTAGCATTGCTTTTAGGTAATGTTGCTAGTATCCTCAAGACTGGAGACGTTGAAAGGCGTTCTAGCTTGCTTGCGCTGTCCATTGCCTTTTTGCGGAGGAATCATACGACGACGGGTGTCGCGTTTTCCTTATACTTACGCGTAATGTTTGTTTGCATTGGCAGCGCCCTGGTCATACGGCTGTGTTGATGAATAGGTAGCGTGTGGGTGTAGTTTGAGAGGGCTGTGGGTACGAAAAAAGAAAATTATACTCGTTTAATATTTACCTCTTTTATTGTCATTATTCTTATTATTTTCTTATTCTCATCATTATTGTTGATCTTATTGTTTATTATTATTATCATTATTATTATTATTTACTGATTATTACTAATTTTAACTCTCATTAACAATGTTCCTATGTTCAATGGTTTTGCTGGTGGTGCGTTGCATTAGTAGATGGTAGTGAGAGGGTGCATGTAGCGGCCGGCGGGGTAAAGCGGCAAGGTGGGCTGCAAAGTGTCAGAACACCTCGCAGGCCTCGTGAGGGCACTCATCTGGTCACAAGAATACCCTTGTCTTCGCCGACCTCCCTCTTTGCCGTGGAATTTGCCACCGCCCCCCCCCCCTCATTTCTCCCTCTTTTCGATCCACCCGCATCCTTTTTTCCTCACCCTTTTTCTCTCCTTTGGCCCTTTCTCTTCCCGCCTTCTCTTTCTGTTTCCTTCTCTCTCAACTCTACCCCTTCCCTCCCCTCCTACATTTTACCATGAATTTCGCCTTATCCTTCCTTTCCTCCTTCTCCCCCATCCTCCGTTCCTATTCCCCTTACCCATTCCCCATTTCTCCCATCCTCTTCCCCTCTATACCCTTTCCCCCAACCTTCTTCTCCTCATTTTATCCCTCGCTCCCCTCCCTCCTCCTCTTGTTTTCTTTCTCTCCCCTCTCCGCGTAGCATGTTTCGGTATTTTTCTCCCTTTGCTTCTCTCTATTTGTGTTTGTATGTTTGCTTACTGATCGACGTCGGGTGTGGGTTATTTTTCACGCCTTTGCTTGTTTTTTGTTTGTCGGATGTTAGTACGGTTGCTTTGGCGGAGAACCTGGCACGCTTTTATCCTTCGTTTGTTTGTTTGTCAGCGTTTGTGTACACAGTGCAAGTCTGTCCATTTACCTTTGGGGATTTGAGACCCAGAAATTAGACTTATTTAATCTCTCTCTCTCTCTCTCTCTCTCTCTCTCTCTCTCTCTCTCTCTCTCTCTCTCTCTCTCTCTCTCTCTCTCTCTCTCTCTGGCTGACTGTCTCCCTCCCTTCCTCCCTTCCTACCTTCCCACCTTCCTCCTCCCTCTCTTTCCTTCAAAGTTAAAAAAGGCTTTCTGTTTTTGTCTTATTCCTTTCCTTGTTCTTCTTATTATCATCATTATTATTAGTAGTAGTTGCAGGAGTATTAGTATTGTTGTTATTATTATTATCATTATTATTTTTATTATAATCGACAATCAGTCATATCTGGAGTCATTTTATTTCTTCTGAGCAAATGATATTTAATCAAATATGCTGGATCAGTAGAGAT
>NW_028234411.1:22432060-22442060 GCF_977035675.1 Penaeus japonicus
AAAGTGAATATGGAAAGATTGAACGACTCTTTTCCTTTTCTCTCTGTTTATTAATATATTCTTTTGTTTGTCATTATTTTCTCAAGTGGGCTTTAAGGGGGTTACAAAATTAAACTAGGTTAAGGTTAGTTAAAAGTACATTACTGTCTCACGGCTGAGGGATAAAACGCGTTCTTGGCCCCTTGTGCACGTAAGGGAGATAATTGCCTGTAGGGACTCTTCTTGCTCCTATTAAGCGCCCCGGAGTCTTGTTAAAAGCTCGACGTCCCCGCGTTTGTTTGAGTCTAGCGTTTAATGACTTGGAAACTGTGTGGCTAAAGCGGTAGAGGGGGGGGCGGGTGGCTGGAAAGGGGAGAAGGGGGAGGTAGAGGGGTTAGGGGGATCCTGTTAGTGGTGGTACGTGAGGGGGAGGGGGTAGGGTTTTGGAAGCGGGAAAAGGGGGGAGGGGAGTAAGGGAAAGGGGCTGAGGGGAGGGGTTTGATAGGGAGAAGGGAGTGATGATGATAAGGCAACGAGATAGTTTATTATGTGTAACAACCATTTGGAATCAACTCTGCGCCCACGTCCCCTTTCCGAGGGGACATTACGCGGGTGGTTTACTGTCCTCAGAGGGGAAAGGGGGGGGGGCGCTAACACCGTTAACCCGTTTTGGATGCTCCTTTGGGAGACAGGGGGGGGAGGGGGTACACGACCCTTAAGGGAGGAAAGGAGGCCCTTTTGAGATCTTGTCGAGGCATGGCTGGCGTTCCTTGTGTACGGTCGGGGAAGCTGGGAAGGCGAATGAAGATTTCGTTTTTCTCTTAAACAAAAATGACAAAGACAAGGCTATAGGAAATGATAGAAATAAAGCTTATAGAAGCTTAGAACATGCAATATGTATGTGTCATTGCCAACGTAAAGAAAGACGGGTACTTCAGGTACTAACTACTTCGCATCTCTCCAAACACAGCGCACAAAGGCCCCTGGCCGCAGTCGCGAGAGCCGCAAAACCAGGCCAGGCGCATTGTACACAAGGGCGCAGTACTGTACACACACCGGGTACTTTTGACACGGAAAGGAGCCTCTTTTCTTGTACTTTTACGCTGTCGGTCCTCACGCCGAGGTGAAGCCGTCTGGCTGTTTGAAGGAGTTAATATTCCAAGAAGTCATTGTTCTTGGGACGAGCCGCCGTCCTTAGAGGTGTCCCTGGTTCCCCTAACCCTTGACCCTGAACCCTTAACCCTTCACCCCTTTTGGCCCTAACCTGTAACCCCTTGTCCCTTGTCTCCTGTGTTGTCGTGGATGACAGAACAGTCAAGAGCGGGGCCGGCTTCTTCTGCTGTGAGGAGAGAGGTGGGGATTGAGGGAGGGGGGAGAGGGAGGTAGGGAGGATGGATATTTTTAGAGGTAGGGGGGAAGGGTGTTAGAAGGAGGGAGAGGGGTGTAGAGGGTTTTGGGAGGGGGGAAGGGAAGGAGAGGAGTGGAGAGAGTTTTGAAAGGAAGGAAGGGGGAGAGGATATTGGAAGACGGAGAGAGAGAGAGAGAGAGAGAAAAGGGGGATTGAAAGAAAAGGAAGGACAGCGAGAAGAACGAACCAAAGAACGAAGGAGGGGGGGGGGTGGAAAGAGATAGCGGGAGAAGCAGGGAATTATTGGATATATAGGGAAGAAGGAAGTGGAAGGAAGTAGGGAGAGAGGGAGAAGAGGGAAGACGCTTGGATGGTTATTTTGTCTGTTTGTACAAAGGGGCGTCTCACTTACTTTAAGAGGCAGGTGTGGGGGGGGGGGGGTGCAGTAGGAGGCATAGGTCGAAATGGAAACAGAGACTGCATCCTTTTCTCCCCCCCAATTTTTTTTTGTTTTCCTTGCGATTCAAGTCGTCCCTCGATCGGTGTTAGGTATTGTTTCCGGTTCGTCGCCGTTGTCAAGTTTTCGAGCGCGAGGCAAGAGGAAGAGGCGGATTAGGACCGCGTCGAGTGCACGCGAGCGCGCGAGCACTCTCCCTTTCGGACTGTCTGAATGAGAGCTGGACTCGCCCTCGAATGGTCCGCCTCATCTTTTATGGCTTTTTCTCCATTTGTTTAGTTCTTTTTCTTCTTTCTTGTTCTTTCTCATTATTTCTCCACGCTTCCCTTTTTGATGTCGCATTCTCTATGCTTCCTTTCTACTTGTCTTCGGAGATTTGATGTCTTCATCAAGATTTATGAGGACTCTTAATGAGGATAGGGGCGTGTGAGGGAGGGCTTGAGAAGAGATGAATGTATGAGAGATTGAGTAAGAAACTGTAAGGGCCCGAGGGTGAGGCATGGCAGATGATGGTGTAACTACAACGACTCGTATCAGTGGAGATGTGGACATTTTTTAGCGCATTTAACTGGAAAATGTGCATTGTGCATGCGTATGCAACTGTGTCAGCTTTGGGCGTCGGTTGTCTGCCTGCTTGCTTATTTATCCGCCTCGAAACATACTTATTGCCTGGTGTTTTGTACTTTTTAGTCGTGCGTGTATCAGTGCGTGTGACCCGTTCATGCTGTAGTTCCCAACAAAAGGGAATATTGCCTTCATTTCCCTTTCCGGAGTGTGGAAATGGAACGGATATTGCGTACAGCATTTTCTGATTCGCTCTCTTGTCACCTTTATCGCTTTTGTATTCTTCGGTTCCTCCTTTTCCTTACTCTTTTTCAACTTCCTCCTTGCCATTTTTCCTCCTCTAACTCCTCCTTTCATCTCCTTCATCTCTCTCTCTCTCTTCCTCTTCCTCTTCCTCTTCCTCTTCCTCTTCCTCTTCCCTTTCTCATCCTTATTATCATCCTTTCTTTTCTTTCTCTTTCTCCTCTTCTTTCTTTTCCCTTCTCCTCCTTCTTTCTTTTAGTCTATAACTCCTTCCTCATCTTCCTTCTACTCCATCTTTTACTCATGGAACTTCTCGCATTCACCCTCTCCAACTTTTGGTTTTCGCTGCGAAGGGAAGTAAAGCACTGGACGGTAGTGAGTCAGCACATTCCCTGGCCGATCACAAATACTGTCTTTTTTGCCTTTGTCCTACTCTAGACAACGAAAAAGAAAGGCATTGCCGATTTGTTACTGTTAACTTTCCTTTGTACTGATTTATTATTGTTATTTTGTGTGATATTTCCGCTGTGTAATCAGCCTTCCATCAAGCTCGATCAGAAACGGAGTCGCCACAGGAGGTTAGAGATTCATTTCACAGCGGTGATAACTTGGCCTTTGAGATTTTCCTTTGTTTCTTTTTTGGTTTTTCGTCGCGAGGATTATATTATTCGTTTTATTCTCTTCTTTAATAGTTATTTTTTGGTAGTTTTATTCTCTTTATAGATTACTACTTTACCGCTTTAGGTGCCCTCGTTCTAAATAAGTTGATTGGCGAGGGGATGGATACTGGACTGTGCTTTGTAACCAGGGTTTCACCTGGGTTTCAATGTCCCCCCGTTTTTGTCCGAGGGGGTGCCGAGGGTGTGCCAGAGGTTTGATGGGTTGGGGTCAGAGAACTCTTCGAAACCTTTGATGGGCAAGTGTGGGTGTGTGGGGGGAGAGGGGGAAGTGGGTGAGGAGAAGGAGGAGGAGGGGGGAGGGACCCTGAGGGACCAGAAAAATATAGAGAAGGGGGGAGAAGGTACTGTGTGGGAGGTGTGGTGAGGAGGGGAGGTGGTGGCTGGGAGCGGGGCGGGTGGTGCCATCTCGCGGCAGGTGCGAACATCTCAGGAGCGTCACGGACGGACAGGCGAAAGCGAAAGACGAAGCATCGCTGCCGAAAAGACCTTGGCGTTGGGGTTCCTTATAATATCCAGGACAACAAGTAGAAACCAAGTGTACCCAGCTGTTTAGTGGGGGGGGAGAGGAAAGGCAGGTAGGGAGGCGAAGAGGTATAGGAAGAGGAAGAAGGAAAGAGGAGGAAGAAGCAAGGAAAAGGGAGGGGAAATTTAAGGCAAGGAGAAGGTAGGTGTGGAAGGTAAGGAAAAAGGAGGGTAGGGGTAAGAGGAGGCGAGTGGAAAGGGGAAGGAGATAAAAGGAAGCAAAAATTGTTGAAAAAGAGGAAGGGGGATGGTAAGAAAATATTTGGGGATTACAACAGAGGACGAAGGACGAATAGGGAGGAAGGGACAACACTTGAGACATGGGTTTAAGAGCGAGGGTCGAGTGGGGTCTGTATGGAAGTACAAGGATGGCATAGAAAGGAAGGAAGACAAAGATAGAGACAAGATTAGAAAGGCTGAAGTACTTAAAGCGGTAAAAAAAATATCGCGGGTGGAAAAGACACTAAATGGTAGAAAAAAAATTAGAAAAAATATGTCTGTGTAAAGAAAGAAATAATCTAAGAATGTCCATACAATGAGAAAATGAAAAAAAAAGGAACAAAAATAGTAAAAAAAACTACTCAAGGGGAATGCAGGACTCGTCGGCGGCCGCCCCTGAGGTTTTCCCCGTAAGTGATGGCGATGGGAGACGCGTTCGACTTTAACGCCGTCCCGAGGCGAGCTGGGAGACGAGGCTCATTAAGGTGGGTTTCACGCCCGGAAGCCTGGAAGAGGATAGACCTATGTCGGAGAGAGAGGAGAGGAGGGGGGGAAGGGGAGAGGCAGAGGGAGAAAGAGGCAGAGGGAGAGAGAGGCAGAGGGAGGGAGAGGCAAAGGGAGGGAAAGACAAAGGGAAGGAGAGGCAGAGGGAAGGAGAGGCAGAGGGAGGGAGAGACAGTGGGAGAGAGAAGCAGAAGGAGGGAGAGGCAGAGAGGAGAGAGACAGAGAGAGGAGAGAGAAAGAGAGAGGAGAGAGAAAGAGAAAGAGAAAGAGAAAGACAGAGACAGAGACAGAGACAGAGACAGAGACAGAGACAAGAGACAAGAGACAAGAGACAAGAGACAAGAGACAAGAGACAAGAGACAAGAGACAAGAGACAAGAGACAAGAGACAAGAGACAAGAGACAAGAGACAAGAGACAAGAGACAAGAGACAAGAGACAAGAGACAAGAGACAAGAGACAAGAGAGAGAGAGAGAGAGAGAGAGAGAGAGAGAGAGAGAGAGGAGAAAGGGAAATTGAACTTTGCTTTTTTTTAAGAGATGTATTGCATAATGTTATTGATGTACTGCTTTCACCCATTCATCATCCATCCATTCACACACTCCCTCACTCTTCACCAATGCTTCTTGAGAATAACAAAGTTTTAAAAAGATAGAAATGGCTACGACTTCACCCAGTACTACCATAACACGACCTACTCCAGTCTTGGCCATAGGTTAAGTCACCGCGCGGCGGCCCTCTTCCTCTCCCATTTCTTTACGCCTTAAAATGTACACCCAACGATAAAACTGGCTTTTATACACCCTTTTGGCACTCGCCGTGTGAGATGTCTCTCTCTTTACACTCGCACTGAGACCAAGAGATGATGCATTTTGACCCCTTTTTCCACTGTCTTGCCATTTTTCCCTCTTTTGGTTTCGTGGTGTGTATCTTAGGTTCCGTTTAAGGTAATGTTTACGTCAGCATTTATTGGGTGAGGAAATGTAGGATTGATTATAGGTTTCAGAACGGATGCCCATGGATAATGGTTCTTTCTCTCTCTTTATATATATATGTATATATATGTATATATATATATACATATACAATATACATACATATATACATACACATATACATACATACATATATGCATACATACATACGTTCATTCATACATACATACATACATTCATACATACATGCATTAATTAATTCATTCATTCATTCATACATACATACATACATACATACATACATACATTCATACATACATACATATATAAATATATACTTAATACATACATACATACATACATATATACACACATACACACATACACACATACACACATACACACACACACACACGCACGCACGCACGCACGCACGCACGCGTGTGTACATATATATATATATATATATACATATATATATATATATATATATATATATATAATATATATATATATATATATATATATATATATATATATATATATATATATATATATATATATATATATATATATATGCATATATCATTTTAAAGTTGTAGATTTCAAGATTTCAAGTTTTAAATTGAGTCGCATCTCGAGGCTAGTTTGACCTTTCAAAAGGACGCCTGTCGTCTTAAGCCTCCTTTCCCTCTCTGCCTTCGGAGACTAGCATCCTGAGAAGACCAATCTCTTAAAAGAATCTCCTCGTCATGGAAGCTTAAAGGAAATCCATAGGCGGGTAACGAGGTCTTAGCCGGGGGGAGGGGGGGGCGTCTGAACACTCGCACCTGGCTTCAGCCGGTCGGCTAATGATCCCGGTGCGTGAACAACGGCGCTGAACAAATAGATGCGGGATAGATTAATAGCCGCTGTGGGATTTTACGGGATGGGGGCATGGGAGGGGGGAGAGGGAAGAGGGGTTGAGGTAAGGGGAGGTAGGAGTGAAAGGAAGGTATGTGGGAAATCTTTTAGGGTGCTTTGGGAATGGTAGGGTTTAGGGGGGGGGGGTAGTTGAGGAAGAGGGTTAGGTTGATAAAGGGATAAGGGCAAAGTCGATTGTTTTAGGAGGTTTAGGGAAGTTTGTGGGAGTTGGGAAGACAGGGGAAGGTTCATAGGGCAGGGCGTAGTTTTGCAGAATGTTGATATTATTCGCGGCTTGGATCAGAAGAGAGGGGGTGGGGAAGAGAGGGGGCGTAGGGGGACGTGGGGTAGAATAGTCGCTGTAATGTGGATTAGAGATAAACTTTTGTAAAGCTTTAGTTATGTGTCGGTAAACTCTCTCTGTCAGAAGGATGTCCGAAGTGAGGCAGGGAGAGTGTTTATTTTGCGGTCATCCTGTATGTGTGGAGGGACGAGGGAGACGACCAGCGATTAATTGGCCGCTGTTTAAAGAGGGACGCAATTTGTCAGCATTTCAAATGATATGGTCACTTCTCTTGTTTCTCTTCGTGCTCGTACTTCCTCGTTGGGGCCGGTGTGTGATTTGATCTCTTGCCTCGCATCATTCCTCTCTCTTTCCCTATTTCTTTCTTTCTCTGTATTTCTCTATTTTCTTCTTTCTCTCTATTTCTCTCTATTTATCTCTTTCTTTTTTTCTTTCTTTCTCTCTATTTCTCTCTTTCTTTCTTCCCCCTATTTCTCTTTCTTTCTTTCTCTCTATTTCTCTCTTTCTTTCTTTCTCTTTCTCTATTTCTCTCTATTTTTCTCTCTCTATAAATCTCTCTATTTCTCTCTCTCTCTCTCTCTCTCTCTCTCTCTCTCTCTCTCTCTCTCTCTCTCTCTCTCTCTCTCTCTCTCTCTCTCTCTCTCTCTCTCTCTCTCTCTCTCTCTCTCTCTCTCTCCCTCCCTCTCTCCCTCCTCTCCCTCTCCCTCTCCCTCTCCCTCTCCCTCTCCCTCTCCCTCTCCCTCTCCTTAAAGAGATGTGAGAAACAAATTGGAAATGAAAGTATTTAGACGAATAGGATATTTAT
This sequence comes from Penaeus japonicus, assembly GCF_977035675.1. Classification (NCBI taxonomy): domain Eukaryota; kingdom Metazoa; phylum Arthropoda; class Malacostraca; order Decapoda; family Penaeidae; genus Penaeus; species Penaeus japonicus. The sequence continues at coordinate 22,439,523 of NW_028234411.1, forward strand.
TTAGTTGATTTTTGTTTTAATCTATTGATCTTTAGTTTTTTTACATATTTGTTGCAAGTGTTGCTGATTGATCTTGAGCACATCATGGCAGAGACAAATCTATTGATTCTTGTGTATATAATTTATATGTGGCTCGAATACTGGAAATGTTCTTGAGCGGGTTATTCTGGGAATCTGCTGCATGTTGCGCACTGGAATGAGTTTTATCTCTAATATTCTTATTATAGGTAGTCGTTATAAAAGTAAGTTGATAAACAAAAAATAAACATTCAAAACACATGCATAGCTCCAAAGATTTTGTGACGACTATTTAAGAAAATTTACTTTCCTCAAAATATTTGACGGACAGAGATAGATGAGGAGAGTCGTGATTTTAGAGAGAGGATGCTGATGCTGCCTGTCCCACAAAAGACGCGAGAAAGAAAACGAACTCCCAAAGCACATTGTGCCTTTATATATATAACTTATGTTTTTATATATATTCATTTATTTATATATATTTGTTTATCATTATTTTTATTCGTTTAGTTAATGCCGGCTTATCATGATCGTTATTTTTTGACCATTTGAATTACGTTTATTATTATTTATTTATTAATTTATATATTTTTTACCGACAAAGAGTACGTTCCTTCCGTTGCGCCACGATTCCACCATCCGGTGATCTTAAGAAAAACCCATGAAGTTCGCTAACGAGATAACAAAGCTACCGCCACTCACTCTTCCGTGCTCTCTCTCTCTGTCTCTCTCTCTCTGTCTCTCTCTCTCTCTCTCTCTCTCTCTCTCTCTCTCTCTCTCTCTCTCTCTCTCTCTCTCTCTCTCTCTCTCTCTCTCTCTCTCTCTCTCTCTCTCTCTCTCTCCCTCCCTCCCTCTCCCTCTCCCCCCTTCTCTCCCGTCCTATGTGAATACAAGGAATGTTAAACTTGTAAAAATCCGAAGCCTCATAGATACTGTGCAGATTTGCTGGTCGTCGAGGGGAAGAGAGGAAGAAGAAGAGGAAGAGTGGCAGAGGGAGACGGAAAGAGAGATGTAGAGGAAGATGTTAAGAGGGATCCGGATAGGAGAGAAAAAAAACAGAGAGGAGAAAATGGGGAGGAAAAGAAGATAGTGATAGAAGGAGGAAAAGAAAATGAATAGAGACGAGAGGAGAGAGGAGAAGGGCAGAAGAGAGTTCATTCTGGATTTTTCTGTTTTTCATTGCCTAATTGCGCTTTGCTTGTTCGCGGAACAATTTCTTCATTTAGAGGTGTGCGTGTGTTTTTATTAGACGTTTAGGAAAGATGGCGATGGCATGACTCAAAAGGAGGTAAGATTTCGTGCCGTCTGAATGTCTTTCCAGACACTGGGATTTTAACTGTAATTTTTTGCTGCACTGGATTGAGAGTGACTTCAGATTGTGCCTGTAGTGAGTGATGGTAAAACGGGATTATGTCGAGGGAAATGACTGTGAACTGGGAATCTGCCTGCAGGAAAATGATAGATGGGATTGTTTTTATAGTGAAATTAGACCGAGATTAACTTGTGTCTGTAATGAGATGAAGGTGAACTGGAATTGTGTCTGTAGTGAAATCAGAGTGTCCATTCGTGTATTAGACTCAGTGTTTCCATCAGGATTCATAGCGAAGCTCTAGATTGGGTGGCTGTTCCTTCCCACTGACCTTACTCTCATGCCCATCAACGTAATGCAACCGCGAAACCTCAATGGGGTGTTTCGGCAGCCTCTCGCCGTCTGACGCTCCATTTGGAGGATATTTAAATGCTCTTTTAAATTTTAGAAAGTCGTCACCACTATCAGCACCGCTAACACCTCGGGTAGCCAATCTAGTGACACGTTTTTCGTTTCTTTCTTTCTCTCTTTTTTTTTCTCTCTCACTAAAAGAGGCGTCCGTGGCAAGTCAATAACGTTCGCTTGTCTTTTCTTGTGAAGGAAAGTTCTCGTACTGTTTTGCTGCTGGTAATGAAACTCTTTCGCAATTCTGAGTAAATCATAAAAAAACGGACAACGTTGTGGAATGCAGATTCGATGGCTTTTTTGAGTACTTGGGTATTGCACTCTGTGGTATTGTTTTAACTGTTTGACACTCATAATGCGTTTCCCCTGCGACTGACGTGAAGCTCTTTGTTGCTTGTTTTTGAAGTGTTTTGTTATATCTCGCGCGGAGCGTTGTCCCAGAATTTCACGAGGCGAATGCAAGCGACTAACCAGGCCAAGTAGATTTAAGTGAAGTCGATTAAAACAAGCGTGTTGGACTGCGAACGCAGTGCCGCAGGAGCCTCGGACATTACTGGACCCCTTTTTGTGTGTTGCAAGTGACTCACGGTCCTTTTATGACGTATCATTCCGAGCGATGAGAGTTGAGGTAGATATTTTTTATGATAGTTGTTTTCCTCCAGAGTATATTCAGTTAGTTTTCACTGCCTTCGAGGTCGACTGATTCGACTGATATTGATTATTCTTTCCTCCCTTGCAATAAACACTTCGTATTGTTAATCCCATTTACAAAATATTTTAAGTGCCCCAGAGAGACGGGACTTCAA
>NW_028234411.1:22444560-22452060 GCF_977035675.1 Penaeus japonicus
TGGAAAAAGAGTTGTAATAAAACAGAGGAGAAAGAAATGAAAATAAAGGAAAGGGTGATGAAGTATTCCGGGAATGAAAGTGCTCGAATGTGATGATGGTGATGAGGATGATGATAATGATTATGATGAGGATGAAATAACAGATGCCTTGCTATATCGTCCTACAAAATCGTGTGTCTTTTATCTTTATTTATGCACTAACTTGCACCGTCAATATCTTAATATCTTAAAGTGCCACAAAGACAAAATCAGCGGCAGATTGAAAAGTTACAAATCAATCCCGGGGCGCATTGCAATAAATCATGGTGCGGGAGTTTATATTATCGAGTGACGTGGGCCAATTTGTGCAACGCCAGTGCTTGTTATGATGTTTATGACGTGTGCCCGTATGTGTGCGTGTGTGTTTGCGTTTGACAAGGGGATTATTTCGGTGGCTTTGTTCTTTCTTTGTTCTTGTTTTTTGTTTATTTTTTTTCGGTCGTGTTTTATGATAGATACGGGAAGGTATGTATATTTATATATAACGTTGAGTGTTATTTGCCGGTATGTGTGTGTGTGTAAATACATTCGAAAGCAGTATTTTTTAGATGATTCTTCGATCACAGCACACCCGCCACCATGTAAGTTGTAGTATCAACCATATTCACACTTCCTTGACCACTAAATAATGATATTACGTAAAAGGAATAAACATGAAGAATTGTATAGTATTGCTACATCCTTTATGGATGGCATTCTATCAGATATATTGCATGAGCGTAAAAACATATAGATAGGAGTTGCACGTCCCTCTCCCATCTCCCCTCCTCTCTCTCTCCTTCTATTTACATCTCTCTCTCTCCTCCTCTTTCTCCCTCACTTCTCCTCTTTCTCCTCTCCTTCTTGCACAAGCTTGCCCAACGACAAATCAAACCAACGAGAGAGATTGAGAATGACGATGATTAAAAGTGTATTTTTGCGCGGTCCACGTCACTTGCTTTTTCCCTCCGCGTTTTCAAGCCAGCTGTCGTAGGCAACCCCATTTCCCCAGTACATTTGCAATGGCAGTTGCAGTAATTTTCTCCCTCATACATATCCTGTCTGTTTTTTTCTCTTTTTTTTAACGGTACTCAAAAGTCCTTAGGAGTGTTATTTAAGGCAGGAGGGTTATTGCATTTAAAAAAACAAACATTTTTCAAACTTTTTTTTTCGTTTGGAGACTCGCGTATATATGTAAATTTACTTTATATTGAAATGAAAGAGATGATTTAAGCGGAAAAATATATGTTCGCTACTTGGTATACGAACGGTTTCAGAGAACGGTGGCTATATTTATATTAGTATTTTATTTCCAGTGTAAAGTGTCGTTACTTGTAATACCCAATATATGAATGGAAAAATGTACGCTGTTATTTTTAGGTGAAAAAGCAAGCATCAAGCGAGTACACGTGGACCTGTATCAACGATGACCCTATTTTACATGTGTTTTCTTCCTTTCTCTTGCTATTTCTTTCTTCCGCCCGCTTTCTCTCTCAGGGCTTGGATAATTTCCGCTTGCACCTGTGCGACATTCACACACACACACACACTCACTCACTCACACACTCACTCACTCACTCACTCACTCACTCACTCACTCACTCACTCACTCACTCACTCACTCACTCACTCACTCACTCACTCACTCACTCACACACACACACACACACACACACACACACACACACACACACACACACACACACACACACACACACACACACACACACTCCTTCATCCCGTCCTCGCTCTATTTCTCTCTTCTTTCTTTCTTTCTTTCGTACCCAGGCTATTCATGGTAATGTTTTTATTTATGATTTGCAACACTATTTCTTGCGTTGGTAGGGAGGGATGGGGGTTGAGAGAGAGAGAGAGAGAGAGAGAGAGAGAGAAAGAGAAAGAGAGAGAAGGGGGGGAGAAAGATAGGTAGAGAGGGAAAAAGGAAAAGAGGGAGGGGTTACTACGCCCACGTCACTACTGCATAATACAGTGTCAATCCCGATACCTTTCGGTGTCCGCACCTAAGAGTCTGCAAGAAACGACAAGGTTGTGGCTATTAATACATCAGTGAAGTTATGAATGAAAATATTTCCATCAGGCCCTGGAGATAATGAGGTTCGTGCGTTTTAGGGCTTTTTTCTGTGGTAGTTATTGTTAGTGCATTTAATGGCGCTTGTTTGTAAGGAGGTGGAGCTGGAGAGGCACCTTTGTCGTGACTTTTGCTGTGCAGTATTTGTAATTAACTTTCTAAGATTTTTAAAGGTTCGTTCTGTCTCTCTCTCTCTCTCTTTGCCTCCCTTCTCCCTCCCTTCCTCTCCTTCCTTCCCTCCCTCCCTAACTTCCTCTCTCCCTCCCTCCCTCCTTCCCTTCCTCTCTCCTTCCCTCCTTCCCTCCTTTCCTGGCCTTGATCCTACCCCTCATCTACCTCTCACGCATTCTTTTCCCTTTCCCTTTCTCTTCCACCTCCCCCTCCTCCCCTCCACCCCTCCTTCCCTTCCCACCTCCTTCCTCCCTCCCCTAGATTACTCGTGCCTATGTTGCTGGCTGGCCACATCTGGTTCTGGCCGTCGGTAATTTTTTTATCGATCGTAATATTTAGTTTACAGCCGCCCAATGGCCCTTAGCGAGATTCCGATACATTAACGGAACGGCGTTGAAAATATTCCTTTTTGTTGCTCTTTGATTTACGTCTATATTGTCCGTCTTGTTTTGTTGTTTTTTGTCGTTTTATCTGTTTGTATTATTTCATGTTTGTGTGTGTGTGTGTGTGTGTGTGTGTGTGTGTGTGTGTGTATGTATGTGTATGTTTGCGTGCGCGCTTGTGTGTGCACGTTTGTTTATTCGTATGGGTATAGCCTATGTATTTATTTATTCGATATCCTTACGTGAAATGTGTTACAATTTTGATATTCTATTATAAGATCATTATTATTATTATTATCATTATCATTATTATTATCTTCTAAAGGACACATTTCGTCTGTTCTCATTTATGAACCACTTTGCCGGAGGTGTCCTCTGGTGTAACACAGGGACATTAGGAAGATTAAAACATGACGGAAGTGTTTTGTCTTGGATTTTTCTCTCTCCCGTGGTCATGTTTTTTTCACTTTTGTTTTATCGTGTGTGTGTGTGTGTATGTGTATGTGTGTGTGTGTGTGTGTGTGTGTGTGTGTGTGTGTGTGTGTGTGTGTGTGTGTGTGTGTGTGTGTGTGTGTGTGTGTGTGTGTGTGCATGCGTGAATATAAGTGGAAATTAATGGCAAGTGAGAGAGAGAATGAAATTAAGGATGGTATTGTTAGTAGGAGTAAGGAAAATATTTCTTATTTGCGTTTGTATTTGTATTAGTAGGAACAGCACACCAGAAAGCTCGATTGGAAAGAAAAAAAAACATAACAAGTCTCCTTAGTAGAGCCCCTTCGTTCCCCCTTCCCCCACTCCTGCTCCTGTCCCTACCCCTACCCCTCCCCCTGTCCTTCCCCCTGCCCTTGCCCCAGTCCCTGTCCCTGCCCCTGCCCCTGCCCCTGCCCCTGCCCCTGCCCCTTCCTCTGCCCCTCCTACGTGCCCTTCTGTCAACACTAGGAAATCCGTCTAAGTAATTCTATCGCAGATTCTTCGACACTTCCCGCGGCTTCACGGGATCATTATCTGGCGAAGATAGAAGAATAGGGAAGTTTTTTTGTGTGTGGTGGGGGGGGGGGGTGGAGGAGGAAGGCTTTTGAGATTGTGTGAGTGTTTTTAGATTTATGGGCGTGCGTGGATTGATATGTATAGGCATGTATATTCAGATGCGCGGTCATAAGTTCACAATTGCACATGCATATTGCACAGACATGTGTGTGAGAACTAATACACACCTTGCACGCACAAACAAACACATAGATGAAAGAAAAATAGTTATCCTCTCATGCCTGTGGCAAGAGAGTGTGAGAGAAAGAGAGAGAGAGAAGGGAAGGGTGAGGCTGATATGTAAACTGGCATGAGCATCGACCTTACCACCAAGATAGTATTCATGCTTTTGCTCTCCTTCCTCACCTCGTCGACCAGTGGGTTGTGGATTCCTTTTAAGGATTTCGAGATTGCTCAAGATTTTCCCCGCATTTTCGTACGTATTTTTTTCTTGCAACTTTTTTCTTTCTTTCTTTTTTTTTTTTTTTTTCGTTAGTATAATAATCACTTGATTTTTTAGTAGCTTCTTCTGTCCTGTCGTTTTTGTTTCGTTATTTTTGTCTCTCTTTCTTTCTTCTTGTCCCTTTTTCTTCTTGATTCAGAGTTTTCTTCGGTCTCGACTACGTGATTTTCTCTTCTCCCCGAGTCTTCCTCCAGTGACTTCCTTCTTATCCTTCCTCCTCTCCTTCGCCACTTCCTTCTCCTTCGTTTCTGTTTCTTCTTACTCTTCGTCTCGACCATTCTTTTTTTTCGCCTCTTTTCTTTTCTTCCGATCCTAATCCTCAGCTCTCTCCTCGACCGTCCTCTTTAACTTCTCTAACTCCTTCTTCTCTTCCATTTATTCCTATTCTACCTTCTCATTATCATCACCCTTCATCGTCTTACTTGTTATTTCCATCTTCTCCTCCTCCTCCTTCGCTTTCTTCTTCTACTTTACCTTCTCCTTCTTTTTTTTCTCTCCTCCTCCTCCTCCTCCTCCTTCATCACCTATCCCTTCTCCTCCTCCTCCATCACCTATCCCTTCTCCTCCTCCTCCATCACCTATCCCTCCTCCTCCTCCATGACCTATCCCTCCTCCTCCTCCATCACCTATCCCTCCCACTCCCTCCTCTTCCTCCTCCTCCTCCTTTTCCTCCTCTATCACCTATCCCTCCCACTCCCTCCTCTTCCTCCTCCTCCTCCTCCTCCTCCTCTATCACCTATCCCTCCCACTCCCTCTTGCTCCTCCTCTTCCTCTCACTCCATGGCTATCTAGATGTGATGGTGCATTAAGGGCGGGGATATAAAGAGATAAGGTAGTTGCGTATGGGATGATAAATTTCGTTCTCGTTCTTTTATCGAAAGAGATCGGATATTTGATTAAAGGCAGGGGGGATGGGAGGGGGGTTGAGGTGGGTAATCGGATACGCGATTAGGGGAGGGTGACAGGGGAAAGAACGGTGATTTTGACGTATTTCCTCCCCTTTGATAAACAATCTGTGTGAATGATGATAGATGAGTTGATTTATATATATATATATATATATATATATATATATATATATATATATATATAATAACAACCCATGTACCCACAAAGGAGAAAAAAGTGTTCAATGATGGAAAGATTAGCGGCGAATGGATAGAAAATGGATCATCAAACCCGATAAAACCTGATAAAAAGATGAGGAAGTGCAAGTGTAAATCGAGCTGTCCACCTGAGTCTCGGCGGGATATTTTTCAGATCCAGGCAAGCCAGCTAAAATGCGTCAGAGTGGGCGTTCCCGGAGCCCTCTTGCCCCGCCCCTTTCCGCCCGCTTCCCCGCCCACATGACGAGTCTCGAGGGGAATTAGGGAAAAGTTCACCCTATATTTGTTCTTCTCTTTTTTCCTATTCCCTTCGAGAAATAGGTTTGGTAAGTTGGGCGGGCTAAGCTAACTTCATTACCGGAAGGTCTAGCCATAGACGATTACGGATAATCTTAGTTTCGTCGTCCGCGGACTCGCTCACTCGCTCTCGGGTTTTTGTTTCTGTTTCTCTCTCTTTCTCCTCTAGGTTTATCCCCCCTCTCTCTCTATCTCCATCTCTCTCAAGCTCTTTCTCTCTATCTTTCCCTCTCTATCTCGCTCTCTCCCTGCCTCACTCCTTCTCTGCCCCCTCTCTATCCCTCCATCCCTCCCTCACTCACTCCTTCCCCCGCTCTCTCTCTCTTCCTCCCTCCCTCTTCCCCTCACTCTCTCTCCCTCCCCCTCCCTCTCCCTATCCCTAACCCTATCCCTATCCCTATCCCTCCCTCCCTCCCTCCCTCCCTCCCTCCCTCCCTCCCTCCCTCCCTCCCTCCCTCCCTCACTCCCTCCCTCTTTTCCAAAAGCATAGTCGTTGCTAGACTGCGGAAGAGGTGAGCCTCTCTCTCTCTCCTCTCTTCTCCTCTCATTTCTCTCGTTCTCTCTCTCTCGAGTCCCATGGGATTCTGCGCAAAAGACTTCCGGGCGGGATTGGGGATTGGGCGCGCGGGCGGAGGCGGAGGCGAGGAGACGGGCGTGTGAAGGCGATGCAGAAACAGTTAAAGGGGTGTGCGAAGGGTTTAAAGGCTTGGGAGGGAAGCTAGATGTCAACAATGGACGGGATTAATTATCATGGTCTTTTGATAAAGTAATAGGGGTTAATGGAGGATAAACGGGAGAGAGAAAGAGAGAAAGAGTGAGGGTGTGGTTGGATGTAAGGATGTGTGTGTGTGATGGCGAGAGTAAGAGCGACAGGCAAAGGCGAGTGTAAGAGTGAGAGTGAGACAGATAGACAAACAGACAGACAGACAGAGAAATGGATGGTGATGCAAGGAGGGGTAAGGAGATGACTCTTAACTAAACAGCAAAGAGTAAAGGAGGTACTATTGGGCGGACAAGGGGGAGGGGGGGGGGGGAAATATTGGCTGTCGAGCCTCCCTTTTCGAGTCATAAGTAACGGCCAGTTTCTCACCGGACACAAAAGCTTAAGCTCCAAGCTGCTTCTGGCCTCCTTTCCCTCCTCCTCCCTCCTCCTCCCTCCTCCTTTCTTGTTCTTCGCCTGATCCTTTTCTTCGTCCTTCTTCCTCCTTCCTCCTCCTCCGCCCTCCCCTCTTTCGTCCCTTCCTCTCCCTTCTATCCCTTTCCCCTTCTCCTTCTCCTTCTCCTTCCCTCTTGCTCCTTCCATCCTCCTCCCTGTCCCTTCTTCCCATCCTTCCTCGCTCTTCCCTTTTTCTTTCCTATTCCCTGCCCCTCTTCCTCCCCTTCCTCATTCCCAGCACCCTTCTTTTTCTCTTACTTCCTCCTCCTTCCCCTCCCATCCCCAATTCCTTCTACTTTTTCCTCCTCCTTCCCCTCCTGATCCCTCCTCCTTCCCACGCCTCATTCCTCTTCCTTCCTCCATCCTCTCCTTCCCCCTTTCATACCCTTTCCTTCTTCCCCTTCTCCCCCATCCCCTCTTCTTTTCTTCCTTCCCCTTCTTCCCCCTCCTTCCTCTTCCTTCCCGCTTCCCCTCCATCCCTCCATCCCCTCCTTCTCCCCTCCCCCTCCTCCTCCCCTCCCCCTCCATCCTCGTGAACTTAACGAGTGACGATAAGCCCTCAATGCACGTCGGTAGCGTGGGCGGCAACATCGGCTCGTGAACTCGACACAAGCTGGTTGGATACCCCCCCCCCCCCACACACACACACACCCCGATTTCCGTATTAGCGAATCGGAGGTTGCACTATTGGGCGTTACGGAGTTGGTTGTAATGGCGTCGTGAAAATTGCTTGCGTGTGTGGGAATAGGGTTTGCAGGATGTTGATTAGTGTTGCTCTTTTGGCCCAGAAA
>NW_028234411.1:22457060-22464560 GCF_977035675.1 Penaeus japonicus
ACATCGATCTGTCACCACCGTGCATGACCGATCAATGGCTGTAACTGACAACATCTCTGCGGGAAACATTAACAAAGCCACGTGATAAGAGCGCTTGCTTGCACATGTGCCTCCTTGCCTGAGACATATTCCTCGCGGAAGCACAGGATCACGTACGCGCGAGATGCAGATGATGGCCCCTCTCGTGTCCTTCTCCTGCTCTTTCTTTGACTGCCTCTGGCTAGTCTTCTTCTGTCTTTATTCTTCATTCTCTCTCTCTCTTCTTTTTTTCACTTATTCTCTCTCTCTCTCTCTCTCTCTCTCTCTTTCTCTCTCTCTCTCTCTCTCTCTCTCTCTCTCTCTCTCTCTCTCTCTCTCTCTCTCTCTCTCTCTCTCTCTCTCTCTCTCTCTCTCTCTCTCTCTCTCTCTCTCTCTCGCTCTCGCTCTCTTTTCCTCTTCTTTTCACTCTTTCTTTTCTCCTCTCCTTTTCACTCTCTCTCTTTTCCTTTTTTTTCTTTATTCTCTTTTTTCATCTTTTCTTCACTCTCTTTTTCCTCCTCAGTTTATTTTCTATTTTCCCCCTCCTCCTATGTTAACCTTTCTCCTCTTTATCCCTCTCTCTCTTTCTCCTTTTTATCCCTCTCCCTCTTTTTCCTTTTTATTCCTCTCCCATCATCTCCCTTTCCCTTTTGGCCTCCCGACCATACGTGTGAGTATATTGCGCGCAGTCTTTCTCGTCCATGCGCATGACTTTAATAACTTTGATATCAGGGAGGAAGGCAATGGACCGACGCGTTTCGTCACTGCCGTCTCGTGTCGGTCCGGTCGCTTGGAGAGGGAGAGGGAGAGGGATAGGGATAGGGATAGAAGGAAGGAGGCAGGGGGGCAGGCAGGGAGACAGGAGGGCAAGCAGGGTAGACATGAAGGCAGGCAAGGATGGTGTGACAGGAAGGGAGAGAGAGAGAAAGAGAGAGAGAGAGAGAGAGAGAGAGAGAGAGAGAGAGAGAGAGAGAGAGAGAGAGAGAGAGAGAGAGAGAGAGAGAGAGAGAGAGAGAGAGAGAGCTGCGATTGCTCAGAGGTAATGCGCATTTCCGTGCGCTTGCTTTCGTGATATCCTTTTTTTTACGGGAGAGTGAGAAAGAGAGAGTGTGAACGAGAGATTGAGATTGCGAATGCGATTTTTGGTTTTGGGGTTTTGTGCTTGGTCGGTGGAGGGAGAATGGATTTTGTCGCGGTGGAGCGTTCAAGCATTTCCATGAGAGGAACTTGGTTATACTGACATATTTTTGCGTGTGTGTGTGTGCGTGTGCGTGTGTGTGTGTGTGTGTGTGTGTGTGTGTGTGTGTGTGTGTGTGTTTTTAGGTTGGTGTTTATTCATTTATTTATTCATGTATTATTCACGTATTTAGCCATCGAATTTCAATTAGCGCCCCAACCCCCATGAGAGAATGAAAAAAAGGAGGGAACGGCGACCCCTGCTTGATTTATTCCACCAGATAATTCTATGGAGATCCCACCACCAAACAACCACGAACTCTGTTTTTTTTCCTCTTTTTTTCTCTTCCGTAAATCAATAACATGGCACAGACTCACTAACAAGTAACCAGTATTTAACTTGAACAAGGGTTTAAGGGTGTGTTGATGAAAGGAAAGGAATGTGAATAGAGAAGAGGGGAAAATAATAAGCGGTTAAGGGTGATAGACTGAGGGCAGTGAAGGAAATAAGCCGCAGTCGGTGATAAAAAACATGAAAGGGTTAACTGTTTAGAAAGTAAGGGGAAAAAGGGGTTAGCAATAAAGTTGAGAGTTGAAATAGTTGATGGAGCAAGGTTGTAAGCATAATAGAGGCTTTGATTCAACGCAGCATCAACAGTAAGCAACTGATCAATCGTGCACGTTATGCAGTGATACCTTGCGTCGGTTGCATCGGTGTATTGCAATGTCCAAACCTATTCTAGATTTCCGGGCTTGCAATAATGACGCCCCGTGATCTCCCCTCTTCCCCTTCCTCTCCCCAACGGTAATATTTTTACCTCTCTCTCACCTAATGCTGCGCCGCCTCCCCCCTTCCCTTCCCCTTAACGCGAATATTTCCCCTTCCTCTCTCCCTCCACTCTCTGTACCTCTCTTCCCTAGCGTTATCACCCCCCTTTCCCTTTACTTTCCCCTTACTACTTCTTGCTTTCCCCCGCCCTTAGCGATACAACATTTTTTCATACATTGTCCCGTTTCCCATTTCCCCCTCTTTACCCAAACTCCCCTATTCCCTTCTTCTCCCTTAGTGTTGTCACTTTCTGCCCCTTCACCTCTCTCATCACTATTGCTCCCGTCTATCCGTTGTCCTCGTTGTACTCCCCTCCCCTCCACCCTCTTTCCGCCCTCCCCTCCTCCCCCCTACCCTTCGTTTGTGCAATATTCGGTAGGAGCGTAATATCGGCGATCCTGATGGCAAGGTAAACACCAGAGTGCCGCCGCCGCCAGTTGTGTGCTCTGTTTCTCAATTTCACGACATTGTACACACCACACACATTTCCCCTCCTCTCCCCTCCCCACTACTGTACACACCACACATATTTCCCCTTCTCTCCCCTCCCCACTACTCTCCTCTCCTCCCCTCCACATATCCCTTCCTCTCCCCTTCCCAACACTCTCTTCCCTACCCCATCCCTCTCTGCTTTCCTTCCTTCATCTCCCGTCACCTTTCCTCTTCTCTTCTCCCCTCCTCTCCTCTCCTCTCCTCTTCTCCCCTCCTCTCCTCCCCTCCTCTCCTCTCCTCTCCTCCCCTCCTCTCCTCTCCTCTTCTCCCCTCCTCTCCTCTCCTCTTCTCCCCTCTTCTCCTCTCCTCTCCTCTCCCCTGTCTACTATTCGTCCCCTCTGTGCGTATCCCAGACTGATCACGTCCCCTGCCCATCCTGCTCGCCCTGATCAATTCCCCCACCCACTTTTCCCCTTCCCCTGCTCGTCCTGCCTCGTCCTGTCCCTTTTCTCTACCCGTTCTGCTCACCCTGTCCTCCCCTTCCACTATCCTTTCTGCTCGCCCTGCTCTCTTCTTCCACCCACCCTACTCATCTTAACCTACCCCCCCATACCCCTACCCCAACCTTCTCCAACACCAGCCCCTGCTTGTCCCCCTTCCTTACCTCCCTATCCCCTGGCCCTACCCACCAGCATCCAGAGTTTTATTTGGCGAATCGGTTGTTGGAATCACGGGAGTTCCCCTCTCGCGCCGGCCCTTTAAAGTGGTTGGTGCTGGCACTCGAGCTCGTGCTCCTGTGGATGGATTTGTTTCACAAATGCACATGCGCACGCTCGGGAGGACGTGCATGGTCACGCATAAGCAGGTATAGAATTTATGCAGAACATATGCAGAAAAAAACACCTTGATTATAACAAACACTAATAAACGCATACACATCCTGGCTATGCCAAACACACTTACAGTAGCACATCCGTAAACAAGAATTACACACAATGCAGATGAATAGGAAACACACTAGCAATAACACAAATTAACGAAAAACACATTCACACGCTAAGAATAACAAACACTAACAATAACACACTTCAACAAAAAGTACATATACACGTTGGCAATATCAACTCACTAACAATAGGATACGTATTAACAAAAACAATAACTTCCGTAATAAACACACACGAGATGAGCAAACAAACAAATAAACAAACAAACCAAACAAAGTATTGCAAGTACACATGCATGTGCACTATGCAATCCCCCCAATGGCTCTTAACGACTCGGAATTGAATTTTAAATGTTGCGATTACTTTAAATGGCTCTTGTCGGAAGTGTGCTAGCCCATGCCCGCGTCCGCTGAGATTGGGGGGAGGGGGTGAGTTGTGTGGCGAGAAGGGCTTTTTCAACTGTTGTAATGGATGTATTGATTGAAAAAATCATCTCTCTCTCTCTCTTTCCCTCTTACCCTCCCCCCCTTCCTCTCTCTCTCTCTCTCTCTCTCTCTCTCTCTCTCTCTCTCTGTATATATATATATCCCCTTCGCTTTCTCTCTCTCCCTCCCCTGGCTTTCTTGCTCTCCTTCCCTCCCTCCCTTTCCTCCCTCCATCCCTCCCCCCTTTCCCTCTCCCCCTTCCATCCCCTCGCCGCCTCCCTCCTCCTAAATGTATTTATTTGATTTAATAGTATATTAAGTGGGTAATTGATACAAGTCAGAAACAATAGATACAAGTTTTTTTTGTCAAAGTAATGCCAAGCTGCATACATTTCTTATAATAAATCCGGCGAGTATTTTTATATAGACTTCTATAACAAAATAGTTCATTTTCTTTTATTTTACCAAATATGTGAGAAATGACTGGGAATGATGTTTATACTTGTATATTATTTTGTAGTATTGGCTCGACGTGTAAAGCAATGCATACGAAATTAGTTTGTACACGGTTGCACAGTTGAGACTCGTGTTGATACCTGCATTTCATTCATTTCTTTCTTTCTTTTTACAGGTAAGTGTCGTGAAGCTGTCGCGATATGTGGCGGAGTACTGCGGCGCTCCCAGTTTTCTCCCATGAGTGAGCGGGATGGCGGTAAGGAGGGGGAGGAGGAGGAGAAGAAGGAGGAGGATGTGATATGGATTCCTCTCTTTCGTTGTATATATATATTTCTATTTGTCTGTGCCTGTCTTTCTCTCTCTCTCTCTCTCTCTCTCTCTCTCTCTCTCTCTCTCTCTCTCTCTCTCTCTCTCTCTCTCTCTCTCTCTCTCTCTCTCTCTCTCTCTTCTCTCTCTCTCTCTCTTCTCTCTTCTCTTTCTCTCTCTCTCTTCTCTCTCTCTCTCTCTCTCTCTCCCTCTCCTTCTCTTTCTTCCCCTCTCTCTCTCTGTCTCTCTCTCTCTCCTCTCTCTCTCTCCTCTCTCTCTCTCTCCTCTCTCTTTTCTCTCTCTCTCTCTCTCTCTCTCTCTCTCTCTCTCTCTCTCTCTCTCTCTCTCTCTCTCTCTCTCTCTCTCTCTCTCTCTCTCTCTCTCTCTCTCTCTCTCTTTCACTCTCTCACTCTCTCACTCTCTCACTCTCCCTTTCCCCCCCCTTTCTCTCCCTTTCTCTCTCTTTCTCTCTTCCCCAAGCGCATGTACACACATACGTACTTTGCCTTTCAAGTTTGCTACCCAGGATTCCACCGAGGTTATGTTGAAGGATGAGAGGGTGTGTATTGAGCTTATGTTATTGCGGGGGCAGAGCGCGTGGTAATTGCTCTTAATTAAATGATTGTGTTAAGCTCGTGCTTCTCTTGCTTTGTGTTTGTTTGTTTGTTTGTTTGTAATCCAGTGTGTGTTTGCGTCTGTTTATCTCTGACCCTCTTTTTTGTCATTGTATGTCCGTTTGTAAGAGTTTCGAGATTTATGCATGTGAATGAGTGAGAGTGTGTTTGCGAGGGGACGGGGAGGGAGGGAGGAAGGAAGTAAGTGTGTGTGTGTGAGAGAGAGAGAGCGATAGAAAGAGAGAGAGAGAGAGAGAGAGAGAGAGAGAGAGAGAGAGAGAGAGAGAGAGAGAGAGTGAGAGAGCAAGGACGAGAGTGAACAAGCGATAGAAAGAGAGAGCGAGAGTGAGGGAGAGTGCGAGTGAGAGAGAGAATGCGAGGGAAAGCAAGAGCGAGAGTGGGTGAGAGAGACGTACAGTGAGGATAGACACAAGACACGGAGGAAAAGCAAGAGGCGCAGTGAAGGTGAGTGAAGTCAGCGGCCTGTGCAGGTACCACAACATCAAACAAACGTCACCGCCATCTGTTGTAGTCGGTTACGTCATCGGCCGCATGTTTTATATGCGTCTTATCGGGCAGAAGACGCTTTCCTTTAGCCGTTAATTCGATAATTGGTGCGTTGCGCAATGCTTAGAATACACACACAAGAGGGGCGTCTGCTGGCAGGGTTGTAATTGGTGTAGTAGGTTCAGGTTAAAGGGTGTATTGGATTTACATACTTGGATTAACAATTGCATTTACACTTCACATATGTAGACTTGCACACACTAGTACATACACTTACATAGATGCTTACACACGCGCG
Organism: Penaeus japonicus; assembly: GCF_977035675.1. Classification (NCBI taxonomy): domain Eukaryota; kingdom Metazoa; phylum Arthropoda; class Malacostraca; order Decapoda; family Penaeidae; genus Penaeus; species Penaeus japonicus. The sequence goes on from NW_028234411.1 coordinate 22,463,069, forward strand.
CGCGCTCACATACACACACACACACATACACACACACACACACACACACACACACACACACACACACACACACACACACACACACACACACACACACACACACACACACACACACACACTCACACTCACACTCACACTCACACTCACACTCACACTCACACTCACATTCATACACACTCACTACTCACACACACACACTCACACACACGTGGGATCTGTTACGCCAGGTGACATGCACAACAGGTGAGGCCGCAGGTGTTTACCATGATCGGTAGAGCTCACAGCTGTCCTGGGGCGATGATCCTTGTTATCCGATGTTTTACACTTGGTTTCGCTGGAACTCGATATAGTTTATTCTGCGCGATTTACATTTGTTTTTTAGTAATAACTTTCCTTCTTGTTTTCTGGCATTGTTTTTTTCTTTATTTTTTTCTTCCAATTAATGCTTGATGTTTTGGATAGATGGCACTAGTGTCTTGCTTGTGATTTATCTTTTTTTTGTCCAATATGCCTTCATCTACGGGATGATAGATTGGCCTTTGATAGTCCAGTTTTAAGTAAAATAGTTTTAGTGAATTAGTCATGAAAAATAGTAACCATGACGTAATCACTGTGAATAAGTTCTTAGAACAAATTCACATTGAGTAGCTCAGGAAAATGTGTTTTATATCAGATATTCCACTCTCGCATCCCCGTCTTATGCAAATTATCGTTTTCCCTTGCGTCCCACTTTGTTCTCCCTGCGTGTTCCCTTCTCTTATCTCGCTTTGCCCCTTTCCCTCTTGGCTCAGGCTCGCTTCATCTGCTTCTTATCTCCTCTGCCAATTACCTTTCTTTCTGCTAGGTCCGTGCCGTGAAGGTTATATTTACCCGGTCTGTTCACGCCTTCATTTTTTAGAGCTTTTTATTGTCTGTTGATCACACTACCTACAGTTCTCTCATTTTGCTTCCCCCCACACTACCCATAACTCATTCACTCAACCTCCCCCTCCACCACTCTACTTCCCCCTCTTCTACACTCTCTCCCCCTTCGTCGACACTACCTCCCCCCCTCTCACACTTCCCTTAACCCACTCACTCAGCTGCCCCCACACTACGCCCCTTCACCCAATATCCCCACACTACATCGGCCACACTCAACTTCCTCCCCACACTACCCCCAATCTAGTTCACCCCCACCTTCCCTCTCCCCCACCAATTGGACCCCCCATGTATCTGGTATGTATCTCCTTACCCCGGGAAGTCACTTGCCCGAAACCAGTTTGCGAGGAACACCAGGTCGGCTGACTTCTTAAAAAGAGTTGAAAGTTATTTTTGTTGCCGCTTCTATTGAGGCTTCTTCTTCGCCCCCCCCCCTCCACTCATCTTACCCATTCCCACCTCACTCCCTCCGCTGCTTCCCTCTTCTTTTCTCCCTCCCTCTTCAACCTCACTCTTGCCGTACTCCCACCCACCCACTCACCCACTCACGCCCAAGCCCACCCAACCCACC
>NW_028234411.1:22472060-22477060 GCF_977035675.1 Penaeus japonicus
TAGGGCATGTCGAATCGCGGAGATTACGTTGACGCTGTCATTCACCATCAGCTGGGCCAAGTCTTGTCCCCTTCCCCTTTTAATTGTTATTGTCATTTCGTATTCTTCATCGTCAGCAATATCAATATCATGATCACCAACAACATAACCATTACTGATATCATTCACATCAAGATCAATAAAATCATCATAACCATCACCACCACTATCACCATTATCACCACCAGATATGTTATCCCACCTGAGAAGACTACAGTGCGAGAGTGGCGTAGGTGATTTAAGCCGATAACCCGATCTGGGTCTCATCACTATTCATTGTGTCTTTTTACCTCCTCTCCTCTCCTTCCCTTCTTCCCCCTCTTCCTCCACCACCAACAAACACCTCTTATTATTATTATTATTCCTCCTGCTACTCCTCCTTCTTCTCTTCTTCTTCCTCCTCCTCCTCTTCCTCCTCCTCCTCCTCCTCCTCCTCCTCCTCCTCCTCCTCCTCTTCTTCTTCCTCCTCTTCCTCTTCCTCTTCCTCCTCCCCTCCTGTCCCTGCTGTTCCGTCCTGTTGACCTTTCCTCCAGAGGCCTGCGGTTACGGCCACAGTCCTTCTTCAACCAGGTCCTTTGTGAGCGTCGTCTTGCTATATCTCAGGGAGGAGACTTTGGTTGGATGTTGAAGACTGTGGTAAACCGAGCCCGTGTAGAAGGAACAGGGGCGTCGAAGACCGAAAGGTTGAGATTTATTTATTGTTTTTTTTTATTAATCATTGTTGTGAGTATTTTATTTTATTATTTTTTTATCATATAATAATGACTATTATTATTATTATTACTATTATGTTATCATTGGTATTATAGTTGCTGATACGAATGCTGTGATTATTATTTGATTTTGTTCTTATTCTTTATGAAAGCAACATAAGAGTAGTTACATCCACGTAAATGTAGCATGGTTAAGGTACGAATTTGCTTTAGTCATTTCTCGCAAGAACGGCAGGCTTAACGTAATTACTGTTCCTGCAGGCATGGAAAATTATTATACTTATCTTTTTTTCGGTTACGTTGAGAAACATCGCTTTACGCTGTAGACGCGCTGTGTATTACGTCACTCTAAAGGAAACCGTATGTAGAATTAAAGACATTGCTTCACTTTGCCTTTTCTTAAGGTGTTGTTTATGCGGTCGACGGACAAGAAAGACCGTTTCTTCACACCGTTGTTTATAAGGAGGCGATGCGTCAGGATAGTAGTAGTGTTGGCTCACCCTCTGTTTGTGGATGACAGCGTGTGTTGAGGTGTGTTGCTTGGGCGAGTGTTGGAGGGTTTGCTTTTGGGAGGAAGAGGATTTTTTTTTGTTTGTTTGTTTGACCTCGAGTCATTTTGTCAATTCTTTCCGAGCAAAAGGGTGGGATGATTCCCGAAACATCTTTACGGAATATGTTGTCTTATTATTATTATTATTATTATTATTATTAATCGTATGATCATTGTAAATGATGTAATTTTGTTATTATTATTGTTGTTATTTATTATGATTATAGCTATTACTAACTAATGCTATGTTTGTTATTATTACTGTAATTATTATCATTACAATTATCATTACCACTATCACCATTAATTAATATCAGAGAAAAAATAACATTAACTTTAATGTAAATATCTCAGTTTTAAATGATCAAGAGCATTAAATGTGAAGATCCTTTTAAAGATATAAGGTAAATAACGACTCTAGTAAAGAATTCTTTCAAGGAAAATTACACAAGCCAGTGATAACATAGACCAGAAACACATAAAACAGCTTGATAAGGACAAAACCGGTAGGGCAGATAAAGTAAAAGGTAGGAATGACTGAAAGGAATAGAATGCACAAGATAATAGTATTTTAAAAGCGCCCATTGAGAAACACAATCAGTATTCCAAATGAAGAACAGGAGAAAGCAGCTAAGTTAGATTGAAAAAAAAATCATTCGCAAGAAAGCATAGCAAATGGAGGGCGAAGAACACCTGAGAGGATGGTTGGACGGGACACCTGCAGCGAGGCCAGACCCAGAGGACGATGTTGCAGGGGGAGAGGAAAAGGGGGGAAGAGAGAGGGAAGGAAGGGAGGAAGGAAGGAAGGGGGGAATGAAAGGAGGAAGGAAGAAGGGAAGGACATAGAGGTAGTGAGGGAAGCAAGGAGAGAAAGGTAGGAAGGGAAGGAAGGAGAAAGAGAGAGAAGGAGATAGATGTAGGGAGGGAAGGAGATAGATAGATAGAGAGAGAGAGAGAGAGAGAGAGAGAGAGAGAGAGAGAGAGAGAGAGAGAGAGAACCTTAGGCGTGGGGTCCAACGGCTCATCCGAAGCTCGTGAGGGCCACGAGCGTTGACCCGGCCGGAAAAAGCCTCTCTGTTTGACCCTACTTGGCAACCTCCTCCGACTCCGCTTCCCGCGCCGCCGCCGACGCCGCCGCTGCGTCCCGCCTGACCCTTCCCGCGCCGCGCTCGTAATGTCCCTCGTACGTAGGATCGGCGTAGGATTTCGCCCTTGTGTGACGCGGGTCAGAGGGGCGGCTTTACGGTCAGGGTGAGTCACGCGTGCGTCCTGAGTAATGCTGGTTGACCCACACATACATAGCCTTGCACATGTATACGCGCTAATAAGAATGCGCATTCGGACGCTCATGCGCTGCTTTTTTATATGATATGATAGTATGCAGAATGTGAACACACCCGTGCTTATATTTGCTAACGAAAACATACACACGCACGCACACGCGCGCGCACACAGATACACACACACACACACACACACACACACACACACACACACACACACACACACACACACACACACACACACACACACACACACACACACACACACACACACACACACACACACACACACACACACACACAGATACACACACAGATACACATCCATATCCATATCCATATCCATATACATATCCATATACATATACATATACATATACATATCCATATACATATACATATACATATACATATACATACATATACATATGCACATAGAAACACACACGGAAATAAATAAAGAAGACAACTGTACATAAAACGACAACACAAATACGCAAACACAAATACATACACAAACAAAAAAGCAAACAAAACAAAACACAGACGACCGCATCGCGCGCACATCGCTGTTGGTGGGCGGGACAATCAACCTTGTTGACGGAGAACAAAGAGATGCGTCGAAGCCACAGGTACAGCGTAACAAAAAAAAAAGAGATGTAGAAGAATTATCCTTTTAAAAATTAGCTCTAGGATGGAAGGAATTACCAAAGCGTGCGGGGATATCGTCCCTCTTTTCCCGCGTAGAAAATGGGGAGTGAGAATGCCCGCCAAAGTCCGCGATCCTCTTTTGTTTTTCTTTTCATCTTTCTGCTTTTATTTCTTTTCTTCGTGTTCGTCTTGTTACTGTCCTCCGTCTTTCTTCTTTCTCTTCATCATCAGCTTATTTTTCATATAATTATTCTTAGTCTATTACGCCGTATTTTTCTTCCTCTTCTAAAAACCTGGATCGCAAAGGTAGATGGCGCTGCTTGAATAACCATGACTCATCTACATACCACTCTTTAGTTCTGTCCATCTTTTCTAATGATATTTTATGGTACCGCTAAAAAAAAATAAATAAATACATTCGGTATTATTTTGTATTTTATTTCATCTTCTCGCTCTTTCCCTTTCCTCTTTTACTGAAGTAGAAAAAAAAGTTAACCCCTGGACTCTTAATATTTTTTGTAATTCTTTTTTTCTCCTAAACTCAGAGCGTTGTTTTCTTTGAGATTTTTAGTCCTTGCTAGTGTTTTTTTCCCAAACGAATGGCAGATAGATAAAACACTTCCACTTTGGGTATTGTTTTATTAAAGATTTTTTTATACCGTTTTGTCCTCTTCGGCGAAGGAAAAAATAGTCAAAACACTTCCACGCTGGGTAAATTTTCATTAATAATATTTTTCATCCCACACTTATCATTTTTTCCCGTTGATACCAAGAAAATAGAAACACTTCCACCCTGAATATTGTTTTCTTTCGTATTTTTCTTCCCATCGCCAAGAACAATGTTGAGGAATTTTAATTATCGTCCCGGCGTTGCGAGTTATTTGATCAGAGGAGAAGATAAGATGCTGTGTGTGCGTGTGTGAGTTAGAGGAGGAGGACGGATGATGCTTGACTTGGGATCTGTGTTTTCGTGATGGATTTATGCTGCTTTTTCAACTTTTTTTTTTCGTTGTGGTTCTTTTTTCCGTTTTCTCTATTTTTTTCCTTATATTTTTCTTCCGTTTCTTTTCTTAGTCTCTTCCTTCTCTGCATCTTCTTTTTCTTATTTTCCTATACATCTTCTTTTTCTTATTTTCATCATCATCATCTCCTCCTTCTCCTCCTGCTCTTCCGCCTCTTCCTCTTTCTCCTCCTCCTCCTTCTATTTCATCTTCTTTTTCTTCTTCCCCATCTTCTCCTCCTTCATATCTTGAGTTTGATTCGTGTCCTCCTTCCAACTCCATCTTCATCTTCTATTATTTCCTCCCTTTCAAGTTCCTCGATGATTGTGATAAGGTTCTCCCGCGATGAAGGTCTTTGTTTATGCGTCCCCAGAGATAAGAAAAAAAAAGAAGAAAAAAAAAAAAAAAAGAGCTGGGTCTTCATCAGCTGTTCACAGCGTCGAGTTCGTGATGCTTGGGCTCTCGATTAAGGTTCGAGGAGTGTTTGATGATGAGGATAATGACTGGGAGGCGAGAGGAGAAGAGAGAAGGAGAGGAAGAGGAAGAGAGGGGAAATGGACAAGAAAGGGGAGGAGATAGAGAGAAAAGAGGGGTAAAAGTGGAAGAGGAAGAAGTGGAATGAAGTTAGAGGGAAAGGAAGAAAAGAAGAGAAACTGGTCTTTATCACTTCGTCTCGAGGATTATGGATGGTCGGGCATTTAGTAGAAGAGGGAAGAGGGATGAAAGTGGAAGAGGAACAAGAAGGGAGGAAGGAGAAGAAGGG
>NW_028234411.1:22479560-22489560 GCF_977035675.1 Penaeus japonicus
ACTTCTCCTCTCCTCCCTTCCTCCCCCTTCTCCTCTCCCGAAGACCGGTCAAAGAAATACAAAAGTTTACCTTGGATGTGTGGCGAGTCTTAGAAACAGCTTTTAAGAGGTGTCAAGACATATGAGTAACCTTGCATGGGGGCCCGGAGGAGAGGAGAGAAGAGAAGAGAAGAGAAGAGAAGAGAAGAGAAGAGAAGAGAGATAGGGGGTGAAGGGAAGGAAGGGAGTGTAGGGAGCAAGGGAGGAATTGCGTCAGGGGGGGGAGGCATTGGACCAGGGGAAGGGGGAGGATAGGGGATCGGAGGGGACGAGACCAGTAGGGAGGGAGAGATAGGGGACAGGAGGGGACGGGAGGGATGGAAGCCGGGGTGTTGAGAGAGAGAAGGGGGGCGGGGTGTGGGGGAGGACGATATATTGTATTGTAGGGAGGGGGAGGGTGCAGATACAGAGGTAGTGTCAGGGGTGGGGGGATCCGGAGAAGCAGGGAAGGTGGGGGAAGGGGGGAAGGGGATGACCAGTGGCTTACCCTCTGGGATACAAGTCCTTCGGGTTCTTGTGAATTGTGCCGGCAGGTATGCGGGGCTTTGTTGTGTTAAGTGGAGCGGGAAATATATATGTATGGGCTCTGTTTACCTGTGTCATAATATCTCGGCTATTCTTTTTTCATCGTTTTTTTTATTTATCTTGGGCGTTTTCCTTTATTCTATTCCCACCATTTCATTTTTTATTTATATTTCATTTGAATTTAAGATGTAGAAAATATAGATGAAAGCGGTAAGAAGCTATTTAAGAAGACTCGCGTCACACCGTGTCTCGTGGCAGGTGAGAGGCAGTGGTGTTATCCTGCGCTCACACGTCGCGCTAAATCCAATCAAGTGATCAAAACATTTTGCGATTTGATATTTCCTCATCTCTTCGTCTCTTATCAGATAGGACTGCTGAGGAGAAGGAGGAGGGAGAAGGAGAGGGGGAGGGAGAGGGAGAGGGAGAGGGAGAGGGAGAGGGGGAGGAGAAGAAGAAGGAGAAGGAAAAGAAGAAGGAGGAGTAGGAGAAGAACAAGAATGAAAAAACAAATAGAAAAATAAAAAGAAGGAGGAGGAGATCCGCCCCTGTGCTCGGATCTCCCGGCTGCTGAAGGATATAAATGTATATGATTTTTTTTTAGGCTGTCTCACCAATTCTGAAATGTAGTCCCTGTTTATTTATGGTATGTCTGACTGCGTTTTTTGTCATCTCGGGGATAATTGATCACTACAAGATGCCGACTCATAATCTGATTATTCACCCCTCCCCCCTACACACTTCCAGCACCCCCCCCCCCTTCCCCCCTCTTACCGGTCTGTATCTCGGATCTCTCGTTTGTTTGATTGCCTTGTAATATAAATGATGAATGCGAGCAATAAAACTTGAAGATAACAGATGGTGTTTAGCCGCTCCCTGATACACCCTTTATGCCTCTCCTCTGCTGCTCGCCGATTAGTTTTACCGATAAGCTTTTATTGAAGTGCTCTTTGAGCAGAGCGGGCCCAGACGCGCAAGCAAGCAAGCAAAGTCTCCAACGGACTCCAAACCACCTTGATCCAACGCACAATCAGACAGAGACACGACAGAGAAGCCTAGATCCACAGGGAAACAAGCATGCAAGCACGGTGGCCTCCAGGCGGCGGGGCGGCTCCTGTGACGGAGGAGCCTTCAACGGGACGGCAGATAGTGAGCTGCGGAGAGGCCGGCCTTCGAGTCGTCGCCGTCGTCCCGGCCGCTGTAACCGGAGCCTGGGCTCTCTGTTGTGCCTGCCGACCTCGCTCCCTCTCTGCTTGCTTGCTTGGCTGTGCGTTTTTTTCTTACTCTGCTTCAGTTTGTTTGTTCGTTGGGTTGCCCGGTTTTGTGCGTTTGTTTTTCATTACTTGTTTGTGTGTCTACTGTCTCCCTACTTTCTTGTCCGTCTATTACTCTCTCTGTTGTATTTATGATTGCCTTTGCTTCCTCTGTGTGTGTCTTACGGGGTTTGGTTGTCTGCTGGATATTTTTTCTCAATGCCGTCTTCTAGAACATGACTTCACTAATAGCCATCATTATTTTACCTTTATCTACTCGTCTGTTTTCATTTTCGTATTTTTTATTCAAAATCAAATTCAATATTATGTACATATTGACTTTCTGGGGTTCACCTTCAATGTCTTACGTGTACTTACACCAGCTGTTTTACATATATAAGAATGAATGCATGAATGGATCACCTTGTTCTACCTTGTACGGTAAGCTTTGCTTCTCTCTCTCTCTCTCTCTCTCTCTCTCTCTCTCTCTCTCTCTCTCTCTCTCTCTCTCTCTCTCTCTCTCTCTATCTATCATCGTTCCTCGTCTTAGAAAAATCTCTCTCTCTCTCTCTCTCTCTCTCTCTCTCTCTCTCTCTCTCTCTCTCTCTCTCTCTCTCTCTCTCTCTCTCTCTCTCTCTCTCCCTCTCCCTCTCCCTCTCCCTCTCCCTCTCCCTCTCTCTCTCTCTCTCTCTCTCTCTCTCTCTCTCTCTCTCTCTCTCTCTCTCTCTCTCTCTCTATCTATCTATCTCTTTCTCTTTTCCTTTGCGCCATTTTATTAGATTATGAGAATCATCAAATAGCAGTCATATAGTTTTGAAAATCCACAATCCTCCCTTCCTTTCATGTATCTTCGTTATCTTTCCCCCTCCTTCCTTGCCACTTATTTTCTCCACCCTCAGGTTTGGTGAATCGTTCCTCGTCTTAGAAATCTCTCTCTCTCTCTCTCTCTCTCTCTCTCTCTCTCTCTCTCTCTCTCTCTCTCTCTCTCTCTCTCTCTCTCTCTCTCTCTCTCTCTCTCTCTCTCTCTCTATCTCTTTCTCTTTTCCTTTGCGCCATTTTATTAGATTATGAGAATCATCAAATAGCAGCCATATAGTTTTGAAAATCCGCAATCCTCCCTTCCATTCATGTATCTTCGTTATCTTTCCCCCTCCTTCCTTGCCACTTATTTTCTCCACCCTCAGGTTTGGTGAATCGTTCCTCGTCTTAGAAAAATCTCTCTCTCTCTCTCTCTCTCTCCCCTTCGTTTATCTTTACTCTCCATCCTTCTTCCCTGTTCTAGATCTTTGTTCGCTAACCTCCTTCTTTCCCTTCATTTATTGTCTCCGTCCTCCTCTTTCGCATTTACACTACGTTCGATTCACAGAATGGAATGCGGTTATTGTAAGGAAAGAAGGATAGATTAGAAAGATACATGGAAGAGGAAAGTGGTAAGGGTGATGAAGGAGAGAAATGGAGGACTGAAGGATAACAGAGAAGGACGATTGAAAGAGAGAAATAGCAAAAACTTTTGAAAGAAATAATAAAGGATGATGCATTAGGAGGACGACTGAAATGAATGGGAAGAACTAATGGGGGAAAATATGAAAAAGAAAATGAAGGATTGAAGGATACGTTAGCAGGATGACTGAAAGAGGAAAATGACACGAACAAAGGTTGGGAAAAGGACAAAGCAATGGAAAGGAAAGCCATGAAAGGGAACTGAAGGAGCCGGAAGACTTAAAAAGGTTGTTCGGGTCGCCATTTACATAGTCAAGGTCCTGTACGAGTGAAGATAAAGCCACCATTTTTTCCTTTCTCTCCTGTCCTCTCAAGAGGTGAGGTCGCACTCGAGTCCTTCATCCTTTCCACGACAGCATCCATGGCTCCAGGATCGTCTCAGATAAAGAAAATCTTGAGAGATGCGGAGGCTGCTTACGAGTATGATGTTAGGCAGGATTCTGGAGTGTGACCTCACCCTCGCCTGGCAGGAAGCACGGAACACCGCTCAGTGGTCACGCTCAAGGGTTTCGGACTGGGGGAGAGAACCAAGATGTAGGGGATGAATTGAGGGAGGGGAGGGTAGGTAGAAGGGTATAGGTAATGTGGTAGAGGGATAGAGGCATAGCGGGGTAGATATAGATTGAAAGAGACAGAGAAACACGCACACACACGTGCGTACATGCACACACACACATACGCACACACACACGCTCATGCACACACTCACACTCACACTCACACTCACACTCACACACACAAACAAACACACTGAAGAAAAGAGAGGCAGAGAGAAAAAGATTAAAAGAGAAAATATCACATGCTTTGCTGTTTCATTTTTGAATGCGTTGCGGAACATCACTTTACCAGGAAATATGAACTTGATATTAGGCGAGTAAAGATAAGCAAGCACAGAGGACGTAAGCCCGACTGCTTGCCTGGCCATTCCGCGCTTAAAGTTGGAAAAATTAAGCGGATGTGTTTTATGTTCGCTTTCGGTGTCTGCGGTGTGTGTATTATGCTGTGGATGTAGGCTTGCGGTGTATTTATGTATGTATACGATGTGTGTATTTAAGTATTGTGTATACGCATGTGGTATGTGTATGTATTCAGTGTAGTACGGATCCATATTTGTATATGCAGTGTATGCATGTACGCATGCAATGTATGTGTACGTATATGTTGGATGTAGGGATGCAGTATATGTATATAGGCGGTGTATGTACACATGCAGCATATGTATGCAGGCGATGTATGTGAGCATTTCTTATATGTAATTATGCGGTAAATCGTGGAAGTATCCAGAAGTTCTTACGTTGCCTCTTCCAGCACCTCCAGGAGTCTTTTTGTTTCATGTCTGTGTGGTTGTTTGTCGTGGTCTTGCGGAGGGAGTAATTTCGAGTTACCTGAGCTCTTGTGATGAAGGCGTTTAGGCTACGCGAGGCACAATAACGTACGTGTGGTTAAAGGGTCGCGTTTATTAAGACGGCGACAATTTATATGCAAATGCACCCGCTTCGAGCTCAAATTGCGCTCGCTTTTAAACAAAGTTAATGGCATCGTTATCATCAGCATTATTATTCCTATTTTGAGCCGAGGCTTAATAGCCGGAACCACGTTTGCAAAAAAAGAGAGACCAACCTTTGAGGGGCAATTAGACGAAACGTTTAATTAGGAGAATTACGATTGCCGTGCAAAGCCGGAACTATGATGAAGATGCGCTTTCAAGCCCACACCGTCTCAGTTACTGTGATGCTCCGTCTCCCTCCCTCTCCCTCCCCTTCCCTTCCCTTCCATTTCGCTCCTTCCCCCCTCGTTCCCCCTCTCCCCATCCCTCCACCGGAGCAATCATTGTAATTAAATCTGTTTTGTGCGGAGTAATGGCTAGGAAGGGATGGGGGGGGAGGTTTAGGGAGTGGGGGAGGTTACGCTGGCTAATTATTAATCGTTTGACAAATAAGAGGAAGCAGATTGGAATATTCTTCGAGGTCACGTCAGGAGATGAGAAGGAGGAGGGAAAGAAAATTCACAAGGAGGAAGAGGAAGAATAAGAAGGGGAAGAGGACGAGAAGAAGAGGAAGGAGAAGGAGAGACAAAAATGTAGATGTTAAGAGATGTGCTTTTTCACCTCAAGAGACTCTGTAATATCAGGTATAAGGATCCGTCTCAAAGCGATTATTAAAGGATTATATGATCTGAATCTTGCAAAGGTACGTGAAGGAGGGACAGGTAACAAGAAGAAGCGATATCCCAGGAACAGGCTGAAGGAGGAGGAGGAGGAAGGGGAGGAAGAGGAAGATGCGACTGGAAAGCTGTTTCTTGTTTTGAAACTGGTTTGACGCCGACTGTGACTTTAAGGAACTTTATGTATGACTTTCTTTTGTTTTGAGTTCTGAGAGGTTTAATTTATATATGTGATCAACGGTTCTTATTTGTTAGAAAGAGATGATAATTTGGTTTTGATAATCTTTTCTATTTGATTTTGATTAATCTTGTTTAATGATAAGGCAAAGTGGACTGCAAGAAGCAAATATTGTTATATATATAGATAATCGAATCAAAGAATTATGAAAAATGATAAAGATAACTGGGCGACAAGAAGTCGATCAAACAGGTGTATTAGGCGATGTCCTGTATTGTAAGGAAAAGGGGGAAATGTGAATATATTTATGTACTTTTATATTTTCACTAGCACACGTACTGGAAGGAAACGAAAAACATCTTCGAGAATATTAGTGAAGAAGAACCAACGGGATATTTTTTTTTTAGCTCAGATGCTTCAAAGCAAAATACATCGGTCGGAAGATCTCTTTAACCTTTACCAGGCAGCGTCTCAGAACCATGAAATTGTAAAGCGAAAGCCACGGCGTCGACGGAAAAAGAAGTTTGTAGCTCAGGTCGACCAGCACAAATAGGCTTAGGGTCGACGGCGCTGGTGGGATCAAGGAGGCGGCGTCAGAGGTGCTTAGGCTTGGGGATTTGCTGCTAAGTCTTTTGCGGTGGTTGGTTGCATGATTGCACGCACACGCACACGCATACACACACACATACACACGCACACGCATACATACACGCACACGCACACGCACACGCACACGCACACACACACACACACACACACACACACACACACACACACACACACACACACACACACACACACACACACACACACACACACACACACATACACACACACACACACGCACACACACGCACACACACACACAAATATAAATATATGCATGTAGGTATATATATATAGAGAAAGAGAGATAGAGATAGACAGAGAGATAGAGAGACAGATAGATAGAGAGACAGATAGATAGAGAGACAGATAGATAGATAGAGAGATAGATAGAGAGATAGAGAGAGTGTGTGTGTGCGTGCGTGCGTGCGAGGTGATGAGAGAAGTGTAGGGAAAGAGGAAGAGAGAGAGAGAGAGAGAGAGAGAGAGAGAGAGAGAGAGAGAGAGAGAGAGAGAGAGAGAGAGAGAGAGAGAGAGAGAGAGAGAGAGAGATAAATCCAGTGACGTACCCACAAAGATTAAATAAAACACAGCCACAATATTGCAGGGAACATCAAACGGCGACAGTTCATGTTAGGCTGGACACCTCATGAGACGGGAAAAACCGAGAGGGATTTACTGTTCGATGAGACACATTTATGTGTACATACACACCCATGAACATACACACGCACAGAAACACAAGTGCGGCTACACATGCAATACAAGTGCCAAAGTGATTTCTTTGACTATAGTATAGGGGGAGGAGATAGGATGGAGAAGGGGGGGTTGGAGGAGTAGGAGAAGAAATATGTGACGCCGAGAACGACAACAACAACGCAGACAGCGGCGCCGTATCTCCCGCTCGCGTGTCGGCGCCTAATATTGTGCTGGCGAGCCGGAGGAGGGCCGCTTGCGACGCGAGATGTGCAAGTTGGGTGATGGTGGATTTGCTATGTGTGCGTGTTTATTTGTGTGTGTTTTTATTCAGATGATTTATTTTTACTTTTATTGTTGCGAATTACTAGTTTCTTATTGTTTTATTTTTATCTTATTGTTTTTTTTCTTGTTTTATATATCTCTATAAATCTGTTTATCTGGTCATTTGTATCACAGTTTTCTGCGTTTTTCTCTTGATGGGCCAAGCCCTGAGCTGTTGGTCTGCTATTGGGTGGACTCGCATCAAAGAGCATAATATAAACCAGGAGGGAGGGACAGGAGTGAGACAGGGAGGGAGGGAGGGGGGAAAGGAAGGGAGGGAGGGAGGGGGGAAAGGAAGGGAGGGAGGGAGGGAGGGAGAAGGAAGGAAGGCAGGTACGGAAAGAAATGAAGGGAAGATGAAGTTAGTTAGTCTAAAGAAGTCAGGGTAGTTTTGGAGGGTTAAGGGAAGGGGGGGTGGGGAAGGAAGAAAGGGAGGGAGAGAGAGGAAGGGAGGAAAGGAGAGGAGAGAAGGGGGAAGAGACAGGAAGGGAAGTGGGGAGTAGCATCATTAATAATGCACAACGGTGTAATGTGCGTGTCGTAGTAGTTGCTATAGGGGCAAGGGGTGTAAATAAGACATCAAATGATAAGGGACTGAAGAAAAGAGGGATCGTAAAAGGGAAGTCCATCGGGGGCCCCCTCTTCTTTCATTCATAAGAAGAGGGAGGACAGGAAGGAACGACAAGGGGAAGGAGGAAGAGAAGCAGACAAAAAAAAGAAAAGGTTGAGGCGGAAGTGGAATCGGAGATGGAATTGAAAACGGAGGTGGATGTGGAGGTGGAAGTGGAAGCAGAGGTGGAGGTGAAGGAGGAAGAGGAGAAGTAGAGAAAAAGAGAAAGGGTAGAAAGAGGAGGACGACGAAGGAGGGAGTAAGGGGAGGGAGTGAGGGAGGGAGGGAGGGAGGGAGGGAGGGAGAGAACGAATAAACCCTTCCTTCAAGGTCAGCAAGGGTGGCGCCAGCACACGAAACTCTGTGATCAAAAGCGAAGCGCGATGCGTCTGCCGGGGCGGCGTGCGTAGTCCTCGTCGCGGTCCGCAGGAGAGGGTGTTCCCTGTTAAGTGTCTTGTGGTGTTATGGCGTATGCATGAATACTTGTATATGGATGTGTGGTTTCTGTGGATTGTTGATTTAAGATACTTGTATACGAGTGTGTTGTTTACGTTATTAATGTATGTGGATTTTTTATTTAAGAAGTGTTCATGTTTAAAACTGTATGGATTCTTGTATATAAGTATATGGATTTTTATGAGTTTATTTTCATATGTATAGTTTATATTTCATCTGGGACCCGCATGCCATACACTTTCATATGCCTACTAATGATATTCGTGACAATGCCAATTAAAGCACAGCCTTCTGTAGACGTGGATAAATGATAAGACATCCCTTGGGCGTGGTCGACGGGCTGGGGTGGGCGTGGCCGATACATCTGAAGGAGCACCATGCAGGTAACCGAGGGAATGGGCGTGGCCAGTAGTAGCTGTCATGCGATAACTGTTGATAGAAGAAGATTTACATCGCCTACGTGTATGTTTGACGTCGTGGCCCATTAGAAGCTGTAATGGATGTGAAGTAGATAAGCCTCGCGTATTATAGGTTTGGTGGGGGTGTGTGGGGGCTGAGGGATGGGGATAGGAGGGGGAGGGGATCAGGGAGAGTCGTGATCTCGTTCTAGGTTGAGTAATTAGCTCTCGGTGGGCGTGGTGGGGAAAAAAATAGACTATTAATGGCTGTGGGTGTATCGTTAACGTATGAGAAAGAAGTTGTGTCACGTATCACGAGTGTCGTTAGGTTTATCCCATCGTTACGAAAGCCTGTATTTGTTTGAAGCGTTTTGTTAATGTAAGATGAAAATGAACGGGAGGTTAAAATCTGATAGACGACGAATGAAGATGAAAAAAATCATTTATTTAAAGATGATTAATATTCAAGAACAAGCATTCCAGAGCCGTATTGCGATAATTATTGTTTATATTTTCTTTTCATTCATTAATTTTCATGCTTTTTGTGTACACTCTTGTTTAACTTGTTTCTTGATTTTTTCCATCCTTTCATTTCTATTCTTCGCCTAACCCGCCAGCCTTACCCTTCTCCCTACGGTCTATCCCCACGCTATTGTTCTCCCCTCCTCTCTATTCCCAGATATTAATGATGAAGACGAACGTGATTATTTCACCCATTGTGGGAGGAAGGTTGGAGCGCCGGGGAAGGGAGGGAGGGAAGGAGGGAGGGGGGGTGTTTCCGGCTTTGTATTTAGCTTAATTAGTCTCTTCTGTAGAGTCCTTGCATAATCGGTGGACGGCATTGAAGTTGTCACAGGACGTCCATCTGTTGCTTGAGGTGCAGCTGGCGGCGTCTAGAGGGACGGCTGAGCTTAGCAGGTGCCAGCTGGCGGTGCTGGTGCAGAAGGATGGTTTTGTGGTTGGTGGTTGTTGGCGATAAGGCGGGCATGCAGACTACCACTTGCCTGGAATTATAAGAAATAGGATAGCCTTGTGGTTTGTGGACTCTCAGGCGCGCAGCGTCTGGGATGAAGCTGGGGTTCCCTTTAACACTCTCATGCAGGGCGTTTTGAATATTGCATGACACGTTTGATGGATCATTGCATTCAGCCATATTGCGAGGAGTGGGGGTGGAAGGAGAAAGGAAAGCTTAAAGTTGTTGATGTAAGGTTTCCACTGGTGTGGATGGAAGGCAGTATCACACACTCTACTTATT
>NW_028234411.1:22502060-22517060 GCF_977035675.1 Penaeus japonicus
TGCTTAAAACTTTTCGTGATTCCACCCATCCCCCTCTCGACCCTTCGCCAGCGCCACCCCTCCCGTCCTCCATCCCCCCATCCCCAGCCCAACCAACCAACCCCCCCATAATTCCCCTTGTGATATAGCCCCCTCCCACACACACACACACACATTTCACCCCCCTCCCCTCCATCCTTCCCCCAACCCTAATACCTCTCTTCTGATTCCCCCCCGTACCCCTCCCAACCCCCATCCCCCATCCACCCAATATCCCCGTTGTGATGCAGGTCCGGGGATATGATGAGTTTAATTAAAAAGTTTTCCCGTCGCTGCAGCAGGTCCGACGTCCAGGAATCCACGTGAGGGGAATTTGCGGCCGGGTTTCGTTCGATTTGTTTTATTATTGATGTGATTCTCTTTATTTCCATTGCTAGTGTTATTATTGTTGTTGTTATTAGTTTTACTGTTACTGGTGTCATTACTGTTACTGTTATTGTTGTTGGTATTATTATTTTTTTCTCTCTTTCCCCCCATCTCTCTCTCTCTCTCTCTCTCTCTCTCTCTCTCTCTCTCTCTCTCTCTCTCTCTCTCTCTCTCTCTCTCTCTCTCTCTCTCCGTCCCTCTTTCCTGCCTTTACCTCTCTCGCTCTCCTCCCTCCCCCCTCTCTCTCTTTCTCTGAATTAGTCTGTCTAATTAGTGTATCCTTCCATCCATCTCACAACTCACTAATAAATCGATAATTAGATAAACCACGGAATCAAAACAAAGACGATAGATAAAACGCAGGTTGTCAGACGTTGCAAGAGGGACAAGCGACCGAGAGGGTGGCATTAATCGAAGCGTTTCCAACCTGCCACCAATGGTTGTCAGTGCGGTCACACGATCTGCGGTCTTCGGTAGAGGAGGGTCGTTGGTCTCCGTAGAATAGAGCGATGGCGGGCGCGTCGTCGGTAATTGAGTCGTGGTAAGTGATTGTTCCGCGTCGGTCGGTGGTCGTTGAGCCTGGTCGTTGTCGGTCGTTTGGAGGAGACGAGTGGGCTGCTTGGCTGGAGGGATAGCCTTATTGATTGTCATTATTAGTATTGAAGGCTGTGGTAGTAATGGTTGTAAGAAGGGTGATAGCAGTAGCATGTCATAATGGGAGGATTGCCGACCACGGGAAAATAATAGTAGTTGATTGGATAGTTTGATATACACCGTTGATTCCGGCCAGGCGGTGGCGCGGCTCGCTCGCACTCCCGAAGCCGCCGGGGAGCCATCTGCAGGAGCGTAAAGGGAAGCTTTTTACGCTGACGGAGCAAAGTATGTAGCGGTGTTGCCTGTCCGTCACCGGGACGCTAAGAGTCCTACGGAGGATTGAGTCACTCCGGCTGATTATGTTTTTTTTTTTTCTTCTTTTCTTTTTTGTTTCTTAGCGAGGGCGGGAGAAGGTAGGGAAGGAGGGGGTGTAAGGTTAGGAATATTAGTGGAAGGGATGGTAGGAGGAGTGGAGATTGAGACAGTGGATGAGATATAGATGAAGTTGATGATATAGATGGAAGGCAAGGTGGAGCTGGCGGTGAACATAGTGGTGGCGAGGGGGGAAGAGAAGGAGGAAATAGAAAATATAAAAAAGTAGAAGATTAAGAACGAGATAAATGCAATAGCGTAAGAGCTTTGCGTTGACTATTGAAGAGCATCACCATTCCTCCCACCCATATGTCCGCATTGACAATACCACCGATTATTTTACGAACGACCAAAAAATGCAGTGAGTGCTGGGCGAATGTATGCGAAACGACGGCGCCCGCGCCTGCTTGCTCGTTCCAACTTCATGTACTCGATCAAATCCCCCCCCCACCAACTCAACACCAAGGGGGGATGGAAGGGGGAGGGTCAGCGTCTTCCATCCTGTAGGCGTAAGTGAACCCTTGGGAGTAGGATATACATACACATTGGAGATCCTGTCGGTGTTCCGTGGTCCTGGGCGGGTGGGGTGGTCGGATGGGTGTGGGTGGGTGGGAGCTTAAATAGATAGGTAGATGGCGTGGAGTTCGGAAGGATTTTACGCGCATGTTAGGTTGGCAGAATATTTTTTGGAAGATAGATATTATGCATATAGGGTTTGTGGTTATGAAGGCCGAGTTCCGGTACGTACGGCTTTTGCCATCAGGAGACAGATAGACAGACAGACACAAACAAATCTTATAACTAAATAGGGAGAAAAGAAAGAGATAAAAATAACGCCAAAGAGTATTGTCAAAGCTATGCATCTGAAAGTTGCAGTAGATGCGAAGAGAGCGAGCGCGCGTGCATGCAAGTACCGCGCATGACAAGAGGAAGAGGACCCCGCTGTGCATGACTGACACGTTGAAGGGGAACAAATCATGCACGTGTCCTGGTGACCTTTAACCCTTTAGCACTGCGATAGGAGTCCATACAAGGATTAACGTTGAGGACCTTTTTTTCATACCGCTTTTGGGTTACTGATATGAAAACTGTAAGCTAGTGATAAGATGATGATTTTGTAATTGTTATTATGATGATGTGATAGCTGTACGTTGATAATGAGAATGTAATGATATGTTTGAGCTTCGTTAGGTGTGATGTTAATGGCGTCATCATCATCATCATCATCATTACCATCACCATCACCATCACCATTAAGTTCAAATCAAGTTCAACGAAATAACAGCCATTACAATAACAACAACTCTTTCCTTCTCATAATTGAATTTTCCCCGAAGCGTCATTTCTCTTGTGAATGGATGTCTCACTTTCCACGATGCCTTTCTGATAATTAGGATCCCATTAATATCCCTATCAGCGGAATCATTTTCATAGGACTAATTACGAAATGGCGATAGATGTGAAAGCCATTTTGAATGATGATGGTGATCGTGGTAATGCTGGATGATGTGATTAACAATGTCAATAGTTTTTTTTATTTTTTATATATTTAAATTTACAGTGGGTTTGGGAAGGGTTGTGAATATGGAGAAAGAGATTGGAAAATATTTTTTTTTCTTTAAAGAAGCCCGGTATTCTGTATATGCATAAATAACGAACGTAAACTGATGTAAATTACTTGATAGGGCTCCCATTGTCACCGGTTGCAGCAGATCAAGCTTGCAACTGTAACCGCAATTCCCTTGAGGCAGGATATATGGTTTGGTGGCCTGTGTTAGGGTTTATTTGTTTGTATTGCAATTTCAGCTGTTGTTTTTCACCATTATCACTCATGATCATCATTATCTCATTATCACCGTCAACATCACCCCCCCCCCCCCAAAAAAAAAAAAAAAAAAAAAAAAAATATATATATATAATATATATATATATATATATATATATATATATATATATATATATATATATATATATATATATATATAGAAAGACAGTGAGAGAGAGAGAGAGAGAGAGAAAGAGAAAGAGAAAGAGAAAGAGAGGGAGGATAAAATCGCCCTCTTCCGAGAAATCTTTTCCCGAGCGCAACGAACCTCAATTCCTTCTGTCAGCCGCTAATTATCTGCTTGATCGTTTATACTTCTCAATTAAGGCGGCTTGAATACTTCTCCCCCACCGCTACCCTTCTCCCCCATTACCCATCGTCCGTTCTTTATACCATCTCCTCCTCCTCCTCATTTCCTCTACCCAATTTCTCCTCCACCCCCCTCGATCTCCCCTCCCCATTTCCTCTTCCCCATTCCCCTTCCCCTCTTCCCCGTTTCCCGACCCATTCCCTCTCCTTCTCCCTCTCCTACTCCCCCATCCTTTCCCCCCCACGCTTGATTAATCAGAACCAACTGCCATCTGCTCCATTTCTCACTGATTAGAGTTTGAAACAGAGACCCTCCCCCACCCCTCTTAGCCCCCTCATCCCCCCTCCCCCCAATTTTCGCCGCCTTTAGGACCCCACCTTCCCCCCTCGATACCCTGGCTTTCGGTCCTCCTCCTCCTCCTCCTCCTCCTCCTCCTCCTACCTCTCCTCTTCTTGTGAGTCAGTAACTGATGTCATTTCCATATTTCAGTCCGGATGGCACTTGCTTGTTTATTATGTCATTTCTCTTTCTATAGCGTGGATCAGATCTTACTCAGTAATTTAGTGCAATGAACGTTGGTGCGTATTCGCTTTTTTTTTTTTTACTTTCCGATTTTTTTTTATCTTTGGCTTCCGTTGCTAGTGTTTCTCTTCTCTTCCTCCTAACTTTCCGCGCTCTTTCTCTTCCCACCTCCCTCCCTCTCTACCTCCCTCTCTCCCTCCCTCCTTCCCTCCCTCTCTCCCTCCTTCTCTCCCTCTTTCCCTCCTTCCCTCCTTTCCACCTTCTTTCCTTTCGTTATGAACTTCCATTTTTACTCACTCCACATCTTCTCTCCGTAGACCATCACGCTGTTAACCCTACATTCACTCACCTTATTCACCCCCTCCCGTTATCACTTCGCACTCATCGTCCTCCAATGCCGCCATGAATCTTTCCCATACTCATCCTCTACTCATATCTCAACCTTAATTCTCCCCAGGCTGCCCTGACTCATCTCCTTACTCATACCCCCCACCCCCCTTCCCTTCACTCATCCTGTCCCGAATCCGCCCTGATTCATCCACTTACTCTCACTCACTTGTTTTGCAACATTTCAATCCCGGAGAGAGCCTGTCTGTCCCTTCAGTAGTTCTTTATTTCTCTTATTTATTTGTGTCCTATTTTTGTGTTTTTAAGATTTATTTCATTTAGTTTGATTTCATTTAAGATTTTTTTTTTATCCTCCCCAAATTTAATGGAGGGAGTGAGCGCGGCATTGTGTTGATTGCATTACGGTGAGAGAGTATCCGCGCCAAGTACCACGGAGGTCAGGGGTGTGGGATGTGTGGTGGTGGTGGGGGGGGGGAGGCTGCAATTCCATGGCTTGGTGATGCGTCCGCTTGACCTCAATGGTTGTGCGTTTAGAGGGTGTGTAGAGTGTTTGTTTGTGTGTGTGTGTGTGTGTGTGTGTGTGTGTGTGTGTGTGTGTGTGTGTGTGTGTGTGTGTGTGTGTGTTTGTGTGTTTGTTTGTGTGTGCGAGGGGGTGAGGGAAGTGTAGGGAAAGAGGAAGAGAGAGAGAGAGAGAGAGAGGAAGAGAGAGAGAGAGAGAGAGAGAGAGAGAGAGAGAGAGAGAGAGAGAGAGAGAGAGAGAGAGAGAGAGAGAGAGAGAGAGAGAGATAAAATCGGAAGAGTGAGTGAGACACATAAAAAAAGGAAGAAGAGAGGTGACAGACAAACAAACAGAGACAAAGATGGAGAAAGTTATTTATTTAAAATGATAACAAGAAAACAGCTGACAAACTTTTGCTTTTGCACACGTTGCAAAACCCACCGTCGACATTATTTGATTATTTAGCCCGCCATGTGCATGCATCTAGTTCCGCCTTTGCTGTTTTGTCTCGGTTTTTGTTTCTCAGTTATTATATTTTTCTGTGCCAAGTTTGTGGTCAAGCAACATTGCAGAGTCACTGAGGCGTGAACGGGGTGATGTGTTGTGTGAGGCTGCGTTGAAAGTTGCACCCACCGTTGCCCTGATAACAACTTTGGTTATGTTGTTGTTGTTGTTGTTTCATTTTTTGGCATTCTGTTTGATAGGCCTATTCCCGATTATGCTAGCAGGTTTAATATTAACACTTGTATTGTCATGATGATGATGATGATAATCATCATCATCATCATCATCATCATCATCATCACCATCACCACCACCATCACCACTACCATCATCATCATCCTATTAACATTCTTTTTTCTTCTAATCCCTATTATTATTATTATTATTATTATTATTATTATTATTATTATTATTAAAGGAACGAATGGGATATTTAGTATTTTGTAAACAGCAGTTTTATCTGTTTTTTTTTGAAGTTGTATTATTTCGATTTACCTATAATAAACAAGGTTAGAAACTGGCTTAGAATAGTAACATTACGTAATAATATGCAATTTATGCCTCGTTCTTGCAACTGGTTCACGGCACGTTTTTCTTCACGCAGAACAGCACAGCTTTGTTTGTCTATATTTCCTAGTTTTCTCGCTATTTCTGTTTATTTGTTTGTTTCAGTTGAAATATTTCCTCACGCGTGCTTCCCCGCGTGTCACGTACGTCTGCGACGAAATTTCCACTTGTAATTGCACCTTTGCCAATTCTTTTTCCTCTCTTCCGCTTCGAAAATTTCGCTCATTTTTCGCTGCAGGAGAGGCGGGCAATGAAGTGTGCCAGGCGGTGCGGAGGTCACGTGATTGGCCTGCTAACTGCCTCTTGACTTCTCTGCTTCTGCCCCCCTCCTCCTGCCTCCCCTTTTCACCCACCCACATACATACATACATACATACATACATACATACATACATACATACATACATACATACATACATACATACATACATACATACATACATGCATGCATGCATGCATGCATACACGCACACACACACACACACACACACACACACACACACACACACACACACACACACACACACACACACACACACACACACACACACATACACACACACACACACACACACATACACACATACACACATACACACACACGCACACACACACACACACACACACACACACACACACACACACACACGCACGCACGCACGCACGCACGCACGCACGCGCGCGCTCTTTCCTCTTCGCCATCCTCTTGACCTTCCCCCTATCCTCTCCCCAGACACCCATCCCCCAGTCTCATGACTTCCTCATTCAGTATCTTCCCTTCAACTCACTCACCTTCTTGCCCTTCCTTCAAGCTCCTCATACCCGCTCGCCTCACACACACACTCTCATTCCCCTCACCGTAACCTCACGACCTCCCCCTCCCCAACCTTGTGACCTCCCTTCCCCCACCCCTCTCCCCCAACCTCATAACCTCCTCTCCCCAACCTTGTGACCTCCCTTCCCCCACCCCTCTCCCCCAACCTCATAACCTCCTCTCCCCAACCTTGTGACCTCCCTTCCCCCACCCCTCTCCCCCAACCTCATAACCTCCTCTCCCCAACCTTGTGACCTCCCTTCCTCCAACCTCATAACCTCCCTTCCCCCCGCCACTCTCCCCAACTTCATAACCTCCCTTCCACCCCGCCACTCTCCCCAACTTCATGGCTTCCCTTCCCCCCCCCCGCCCCTCTCCCCAACCTCATGACCTCCGCTGCCCCTTTCCTCTCCCCAACCTCATGACCTCCCTTTCCCCACTCCTCTCCCCAACCTTGTAACCCCCCTTTCCCCACCCCTCTCCCCCGATCTCATAACCTCCCTTCCCCCCGCCACTCTCCCCAACTTCATTACTTCCTCCCCCCCCCCCTCCCGCCACTCTCCCCAACTTCATGACCTCCGCTGCCCCTCCCCTGTCCCTCATGAGCTGTAGTTAACCGCCTCACGTGCCGTTGAGTCGCCGAGTCTCCGAAACCGCGGCAAGAGGATGTGCCAAACCACGTCCAAAGGGAGAAGGGAATTCTGCGTCATTGCTATTTTTTTTTAATCAGGATATGTTTATACATATATTTATTTCTATCGATTTATTATTCATTTGGTTGTGAACGGCTTTGATTATTTCCTCGTTTTTTTTTGTTATTTTTTTTTTTTTTTACGTCGCTGGTCTTATTTTTTTTTATTCCTTTTCTTTGTTCTTTATTTCGATATGTATTATTTTCATTTCTGAATATTTTGTTTCCTTTATTTTTCCCGTTTCGTTTTATTTTCTATTGATTATTGCATCATTCACAATTTCCTTAATTTACTCCCTGAATCTCCTCACTCTTTTACGTCACTGGTTGATGAGGAAGTGCATTTCGGGATCTGCGGCTTGATTGACTGTGAATGACGTAGCTTCTCTCTCTCTCTCTCTCTCTCTCTCTCTCTCTCTCTCTCTCTCTCTCTCTCTCTCTCTCTCTCTCTCTCTCTCTCTCTCTCTCTCTCTCTCTCTCTCTCTCTCTCTCTCTCTCATCCTCTGAGACTCCATCTCCCTTCCCTCCCCCTCCCCCATCATGTTCACTCCCGCCTCACTCCAAACCAGTTTTCCTCCCCTGCCCCTCCCTGTCACCCCTCTCCCTCCATCTCCCTTCCGTCACTCTCCTTCATCATAGCCCCGGCCTCCCTCAATGACCGCCATTCACCTGCAGAAGCTCAAGCCAAAGAGCGGGTCCTGGCGTGAATATTTCGGAGGTCTGACACAAGCCGGCGGGACAGTGGCGGTTCTGTTCCTTGGGTGACGCGCGACCATGGCTGAACGTACCCATACATGTGACGGGGACTTTTCGTTCGCTTGTTTTCTTTCTGTGCCTTGGGTATGTTTTACTTGCTTGTTTTTTTGTTTGTTTGGGGAGGGGATTTTTTCTGTTTGTTTGGGGAGGGGA
Organism: Penaeus japonicus; assembly: GCF_977035675.1. Taxonomy (NCBI): domain Eukaryota; kingdom Metazoa; phylum Arthropoda; class Malacostraca; order Decapoda; family Penaeidae; genus Penaeus; species Penaeus japonicus. Next base: position 22,510,421 of record NW_028234411.1, read on the forward strand.
TTTTTTCTGTTTGTCTGCCTGTTTTTTTTCTTTCTTTTTTTTACTCGATTTTTGAGTTCTGTGTCTCTGTCACATTCTCCCCTTTCTCTTTTCTCTCTCTCTCTCTCTCTCTCTCTCTCTCTCTCTCTCTCTCTCTCTCTCTCTCTCTCTCTCTCTCTCTCTCTCTCTCTCTCTCTCTCTCTCTCTCTCTCTCTCTCTCTCTCTCTCTCTCTCCCCCCTCCCTTTCTCTCTCCCTCCCTAATTCTCTCCCCCTCCTTTCTCCCTCCCTAATTCTCTCTCCCTCCTTTCTCCCTCTCTCTCCCTCCCCCCTCCCCCTCCTTTCTCCCTTCCTCCCTCCACGCGCTGAAATATAGACAAAGCGAAAGCGAAACCTGTGCCCGAGCCATAAAATCCTCACGCCTCCAAATAGTTAGCTGCCTAATGTTATTGTTGGTCCGGGCTAAAAGTGGAGGTTCAACTTCATTGGACTTGTTGTGGATGACAGGAATGATTAGCCTTTGTTAACGGCGACGAGGTCAGACTTTAGCGGCGTTCCTCTTGTCATTTTTTTTTTTTGTCAGTTTTTCGTTTCGTCCGTTTTTATGTGAGGTCTATTTGAAAATAGTATGCGAAGAATTCTAAAGTAGGGGATGCGGCCGATATAGGTGTAAATATAGATAGAATAAAATTATACTGGTGCATATTTCTCTTTCCTCCTCCTCCTCCTCCTCCTCCTCCTCCTCCTTCTTGTTCTGTTCGTGATGTTTATCGGTTTCTTTATTGCTCATGCAATGAATATAGATAGGATTTACATAAATATACTTGTACAGTATCTCCTATAATCATCAATAAACAACGTGTATAAAGATTTCCGCATATTTATTCTATTGTTTCTATTTCTTCTTTTGTTTATCCTGTGTCTGTCTGTGTGTCTGTTTGTCTGCCTGTCCGCCGTGTTCATCAATATCCTTTCATGTGCATGAAGCATTTCACCCTTTGGTTGGTCACGCAGAGTGTTGCATATTCCATGTGTGCATTTGCGAGTCCATTGCACTGGCTGCTCACGAGGGGGGGGAGTTGGCAGGGAGCATGGGGGTGGCACTGATTATAGAGTGGTGGGCAAGGTGGAGCGTAGGGTGAGGGTTTAGGGTGAGGGGGGGGGGGGGGATTCAGGGCCTGAAATACATTGGTTCGTGGACTCGCATTGGGATTAGCCTCGTCAGCCCTGCCTGGTGTGCCTGTTCCGTATGCCTGACACTTGTGCCTCTGTGTGCTTGTGTGTGGGTGTGTAAGGTGTGTGGGAATGGTGTCAGTGTGTGTGTGTGTATGTGTGCGTGTGCGTGTGCGTGTGTGCAAATGTGCGTGAATATGTGTCTGTATTTGTGTGTATGTGTCTGTTTGTGTATTATGATTTGATATTTCTATTACTCAAGCAACATTCTTTTTTATTTCTTTGAAATTCACTCGATATACAGCATAACAAAAACAGCAATATAAAGCTTGGAATATGATAGGAAACCTGCATATCGTCGCCATGAGAGTGTTATCTCAAAAAAGTGCGCCTTCCCTTCACTTATCGCAGCAGTGACAAGGGGGAAGGAAACTTCAATAGTGAACATTTCCGCGAGCGATATTGCAATTACGCGCAAGACCGGTAGCCAACGCTGCAATCTGAGGCATTCCTTGCAAAGTGTCGGCGCAATGACACAGTGTTGCTGCTCTTATTGCAGGAATGTCGTGCGTAGTGTCTCCTTTCGAAGAGAAAACGACTCACTTCCTCCAGTCAGCTACCACAGCGTGATGAAGCGTCGATAATGTCCCCCAAAATACATTTCGCCTTGATATGAATATGATAACACACTAAGCCAAACAAGTGTTTTTTTTATATCATAAATCCATTTTTTTTTATTAGTTTATTAGTTTGTTTAGTTAGTTCACATCCTCATGCCCGTTTTCTCACGCCCTCACAACCTTACATCCTCACGTCCTCACACCCTCACACCCTCACACTCTCACACCCTCACGCCCGTTCTCTCACGCCTTAACAACCTCACGTACTCACACCCTCACGCTAGTTCTCTCGAAGCCTCATGCCCGTTCTCTCACAGCGTCACACCCTCACGCCCGTTCTCTCACGCCTTCACAGCCTCACGTCTTCAAACCCTCACACCCTCATACCCTCATACCCGTTCTCTGACGCCCTCACAACCTCCGTCCTCACACCACGCCCGTTCCCTTACACCGTCACGCATTCACTTCCTCACGCCCGTTCCCTCACACCCTCACGCCCGTTCCCTCACACCCTCACGCCCGTTCCCTCACACCCTCACACCCTCACGCCCGTTCCCTCACGTCACTGGGCGGCGGCATCATCACTTCGCGCCGGGGAACTAATCTCAATGGACTAATCTGACTCATTACGGTACATCCGGTTGTCGGGGGAGATTGAAGGGGAGGGGGGAGGGGGAGGAGGGTGAGCACGTGGAGAGCAACCTTCTGGTGGTGTGCTCTACCGGCGGGTTTTAGTTATCGTTATTGTTATTATTATAATTGTTATCAGTATTTTTTATCATGTTTATGATGTTTGATGATTATTATCATTATATGTGTGTGTGTGTACGTGCGTGTTTGTGTGTGTGTGTGTGTGTGTGTGTGTGTGGTTTTCTTGCTTTTTATTTTTATGTTTATTGTGGAGTATTGGGTTTAAGCTGAGAGGCTTTTCATAAGATTAGATATCTGCTCGACAACCACGTGTTTGCAAGTGAAGGGTTTTCAGTGAAAGTTCGTGTGTTTTTTTCTTTCTTATCTGGTTCTATTTTTTCCTCATATTACGTATCCTTCGCGTCTTCTGCCTTTCCTCTCCTCCTCTTCCTCCTCCGAAGCGTCACCTCCTAATCCCACCAGCACCTCCTCCTCCTCCTCCTAACCCCCTCCTCCTCTTCCTCCTCCTCCTCCTTCTCCCCCTCCACCACCTCCTCCTCCTAACCCTCACCTCCTCCTCCTCCTCCTCCTCCTCTTTGTTCTCCTACTAACCCTCCCCCTAGCCCACCCCTCCCCCCGCATCATAAATAGACAGTAAAGAAAGACATCTGCGCGTTCCTCCGTAGCTACAAGTGTCGCCCACGTTCAGGTGTGCTGCCCTCCCCCTATAACCCCCTGTCCTACCTGACCCCATTCCCTCGCTCATACCCTTTCTCTCTCTCTATCCATCTCGTTTTTTCTCTCTCTATCCATCTCGTTTTTTCTCTCTCTCTTTCTCTCCATTTTCCCTTTTCTCTCCCTCCTCTCTTTCTCCGTCTTCTTCCTTTCTCTTTCTCCTCCTCCTCCCCTCTCCTCTCCTCTCCTCTCCTCTCCTCTCCTCTCCTCTCCTCTCCTCTCCTCTCCTCTCCTCTCCTCTCCTCTCCTCTCCTCTCCTCTCCTCTCCTCTCTCTCTCTCTCTCTCTCCTCTCTCTCTCTCTCTCTCTCTCCTCTCCTCTCTCTCTCTCCCCTCTTCTCTCTCTCTCTCCTCTCCTCTCTCTCTCTCTCTCTCTCTCTCTCTCTCTCTCTCTTTTCTCTCTCTCTCTCTCTTTTCCTCTCTCTCTCTCTCTCTCTCTCTCTCTCTCTCTCTCTCTCTCTCTCTCTCTCTCTCTCTCTCTCTCTCTCTCTCTCTCTCTCTCTCTCCCTCCTTCCCTCTCCCTCTCCCTCTCCATCTCCATCCCTCATTCCCTTGCTGTGAATGACAAGAATTTGCAATCTTGCTGGTTCACTTTTTCCGGATGAGGAATTGTCAATTCTGTAACGACTCCATCAAAATATTCATAATATGCAAATTCCATGGTTGGGTTTAGGTGTTATCCTATAATGGAAAAGGATATTACGACAACATACCGCTTTGTGTGTGCTGGCGTTATTGTTATTGGTATAATTTTCGTTGTATTTTGATCATTATTATTAGTGGTAGTAGTTGTAGTATTGTTGTTATTATTATTATCACTGTTATGCTTGTCAATAATTTTGGTATTGTTATTATCATTTTCATATAGATGTCTGTTCATGCACAATTCTTCATAACTACAGTACACACTACATCACAGGATTTAAAATGGTTGGTAGTTTATTGATGCCTTTGTCATTTGCAACCTGATTTAGTTTTCTTATTGCAATTATAAGCGAGATATACATCAAATGGGACGTAGTGTTTAGTTAGCATGATATTAATTGATGTTTTATATTTTGTGTGCAGAGGGAGAGAGAGGGAGAGGGAGAGGGAGAGGGAGAGGGAGAGGGAGAGGGAGAGAGAGAAGGAGATAGAGAAGTAGATAGAGAAGTAGATAGAGAGAGATAGAGAGAGAGAGAGAGAGAGAGAGAGAGAGAGAGAGAGAGAGAGAGAGAGAGAGAGAGAGAGAGAGAGAGAGAGAGAGAGAGAGAGAGAGAGAGAGAAGGGGGGGGGGGCAATGAAGCCACATGTGCAGTTTCATCACGCCTATCACATTTGATTTAAGTCACCAGGCACAGAAACGGTCCCGGCAATACTTGACATGATTGAACCGGAGCGAAAAAAGTTTTAGAAACACCCGGGTTAATGCATCGAATTTGAGAGGAAAATTGTTTCGTATTAAAGAAGTTTCCTCGGTTTCCTGGCTGACTCATTTGCATAACTTTAGTGTTCAAAATGTAGCTGTCGATTTCATCGGATGGAGTAAAGCGTTAATAATATTGTTGATATTGCTATGGATATTATTATTATTGTTGTTATCATTATATGTTATTATATATCATCATCATCACCACATCATCATCATCATCATTATCATCAATCATCATATAGACCGCGGCATCTTTCAGCTGAGACAGTTGGAAAAAAATATATGCATCCGTGTAGATTTGGCACGCGCGTGAGTTTCATATCGTGGTTATGCTTCTGAAAGCCAGTACGTGAAGGCATTACGCCGGGGGTTAGAAATAGTGCACGGAAAGTCTTCTCTCGGTGTCTTATTATTGGCCTTCTTCTTCTTCCGATTCTTCTTCTTTTGCTTCTTCGTTTTTTCTTGTTATTCTTCTCTTTTTTCTGTTATTCTTCTCTTTTTCTTGTTATTCTTCTCTTTTTTTCTTTGTGTAATTCTACTTCTTTTTCGTTCTTCGTCCTCTACTTCTTCTTTAGTTTGGGATCTTCATCTTGTTCTTATATTGTTCTTGTTTCCCCTCTTGGTCTCTTCTATAATTTTCGTCCAGTTCCTCTTCCTTTGGCCTCTTCGTCTTGTTCTTGTTCTTATTTTTGTTTTTCTTTTTTCTCTTTCTGCTTCTTTGATTCTTTGTTTTTCTTCTTCTCTTTATATATAAATATTTTTTTTTTCTCTAATTCTTCTTATTCTCTTTCTCCTACTAATACTTCTTGGTATCCCTTTTTTCTTCTTTTTCTTCTTCTTTTCTTCTTGGTGTCCCTTTTTTCTTCTTTTTCTTCTTCTTTTCTTCTTTTTTTGCCTTCTTGATCTTCTTCAGTGACGGTGTAAGCGAAACGAGCCAGTGTATTTTGCAGGTGTAACTGGTTTCGCGAGCTTGTCCGCCGGGTAATGGGGATTTGCTACTCACTGCTGCTCCTGGTGTGTGGCTTTGTCTTCGCAGATGCCTTAAACCGAAGATTAAGTTCCTGGTTGTGGCGTCTCAGTCTCTCTCTCTCTCTCTCTCTCTCTCTCTCTCTCTCTCTCTCTCTCTCTCTCTCTCTCTCTCTCTCTCTCTCTCTCTCTCTTTCTCTTTCTCTCTTTCTCGCTCTATCTATCTCCCCCCCCCCCCTCTCTCTCTCTCTCTCTCTCTCTCTCTCTCTCTCTCTCTCTCTCTCTCTCTTTATCTATCTCTCTCTCTCTCTCTCTCTTTTTCTCGCTTTATCTATCTCTCTCCCCCCACTCTCTCTCTCTCTCCCTCCCTCCCTCCCTCCCTCCCTCCCTCCCTCCCTCCCTCCCTCCCTCCCTCCCTCTCTCTCTCTTGCTCTCTTTTGCTCGCTTTCTCTCTCTTTCTCTCTTTCTCTCTGTGTCCTACCTCTCTCACCTCTCCCCCCTCGCGGGCACTCAAGTTTAGAGTGACGCAGCCCCACTGTGTTTTACTTCCTGCTGCGTGTTTGCTGAGTGCTTGTAGGATCCACTATCAGTGTGTGCATGCGCCGGTGCCTGCGCGCGGGCGGGCGGGTGGGCGGGCCGGATGATAATGTCGATGAGGCTTGCTTTTACGGCAACGGCGGTGGGAGGAGGGGGAGGAGTGGGTGGGGAATAGGAAGGGAAGGAGAGGAAAGGGGGGATTAGGGGCTGAGGAGAAGGAGGAAGGGAGAGTTGGAAAGTATGGGAAGGGAAGGAGAATGGAGAGATGAACGGTGGGAGGGGGGATGAGTAGGTAAAGAGGAAGGCTGGAGGGGAAGGGGTAAGGGGGGGGAAGGATGTCATGAGACGAAAGCACGTCATCCATCCTCACGCTAAGAGGATTGGCCGGACTTATGCCGAAGGAGGAAGGAGGGAGGATGAGGGAGGAGGAAGTATGGAGGCATCTAAATTGAATAGGAGCACAATGGCTTATGGAAAAGGGAGGTAGCGAGTAAGGCAATAAATGATTCACCTAATTATGAAACTGCAACCAAAGAAGAGGATTGCACAGGAAAGAACAGGCAAAGAGAATATAAATAACGACCATAATCAAG
>NW_028234411.1:22522060-22534560 GCF_977035675.1 Penaeus japonicus
AAGTAAGGCGATGAATGATATGAATGTGGTGAGTGGTGATGGTGTGGAGCAGATATCAGGACAAAGGTAAGGCCGAACCAGCGGGAAATGGCTGCGGTCGGCGGCTGTCACGGGCAGCGCTCGGTACTGTGGACGAATGTCCGTGAAGCTGAGGGCTCGTGTGCGTGTGTACGTGCGACTCTGCGTATGCATTTGTGTACACAAAGGTAGACAACGACTTAATACCGGGTTCCTTCAAGTGACAGCAACAACAGCAGCAGCTTCAACTTCAACAGCACGTACGGCCTGGGCGGTCCCAGAGTGTTGGGTTATATACATATGTATGATATGTAATTGCTTATACCCCGCTCGTGTCTCCCCCCCCTCTCTCTCTCTCTCTCTCTCTCTCTCTCTCTCTCTCTCTCTCTCTCTCTCTCTCTCTCTCTCTCTCTCTCTCTCTCTCTCTCTCTCTCTCTCTCTCTCTCTCTCTCTCTCCTTGTCTTTCATATCCTGAACTAAGAGGTTGTGTCTTTTGTTTTTCCTTCCTCTTTTTCTAATTTATTTTTCTGGGTCGAGTTCTCTGTCTCATTTCAGAACAGGTTTTGACATATTTTATATAATCTTTTCTTTTTTTTAGCAAGAGCGGATACTCGGTTCTCACATGTCTTTTGAGTGTTGTTGAAATTACTAAATCATTTGTTTTATTTTTATTTTTACTTTGATTTCGTTTATGTCACTGTATTGTGATTATTTTTTATGAATGGGGAAGTTACAAATGCACGAAAATAAAACCCAACTTGATTACCCAGTCATGTGGGTGTTGACCTAACGAACGAGGCTAGTGCTGGTGCCCTTCGTCCGAGGTCGTGCGGTTGGGGTGAATGTGACTTGCATGTTGTAGAATATATATACGAGAAGATAAATGTAAGGAGAAGGGGTTGGAGACGGAGGGGGAAAGAGAGAAAGGGTTGGAGGGGAGAGAAAGAGAAAGGAAAAGAGAGAGAGGGAGTAAAAAAGAGAAAGAGAGAGAGAGAAATAGAGAGAAGGAGATAAATAGAGAGGAGAGAAAGAGAAAGAGAGAGAGAAATAAAAAGAAAAAGAGGAAGAAAGAGAAGAGAAGGGAGAAATGAGGTGGAGAAAAAGAGGGAGTGAAGGCTGAAGAGAGGAACAGAGAGAATGGGAAGGAGAATGAAAATAAGAAGGGTGTAAGGACAATAAGGAAGAGATAAACAGCAAGGAAGTAAGATTCTCAATAACAAGATAAGAAATTAAGATTCTCAATAACAAGATAAGGAAGTAAGATTCTCAATAACAAGATAAGGAATTAAGATTCTCAATAGCAAGATAAGGAAGTAAGACGGGGAGGAGCAAGTGAGGCACGACACAAGCAGAAGAGGGGAAAAGAGAGGAAGACGGAGGAAGGAACCCCACGGGGAAGTGTAGATGCCCATTATGTGCTAAGGGCCGGCGAAAGGGCGTGTCTCTGTGCTCCCCTTCGGGCTTTACTGCCTCCCACGGGGTTTTATGTGGGCGGCATCGAGGGGCGTCGCATCCTTTTCTCTCTTTTTCCCTCTCTCTTTCTCGTTCACATACTTTTTCTTTCTTTCTTTTTTTCTTTTTCTCTTTCTTTCTTTCTTTCTCTTCTCTTTCTCTCTCTCTCTTCTCTTTCTCTCTCTCTCTCTCTCTTCTCTCTCTCTCATTCTCTCATTCTCTCATTCTCTCTCTCTCTCTCATTCTCTCTCCCTCTCCTCTCTCCTCTCTTTCTCCTCTCCCCTCCCCCCCCCTCTCTCTCTCCTCTCCTCCCTCTCTCTCCTCTCCTCCCTCTCTCTCTCTCTCCTCTCTCTCTCTCTCTCTCTCTCTCTCTCTCTCTCTCTCTCTCTCTCTCTCTCTCTCTCTCTCTCTCTCTCTCTCTCTCTCTCTCTCTCTCCCTCTCTCCCTCTCTCCCTCTCTCCCTCTCTCCCTCCCTCCCTTTTTCCCTCTCTTTGTGTGTGTGTCTGTGCCTGTACTTGGGCCTGTGTCTGACTGACTCTGAATATTTGGTTATGTGCGAGTGCATCCATGTTCATGTCATACACACATAAGCACTCCAGCATACGCCAGCTGACACAAGCGCGAGCTGACACAAGCCAAATTTGCAAATCTGTTGCACAACGGCCAGCTTGCGAACAAGGTGTGGGAAGCATCGTGGGCTGTTCGTTACGGTCAGCTGTTTGTGTTCTGACCTTGTGTGATGGAGGCTTAATTGATCCCAGGCTCATGTACACGCTCTTGCTAATGGGAAATAAGGATGCTGTGCTGACTGGAGTGCTGATTCGGCGGGAGAGAGGGAGTGGGAGGGGGAGAGGAGGATGGGAGAAGGGAGGGGAGAGGAGAGGAGAGGAGAGAAAAAAAGAAAGAACAGGAGAGAGAGAGAGAGAGAGAGAGAGAGAGAGAGAGAGAGAGAGAGAGAGAGAGAGAGAGAGAGAGAGAGAGAGAGAGAGAGAGAGAGAGAGAGATGATGATATTCACCCGCGTCGGCCGCAGACTCTTCTCGGCAACAGTAAAAGTGATATCTCACGTAAAGCGCCGCGGATTCCTCTCTTCCCATTCCAGAAACATTTTCATTGTTATTGTCGATGCCGCTTTTATGAGATGGTGATGAGGCCTCTCGTATTTTTATGTCATCATAGCATTGTTGTTTCTATTATTGTTGCTGTGGGTCTTTATTATTTATTGATTTTGTTATTATTTTTTTTAGTTATCATTTATATCGTTATCTTTTTTTATTGTTACTATTACTCCTTGTCGTTATTACCCTTAATGTTTATGGTTGTGTTTGATGATGTCGTTAATGATGGTATGATTAATATCATTATCATTATTATTGTTATCATCATCGTTATTGCTACTGCTACTACTACTGCTATCATTGTTACTTTTACCACTATCATTATTAATATTATTATTGTTATTATTATCATCACTATCATTACTACTTCCATTACTATCATTGCTATTATTGCAGTGACGATCCTCCTCCCTAATTGATATCTGAGACGAAATCACCCTGACCTGTAATGCAATAGCGATCTCGTGTTCATCTTTTCCACCCTTCCTTTTCCCCTTTCCCCTTTTTTTCCATTCGTCTTTTCCCCCTCTCCTTTCCCCCTCCGAAACATTATTTTTTTCGTTTCTTTGCACACACTGAATTACTTTCCAATCATCTTGTGCGTGTTTCTTTTCTTCGTTTTTTTTTTCTTTCTTATCTTTTTCTTTTATGGTCATTGCTCTTATTTTCTTCCCCACTTCGTCCCCCAATTTCCTTCCTCTTTTTCTTTCTCTTTCTTCTTAGTTGATCATTACATTTTCCTCTTGTTCATCTCTCCCATATTCCGTGATATCTACCTATCTTTCCCATTTCTACTTTCCCTTCCACTCCCCCTTATCCTTGTCCTCTCCCTCACTTACCCTTCCCTTTAAAATAACGAAAAAAAACGGGAGCAAAAAAAAAAAGAATCACTAGCACATTCGTATTTCAATTCGTAATCGTCCGACCCCCCCCCCTAAAAAAAAAAAAAAAAAAAATAGGTAGAGATCTTTTATGTGTTTTTTTTTATTTTTTTTTTTATAGGTTCGTGTTTTTATATTTAGTGGGATTCTTTTGTTTGTTTGTTTTTGTTTATTTTGAGGGGTTCAGTTGGGAAGGTGTTTGATTTTTCTTTTCTTGTAGCATTTTTTCTCTTTTTTTCGACAGGCAGGGAAGGGGCGTTGTTTGTTTGTTTGTTTGTCTGTCTGTAGTAGTCTTTTCGTATGTAGAGGAAGGGATTGTAACAGTTGTGGAAGGCTCAGTATTTTTCTTCTGTTTTGTCCATTTAACTTTTGGTATTTTGTTGTTGTTTTTTAATGTGTAGTAGACAGGCCCCTTTAGGTTAAGCATTAGTTTGTAATATTTTAGTAGTTACAATTATCCAAAGGGTATATATATGTATATATATATCTATATCTATATATATATATATATATATATATATATATATATATATATATTATAAATATATATAATATATAATATAATATACATATACATATACATATACATATACATATACATATACATATACATATACATATACAATACATATACATATATATACATACATATATATATACATATATATCATATATACATATACATATACATATATACATATATATATATATAATATATACATATATATATAATATTATATATAATATATATATATATATATATATTATATATATATATATATTATATATATATATATATATATATATATATATATATATATATATATATATATATATATATATATATATATATATATAATCATTATATATATATGCATTATATATATATATATATATAATGTATGTATGTATTTATGTATTTTTTCGAGGAAGGAGGGGGAGGGAGTGGCGCTTGCATATGGCATTGGGCAGCTGATGGAAGTTTCGTCACTCCTTCCGGAAATATACATCATGCATTAATGACTGCGAGTTGTCCGCTTGTCATGCGCAAAGATCAGCAGGGAGTGGACATGTCATGCATAAAACATCAATTTGAATTGGATATCTTGTGACAATGCGTAGGCAGATTATCTGTTGTATTTTGTGTATTTCACGCGTAACGCACCTGTCAGAAGTTCGTCTGTCACGCATGACGCTTGACAAGTATGTGCAATAAGCCACACTTAGGGGGAGGGGGGAGGTGATTTTACTAGAAAATAACACCCGGACTCCATGCGCATTGTCCATTTTCTCTTCTTCTCCTTCTCCCTCCTCCTCCTCTCCTCTCCTCTCTCTCTCTCTCTCTCTCTCTCTCTCTCTCTCTCTCTCTCTCTCTCTCTCTCTCTCTCTCTCTCTCTCTCTCTATCTATCTCTTCTCTCCTCTCTTTCCTCTCTCTTTTCTCTTTTCTCTCTTCCCTTTCTCTTCTCTCTCCATCTTCTCTTTTTCTCCACTCCTCTCTACCCTTTCTCTTTTCTTTCTCCACTCCTCTCTATCCTTTCTCCTTTCTCTCACCGTCCTCTCTTCTCTCTCTTCCTATTGTCGCTCACTCTCCCTCTTCTCTTCTCACCCTCCCCCAACTCCTCTTCCTTCTCCTGTTTTTCTCGCTTTCCTCTTCTATTTTGCCATCCTCTTACTCTTCTTCCCCTCTCTCTCACGTCTTCTTTCCCTCTCCCTCGCCTTCCCTCCCTCTCCCTCGTTTCCTTTCTCTCCCTCGCCTTCTTTTCCTCTCCCTCTCCTTCGCCTTCTTTCCCTCTCCCTCGCTTTCTTTTTGTCTCTCTCGCCTCTTTTTCCTCTCCCTCGCCTTCTTTCCCTCTCCCTCGCTTTCCTTCTCTCCCTCCCTCCCCCTTTGAAGTTAAGGTAAACAAACACTCTGTGCCTCCACCTGGTGCTCACCTGAGGGTTTCACTTGATTTGAAGAGGGCGTTGAAACCTCCCATCTGACGAGGGAAGCCTGTTCACCTTCCCTTTATCCATGATGTTGTGAGGGGAAGGGGGAGGGGGGTGTCTGATGTGCCTCCCTCACGTGGCTGTTACCTTCTTGATTTAGGTGAATACGTGTATGATTGGCTAATCATTTTCCCCAAGCGAATGTGACTCCTCTTGGTACGTTTTACAGGCGCGGAAAGTAACGAGTGTTTCGGTTGTTTGGGTCGTTTTCTTGTATCTGTTTTTGTAATTATTGTTATTTTTACTGTTGCTCTTATTATTTTCTTGGGAGATTACCCTCTGACTAAGTTTCTTGGTTTTCCTTTCCGACTGCTTTTTTCCCCCTTCTGACTAATTTTCCTCCCCCCCTCTTTTTACCCCTTCTAATTAGGTTTCTTTTTTTAAACCAGCTAAGTTTCCTTCTTTGACTTTTTTTTCTCTCCTCCCCTCCCCTTCCTTTCACTTTGCTTATCGTCTTTCCCCTTCACTTCCCTTTACTTTCCTTTTCTTCCTTTCTTTTTTACTTTACTCCGCTCTTCCCTTCCGATGACCGTCCCCCTTCCATCCCAACCCTACTTTCCCCCCTCCACTCTTTCCCTCTCTATCCTTATCCACTCCTCCCCACTCTTCCCCTTTCGTTCCTTGCCTCATCTCCCCTTCTCACTTTTGTTTTACCCACTCTCCCCCTCCCTATCCCTCCTCTCCCCTCCTCACTCATACCCATCCCTTCTCTCCACTCCTCTCCCCTTCCCTTCCCCTTCTCCTTCTCCTTCTCCTCCTTCCTCTTCTCTCCCCTTCTCCTTCTCCTCTTCTCCCCCCTTCTCCTTCTCATCCTTCCTCTCCCCCTCCCCACTCTCTTCCTCTCCCCCTCCCCCACCCCTTTCCTCTTCCTCTCCCCCTCCCCACTCTCTTCCTCTCCCCCACCCCACCCCCACCCCCTTCCTCTCTCCTGCTTTCGCTTGAAATATTCTCATCGTCTCTCGGAGGGTTGTTCTGGCAAGGCCGGGCGAGGCGGGAGAGAAGTTTCCCTCGTGAATCGACGCGGGAAAATGGCCGCTAACGTCTTCCGCACCTGCGTCTGAAACTGCTGCCTGCATGCCTGTTTGCCTTCCTTCCTTCCTTCCTGTGCGTGACCAGAAAAGGGGAAATATTTTCTCGATTCTCCCCACCCCCTATTTTTTTATATTTCCTTTTTTTCACCTTTCTTTTCTCTCTTTTATATCCTTAAATCGTTTTCCATTCATTTTCGTCTTTTTCCGATTTATGTTTTTTTTTTTTTTACTTTTCGTATTTCCTTTCTTTAGGTAATTTTCTCTTTTGCCTCTTTCTTCCCTGTTTCCACTTTTTTTTTTCTTTTTTTGTCTCTACCTTCGCATCAATTCCTTCCTAAAATTAAATTTTCATCCGTTTTCTATCTCCTTCCACGCCTCTTTCTTAGTTCTTTCCTTCTTCTTCCTTTTAATTCCTTCCCTTCCTCTTTCTCCTTCCTTTCCTCCCAACCTCCTTTCAATTTACATTTCCTTAAATGTGTTTTTCCCCCTCCTTGCCCATCCCTCCCCGTCGTTCTCGTTTTTCCCTTCTCCTTTCTTCACGTTCCTCCCATTTCTTTCCCTTTTCCGTTCCTTTCCCTTCCCAAATCCCTTCCCTCCCCTCCATTTCCCCTTCATTCTCTTCCCCTTCACCCCACCCTCCCCTCCATTTCCCCTTCTTTTCCTTTCCCCTTCCTACTTCATGCGTGAAGAAAGGTGACGGCAGGGCTTAGTTCCCTGGTTGAGAATCTGCCCCGCGGCGCCGGGCGTGTTATCGTCTTGTATTACAATATCGGTCCGCCTTGAACTTAATTCATTAGTGCGGTAAGCCGAATATTGCATGTTTTAATTTCCTCAATTTCCCCTGCTTCATTCTTCTCCCTTTTTATTTTCTTCTTCGTCTCCTTATCCACTCCCCCCTTCTCCTCCTCCTCCCTTATCTCCCTTTCTGCTCCTCCTCCTCTTCTTCTTCCGCCTTCTCCCTTCCCCTCTCCTCGTCCCTCTCCTGCTAGACATCTCCCCCCCCCTCTCATTCATTCTTGCCGTGTGTAGGGAAAATCCACAAGCATTACGTAACTCGCTTGGGATCCAGTTTTACCAGATTTTGTTATTGATTCAGAGATTTCCAGCTTCATAGACCTCGCTTCGAAATATGTGTGGTTGTATCAGAATATGGAATCGCCAAATAAAGGAAAACATGTTTTTTTTTCTTTTGTGAATTAAATAACGGATAGATATTACAATGCCTTAACCTCTTGGAAGTGTGTGTAGGTGTAAGTGTCTAATGCCTTTCGGAAGACGTGAGTTCAAGCATCATCCAGATCACAGAAAGTGCATCTCAGGTAGATAGTTCCAGAGGGACAATATATCAATGTGTTCATTGTGAATTAAACGATATAAGAATATTTAGGATATTACCTTGATAAGAGTCTAAGTGTACAATCTTCCAAGACGATGGCAGAGAGGCACATATCAATCAGGTGATTCAGGAGGATGATTTGTGTCTCTTTCGGCTGTGAGGTGAACGATATCAAGCCATTTTAATACCTTCTCCTTTTAAGGAGTAGAAGACATGAGTGTGGACATCTTGCAGACGGCGACAGTTAAAGAGATGACGATCCACGCGGCCATATGTGCGTGTGAGAGCCGGCTCTCTCTCTCTCTCTTCTTCTGTCTCTCTCTCTCTCTCTCTCTCTCTCTCTCTCTCTCTCTCTCTCTCTCTCTCTCTCTCTCTCTCTCTCTCTCTCTCTCTCTCTCTCTCTCTTTCTCTCCTCCTCCTCCTCCTCCTCCTCCTCCTCCTCCTCCTCCTCCTTCAATGGAAATAAAAAGAAGAGAGACGAGGTCGAGACAGCGGGAGAGGGGGGGGGGAGGTAAGGGGGTTAAGTCCCATTAGTCGCGGAGGTTGCTATTGCAGAAGAAACGGAGCGGCCAGGAAGTGAGACGAAACGGAGAAAAATGTCTGCGAAATTTAGAGCGACTTCGAGATGCCGGGCTCCTGCGTTCTGTTAATCGAGCTGATCCATCGGCTAATTGAATTTAGATTGAAAGGATGACTCGACGATTGACTCAACATTCTTGGTGACGCGAGGGGGATGCAACATTCGCGCGGGGAAGGACGACTTACCAGACTACTCATCCGGGTTTTGATTGCAAGCGGGTTGAGGATCGCCTCCTTTGCCCGTGTCCTCCGTCCCTTATAGGATATCGCTCCCACGCTTCTCTTACGTAATCTTCCTTTGTCTGATAGCAATGATCCTCGGCGTCATAGGATGGGACATGCTAATTCGCCAAAGAGTTGTTGTATAAGGGGCGTCTCCTATAAATACAGGATAACCCCGACTTTACATATCAAAGCTTAGATTTAAATGGAAAAAAAATCAAGGGAAAGACCAACCGTTCCTTCTTTTACTCCCCCTCCCCCACTATTTTCTCCCCTTTCTCCGCCCTCCTCCTCCTATGCCCGACTCCTCCTCCGCCCTACCCTTCTTCATCCCTCCATATCCCATACCCTCTTTTCCCTATCCCCCTATTCCATTATCCCCTTCCCCCTTGCCCCCTCCTCCCTCCCCCCGCTCCTCCCGCTCCCCCCTTTTCTCTTCCCTTCTTTTCCCACCCTAGAGGAAGTGTAAGGTAACCCTTCCCCGCCACAGTTATGCCCGGACCGCACCCTGCCTGCCCTCTGTCAACTCGTCTGCCCGACCTCAAACCCGACGTGTGGAGGATTTTATAACTTTTTTTATTGTTACTATTTTTTTTTCTTCCGAGTTGGTGTTTAGTTTCTTGTGTTTTGTGTTTTGGAGAGTTGTTGTTTCTTGTGAGGTTTTCGGTTGGTAATTTGTGAAGATCGAAGGTGTATGTCAATTGGAGGACGCAATAAACAGTTTGGTCATCCCTTAATTCTCAGTTAATTAGCATTGGGCTTTAATCCGACATTCGCAGTGCCATGCCAAGGGTTGTGTCAATACGATTATAGACATGAAACACAGATGTGTGTGTGTGTGTGTGTGTGTGTGTGTGTGTGTGTGTGTGTGTGTGTGTGTGTGTGTGTGTGTGTGTGTGTGTGTGTGTGTGTGTGTGTGTGTGCATTTATAATTAACAAAATGTTGGTATCTATGTATATGCATGTGTGTGTATGAGCATGTATATATGTATGTATGTATGTATGTATATATATATATATATATATATATATATATATATATATATATATATATATATATATATATATATATATAATGTGTGTATGTGTGTGTGTGTGTGTGTGTGTGTGTGTGTGTGTGTGTGTGTGTGTGAATGTTTGTGCGTTTCTTTAAAGAAGAGACGTCGAGGATTTTAAATTCTATTCCCTTTGTGGCTTTGTTTTAAATTCATTGTTATATTCACATTTCGAGGCAGCTATAGGGAAGGAGAGAAAGAGGGAAATAGATAGAAGAAAAAATAAGAAAAAAAGGAAAAGGGAAAAACAAAAACAAAAAGAAAGGGAAAGAATGCCTCCCCCTTATGAGCGAAAGAGATGAAATATGTTAAGGACCGCCATTACTCGCGTTGATGCAGCTTAGGAAGGAAGGTGGGGATGGGGAGGGAGGAAGGAAGGGGGAATGGAGAACGAGGGAGGAAGGATAGAATGAGGAGAGGGAGGGAGGGAGGGAGGGAGGATGGAGCGAAGGGAGAGAGGGAAAAAGGGATGAGGGAGAGGGGAAAGAGGGCAAAAGAAAGAAAAATGGACTGGAAAAATAGAGAGCAGACAAGCTGACAAAATTATATAAAGAGAGAAAGATAAAAAAAGAAAGATAAAAAGGAAAAGAAAGAGTGCGAGCGTGTGAGCCTCGAATAATCCAATATTTCCCACAAGACGCCCATCTTGAGGAATTCGGAAGTAGGTTCGGCTCTGCCGTTGCTCTGTCTCTCTCACTTTCTCTCTCCTTCCTTCCATTTTTTTTTCTTTTCTTCTCTTGATTTTCTTGTTTTTTCTTCATCATTATCATTATTTCCTATCGCCTGTTTTCTTACGTAAAGCCTTGGAATGCATTACGAGGAGGGGGTATAGGGGGAGGGGGCGACGCCATGTCACACCCACAGCTTGACATTTTCCTGGATTGGTCTGGGTGGGGTGGGGTCGCTTGTGGTATTTGTTTGTTTCTTTGTTTTGCTTGATTATTTCCGTGTTGCTTTGTTTGTGTGATTGTTCTTCCGTTTGTTTTTTGCTTTATAGTTGCGTGATGTTTACGCACACGAACGGACGCGCGTAGACACACGCACACACACACACTCACTCTCTCACTCACTCACTCACTCACTCACTCACTCACTCACTCACTCACTCACTCACTCACTCACATACATACACTGACTCACACTCACTCACTCACTCACTCACATACACACACTGACTCACACTCACTCACTCACTCATTAACACAAACCCTCTCTCTCTTTCTATCTATATATCAACTCTTTTGTCAAGATCCTCTCCATATTTATTGTTTTATCGTGTGTTTCGTGATCAGAATGCATTGGCATATAAACGTTACCGGTAATATCACTGTTTGAAATGCGTCAGGAAGTAAGCTGGGATTTTTTTGGGGGAAACATCTGGTGCCTTTTTAGCACCAAAAGAGGGTGGAGGTGGGTCAGAGGCCGCGGATGGATAGAAGAAAGGAAAGGAAAGGGGAGAGAAGGGGAAGGGAAATGGAGAGATGGAAGTGGAAAGTAGAAAGGAAGGAGGAGTAGAAAGAGAAGGAGGAAGGCGGGAGGTAGATCAACACAAGAATAAAGACTCCTACGGTTGAATGGCTCCTTAGAACGCTTCGCATCACGAGGGAGGTAAATTATTGACAGTCCTGCAGCTCGTCTTCATCTCTTGTCCACTGTCCTCCTCCCTCCCTTCCTCCTCCCCTCTTCTTCCCTCACCCCCCTTCTTCCTTCTCTCTCCCCCCCACCCCATCCTCCCTCCACAGCCTCTTTTGGTGGTGTATTGACGTCACTAGCGCAAACCTGAAGACTGTAACACACCTCACGTCGTGACACTAACCTTCCTCGGCTGCCGTCATGTTCTTTCCCCTCTCACTCCTACCCTCATCCCTCCTTGCTCATTCCTCTTCTTATAATTTCTCGCTTCTCTATTTTTTTCTATTTTATTCCCCCCCCCCCCTTCCCCTTCTCTTCCCTTGCACATATCCCTTATCCGTTTCTTCTTCTCCCGTCTCCCTTCATTACTCTCTTCTCTCCCCTTCCTTCTTATCTCTCCCTTCTTTACTCTCTTCTCTCCCCTTCCTTACTCTCTTCTGCCCTTTGCTTTCTCCCGTCTTCTCTCTCGCCTCTTTACTCTCTTTTCCCCTTTCATTTCTCCCGTCTTCTCTCTCCCCTTTTTACCCTCTTCAGCCCTCTCCCTTCCCCTGTCTCCTCTCTCTACTTACCTCTCCACTCTCGCCTCCTTTCTCCCTCTCTGCCGTTTAGATGGGCCTCACACATCACCTTAACGGCTGCCCTTGCCTGGGCAAGAGGGAGGGGGGGTGAGGGGAGGAGAAACGCGAATATGAGGATAGGGTGAGAGGGATGGGGGTGAGGAAGAAGAGTAAGGGGAGGGATAGAGGGATGGAATGAAAAAGGGAGAGAAGAGTGGAGAAGAATTATTTATATATAGGTGGGTGCATAGAGATAGAGATGGAAGGAGGGAAGAGAGGAGATGAGAGAAGAGGAGAGGAGAAGAGAGGGAAGGGGAGGAAGATAGAGTAAAAGTGTAGGGTGATAGGGGAGAAAAATATGATAAAGAAGGAGGGAGAGAGGTATAGATGGATAGATTTGAAGGAGGGGAAATTAAGGAGTGAGGGAAAGAGTTTTCTTCAAGTGAAATCCAAACTTTTGTTTCCTTTTGCGAAGTTTATCGTGCTTCGGGCTATTATCTTGGGAGGATTCCGGGGTTGTTTATGTTCGTCTTGTTTATAGCGGTTTGTTTTGATTGAATGTTGATGGAACTTCGGTTGGTTAATCCGTTTCGTTGAGTGGTATTACTTTTTTTTCAGATTACAGCACCTTTG
>NW_028234411.1:22539560-22552060 GCF_977035675.1 Penaeus japonicus
TATTTTTTGTGTCCTTGTTCCTTTTTGGATTTTTTTTTCTAGATTTGATCTGATTTTGATTGTGTGAGCGGCAGAATCAAGGAGAAGAGGGGAGGAGGGTGGATAGGAGTGAGTGGATTAAGGAGGGAGGGATAGGAGGAGAGGGAAAAGAGGAGAGAAACGGGAAGGGGAAAGGAATGGAGGAAAAGAGGGAGGGGAGGGGACTGGAGGGAAAGAGGGAGGGGAAGGGAGTGGAGGGAAAGAGGGAGGGGAAGGAAAGAGGGAGGGGAGTTGAGGGGAGGGAAAGAGGGAGGAAGGAAGGAAGTGGTAGAGGGAAGAGGAAGGATGTGAGGGAGGGAAAGAAGAAAGAACGTCCAGACGGGGCGGAGTATCCGGAGCGACGCCGAGAGGAGAGGAGATGCGAGACACGACTCCATCCCGTCGGAGGCCCAGACGGAGCCGGGCCACACTGGGCCGGGCAGGCGGGCGCGCTTGCGGGCGGGCTAAGGGGGGGAAGGGAGGGTGGGAAGCAGGGGGGGTTGCGGGGGAGGATGTTGCGACAAAGTCTATTGATCTATACCGGGGGCTAGCAGATACCGGGTGTTGGGGCAAAGAGACGAGGAGCGATAGGAGAAAGGAGAAAAAGGGAGGGGGAAAGGGGGGGGGGAGGATATATAGTTCCACGAAAAATAAAAAGAATTTGGTGGCAAGCGGTAGAAAATGTGGTCACGGGAGGTCCCCCCATCTCTCTCTTTCTCTCTCTCTCTCTCTCTCTCTCTCTCTCTCTCTCTCTCTCTCTCTCTCTCTCTCTCTCTCTCTCTCTCTCTCTCTCTCTCTCTCTCTCTCTCTCTCTCTCGTGTTTCTGATTTATCTGCTCTCTTTCCTGTCACTGTTTTTTATTTCACTTATGTCTCCTACTATTTCTCTTTTCTCCCCCCTCTCTCTTCTTCTTTTTTTTACTATTACCTTTTTCACTCATCCTTAAAATGAGAGAGAGGGAGGGACGGAAGAAGAGAGTGAAGAAGGAATGAAGGAAGAGAGGGAGGGGGAGGGAGGAAGGAAAGAGAGGGAGGGGGAGGGAGGAAGGAAGAGAGGGAAGGGAAGGGAGGAAGAGAGGTAGGGAGGGGGAGGGAGGAAGGAAGAGAGGGAAGGGAAGGGAAGAAGAGAGGTAGGGAGGGGGAGGGAGGGGAAGGAAGAGGGAGAAGGAGAGGGAGGGGAAGGGAGAGAGAGAAGGAGAGGGAGGGAGGGAGGGGAAGGGAGGAAGAGAGGGAAGCGGAATGGGATCGGATCAAGGATGCCGTGCAAGGTTTCTCTCGGCTCCGCGTGAAAGGATTCCTGAGCAAATTAATTTGATCGCGGGAAACTTATTCTCCATTTGTGGGTGTCCATATCTTTCATGAATCTATCTATCACACACACACATACACACACACACACACACACACACACACACACACACACACACACACACACACACACACACACACACACACACACACACACACACACACATATATATATATATTTATGTGAGTGTTTGTGTATATGTATGTGTGGGTACGCATGTTAAGATGTACCCATGTAGAAATGCCGTATTTCATCTAATACCTGTAGCGTCCGAAGCGCTTCTGCGTCGTGCCGTTCCATCTGAAGTTTAGTATCCCCGCACGCCCGCACGCCAGACTGCCGCGTCAGGCAAAGGCGAGCGGCAGCGGCGGGGGCGGGGGCGGCGGCGGCGGTGTAGGATTTTTCTGGCGCGTCCTTGGAAGGGGCTTTGGAAGCGGCATTTGAATATGGTTCAGGGTTTAAGCTTTGCGGATAAGCTTAGCCTTCTCGTTTTTTCTTTTCATTTTTTTTTTGTCATGTTTCCGTTTCTTCTTTTTCTGTTTCTTCGTATCGCTATATCTTTTCCTTTCTCTTTCTTTTTTTTCACTTTCACTCTGTAGCTTTACCTCTATCCTTTCTCTCCCTTTCTTTATTCATCTGCCCCTCCCTCCCCCTCTCCGTCTCCCTCTCCCCTTCCCTCTCCCTCTCCCTCTCCCTTACCCCCTTCCCCTCCTTCTACTACTCCCTTCCCCTCCTTCTACTGCTCCCTCTCCCTCTGTCTCTCCCTTTCCCTCAGTTTTTTTCTCTCTCCTATTCTCTGTTACTCTCACCCTCCCCATCATCATTTTCTACACTTTCTCTCCCTCTCTCACCCTGTACCTTTTTTTGCTTTTACTTTCGCCTTTATGGCCTTTCCTCCTAAAATCCCCAATACCAAGGTCTTGCACTCCTGCGCTGCACCGTCGCGCCGTTGCAGTACGGAGGGCAAACCTACGAGCGGGGTGGAGGACTGCGGAGATGGTGGTGGGGGAGAGAGGGGGTAGAGAGGAGAGGGGAGGATGGTGGGGGTGGAGGGGAAGGGGGGGGATAGGATAGAGGAAGGGGAGGGGAATGGAGGGATGTTGGTGAGGGGATGTGGGAGGTGGGAGAGGTGGGGGGTCTTCCTGCTAGTGCAAAGTAAAGATTCGTGTGAGCCGGACAAGTGGGGAAGGCGGGTAATAATGGAAGAGTGGAGTGGGTTTAGTGGGCAGGGGAAGGTGGGGATGGCTGAAGTGGAGGTGGAGATGCCGGGAAAAGGTGGAGGTGCTAAGGGAGTTTGATGTGGAAGCTGAAGTAGAGACGAAGGAGGAGAAAGAGATGAAGACGGGGAAGGCAGTGAGTAGGTCATGAGATGTTGAGAGGAGGAAGGGAGGGAGGGAGGAGGAAGTTTCCGTGAGGCAGCAGATTGTGCCCGAATAGCTTGCTTAAAAACAATAAAAAGTATAAAATCTCGTCCGACAAATCTGTTCTCTCCGACTTTCCACCTTCCCTCTCTCCTCTATTCACTCTTTCTATCCCTTCCGCTTCCTTTTACCTCTTCCTTTTCTATTTTCCCCTAGCCCTCTTCCTTACCTCCTCCGTTCTTCATCTACAACCTTCTTCCCTCGCCTCTTCTATCTCCGTCATCATCCTTCTTTCCTCTTCCTTTTCCACATGCCTTTCTCAACCCCCTTCTCTTCCCTTCTCTTCCTCTCTTCCCTCCTTCCCATTTCTCCCCTCTTTCCCTATCCTCCATCTGCTGCCCAGCTTGTGCAGCAGAATCCGGCCTAGAGCAGCCAGCCGGGCAAGGTAGTAGCCTCTGGTGTATGATCGCCCTTCTCGTCTCCTTTGTGTTTACGTTGATGTTATCGCTGTTGTTATCGCGTCTCCGTTTATTTGCGTGCGAATGCAAGGCTTCTGTGGGGAGGTGGAGGAGAAGAAGGAGCAGGAGGAGGAGAATAGTAATGATAATAATGATAATGATGATAGTAATAACAATAATGATGATGATAATAATAATAGTAATAATAATGATGATGATGACAAGAAATATAATAATAATAATGATAATAATAAGATGATGATGATGAAGATAAGGATGATGATGATGATGGAAGAAGAAGAGGAAATAGGAAGACAGAAAAAGAAAAGAAACAAAAGAGGACATGAATGAAGTTGATGGAAGGTTAGGATAAAGAGGAACGATAATAAAATGAGCAGACAAACACGAAAGAAATATATATAGAAGCGGGGGGGGGGGGTAGATATTGAATCAGAAAAATACGACTAACAACATAGGAAACGAAAACAAATAAAGGGCAGAGTAATACAGATTGAAATACAGACACTAGAACACGTCCATAAATATGTATTGAATATATCTTGAAAATGATGGGATCGTCTATCCCCAAATAATGATGATAATAATAATAATAGTAATAATAATGATGATGATGATGACAAGAAATATAATAATAATAATGATAATAATAATAAGATGATGATGATGAAGATAAGGATGATGATGATGATGGAAGAAGAAGAGGAAATAGGAAATAGGAAGACAGAAAAAGAAAAACAAAAAAAGGACATGAATGAAGTTGATGGAAGGTTAGGATAAAGAGGAACGATCATAAAATGAGCAGACAAACACGAAAGAAATATATATAGAAGCGGGGGGGGGGGGTAGATATTGAATCAGAAAAATACGACTAACAACATAGGAAACGAAAACAAATAAAAGGCAGCCAGAGTAATACAGTTATGAAAGAGATTACACTTGCCAGGCTAGAACAGTTATAAAATGTATTGATAATCTAGTTCGGAAAGACATGGAAATCATGCCCCTAGGCGCGAAGGGGGCTGGGGGTGGGGTGGGGGAGGTAGGGGAATGTAAACGAACCTTTTCTTTTTACCCACCTCCCGTCCCCTCCCCTCCCCTCCCCCTCCTTTTCCCTTTTCATTTTTTCACGCTTTTCTTCTCCATGTTGGTGCCTTGGGGGAAAAACGAGAATGATTTTGGAAAATCGGCTTTTCCTTGTTTAGGTGTTTCTGTTTGTTTGTTTGCTTTTTTATGGTTTTGTTGTAAGAGTTCCTATTTGTTCATATTTGGATTTTTTTTCATCATCTATTTTGACGTTAGTGCTGTTCTTGCATTTTGCCATAAAAGTGCAACTCCAGAATCGCAATTTATTTGGGCTTTAGTGTATGGCCTCGACGCCACTCTTGGAATTTGCTATCTTTACTACTGGCACCACGTCCTTCCCTCCTTCCCCTCTACCACATTTCTCATCTCTCTTTACCCCACATCCCCCTACTTCTCCCCTCTTCCGTCCCTACTTCCTTTTCACTACCTCCTATTTTTTCTTCCTTACTTGTCGTCCCCCTTTCCTTCCTCCTCTTCCTCCTTCATTCAACTCTTCCCCCTCTCCCCTCTGCATCTCTCTCTTCCACTCCTCCCTCCTTCTCCCATTTTCCTATCCCTGCCCCCAACCCTCTCCCCCATTTCACTTTTCCCTTTTCCCCTATGTCCCCTCCTCCTCTCCCCCTCCCCTCACCCTCTCTCTCTTTACTCTTTCCACCCCCTCCCCCTCCCAGTTCCCATCCCACTTGATGCCCATTCGTTATTTTTACGATCGCGCTACATGTCTCGGCAATGCCCATCTTTCTTTAGGCATTTTGGATCCTACCCCCTATCCCCTATCTTTCTCCCCTCCCCCCTCCCCTCGAAGAACGATTCCATCTTCATTTCTAACCGTGATTTGCGTCCCCTCGCTTTTCCTCCTCCTTTTGATTTCATTTTATTTTTGTTTTAGTACCCTCCATTATTTTTATGTCCTTTCTTTTCCGATTACGTTTTTTTTTCGCTTGCTTTCCCGTGTCTTTTTCTTTATTCTTTGTCTGGCTGCATTTCCCTTTCTTCCTATGTACAGCTTTTATATATATATTTTTAAATGCATTGTTTTTATCGGCGGATTTTTCTTTCCTTATCCGTTTCCTTTTGTGTCCTTAGTCTCACTTTTAAATTTTCCTTTCACTTTTTCATCCTCTCCCCCCCCCCATATTCGTGGTTCCAGATTCCTTACCCAATCTCTTTCGCTCTTCCTCCTCCTCCTCCTCCTCCTTTTCCTGTGTCTCTCCTCTCCCTTTCCATCCATTTCCCTATCCTCCTCCTCCTCTTTCATCTTGTCTTCTCCTTTCTCATCCCTCCTCTTTGCCTTCTTCTCATTCCTATCCCCCTTTTCCTCCTCCTCTTTGCTTTGCATTCATAAAACGAAAGGTGGACAAAAGAACAGACAAAAGTTGAAGGTGTGGCATGAAAGAGATTCACTTGCCAGCCTTTTCATAGTTCGGAAAGACATGGAAATCATGCCCCTAGGCGCGAAGGGGGCTGGGGGTGGGGTGGGGGAGGTAGGGGAATGTAAACGAACCTTTTCTTTTTACCCACCTCCCGTCCCCTCCCCTCCCCCTCCTTTTCCCTTTTCATTTTTTCACGCTTTTCTTCTCCATGTTGGTGCCTTGGGAATATATGAAATGTATTTTATGGAAATCGCTTTTCCTTGTTTAGGTGTTTCTGTTTGTTTGTTTGCTTTTTTATGGTTTTGTTGTAAGAGTTCCTATTTGTTTGCGTATGAATGTTCATATTTGGATTTTTTTCATCATCTATTTTGACGTTAGTGCTGTTCTTGCATTTTGCCATAAAAGTGCAACTCCAGAATCGCAATTTATTTGGGCTTTAGTGTATGGCCTCGACGCCACTCTTGGAATTTGACAAATTTTACTAAGGCAACCACGTCCAATCCTCCTACCCCTCTACACATTCTCATCTCTTTTACCCACATCCCCTATTCTCCTCTTCCGTCCCTACTTCCTTTTCACTATCTCCTATTTTTTCTTCCTTACTTGTCGTCCCTTTCCTTCCTCCTCTACCTCCTTCAATCAATATCCCCTTCCCTCTGCATCTCACTCTTCCCCTGTCCCTCCTTCTACCATTTTCTATCCCTGCCCAACCTTCCCATTTCAATTCCTTTTCCCTATGTCCCTCTCCTCTCCCCCTCCCCTCACCTTCTCTCTTTATTTTCACCTCCCTCCCAGTTCCCAACCATGGATGCCATTCGTTGTTTTTACAATCGCGATACTGTTCGGCAATGCCCATCTTTCTTTAGGCAATTTTGGGTTCCTACCCCTATCCCCAATCTTTCTCCTCCCCTCCCCTCGAAAGCACGATTCCATCTTCAATTCCTAACCGTGATTTGCGTCCCTCGCTTTTCTCACTTTTGATTTCATTTTATTTTTGTTTTAGTACCCTCCATTATTTTTATGTCCTTTCTTTTCCGATTACGTTTTTTTTTCGCTTGCTTTCCCGTGTCTTTTTCTTTATTCTTTGTCTGGCTGCATTTCCCTTTCTTCCTATTTACAGCTTTTATATATATATTTTTAAATGCATTGTTTTTATCGGCGGATTTTTCTTTCCATATCGTTTCCTTTTGTGTCATAGTCTACTTTTAAATTTTCCTTTCACTTTTTCATCCTCTCCCCCCCGCATATCGTGGTATTCCAGATTCCTTACCATCTCTTTCGCTCTTCCTCTCCTCGCTCCTCTTCCTGTGGTCTCTCCTCTCCTCTTTCCATCCATTTCCTATCCTCCTCCTCCTTTTCAATTGTCTTCTCCTTTCTCATCCTCCTCTTTGCTTCTTCTCATATCTTAATCCCCGTTTTCCTCTTCTCTTTGCTTGGCAATATGAGACCTGCAGGAAACGAAAGGTGGGAGATTATAGGAGGGGAATAGACGTGAGACAGTGCAGGAAATGTGCAGAAAAAGTAGGAGAAAGGGAGAGTAGGAGGAGAAGGAAGAAAGGGAGAGAAGAGGAAGGAAGGGGAGAGAGGGAAAGAGAGGAAGAGGTAAGGGAGAGGAGAGGAGGAAAGGGAGGAGGAAGGAAGGGAGAGGAGATTAGGATATGGAGGAAGAGGGAAGGGAAGGGAAGGGAGAGAGGCAAAGGGAGGAGGAGGGAAGGGAGATGAGAGGGGGAAGGGGGTGGGGCAGGAGGGAGGGTGGAAGGAAGGATAATAGGGAAGAAGCCCGGCTACTATGTTTAATTAGGAGGAAGTCATGTCAGTGTCATTACGCGTGCCTCTAAGCCGACGGGGAAGGAAAAAAAAAATTGGTTACGGAAAGCCCGGCTACTATGTTTAATTAGGAGGAAGTCATGTCAGTGTCATTACGCGTGCCTCTAAGCCGACGGGGAAAAATGGTTACGGAACGGTACGTGTTTTTGTTGTTGTTGTTGTTGTTGTTTTTTTTGAAGTTTGCTTTGGGTACATGCGTTTCGAGATATAGTTGTTTTTTTTAAGTTTGCTTTGGGTACATGCGTTTCGAGATATAGTTGTTTTTTTGAAGTTTGCTTTGGGTACATGCGTTTCGAGATATAGATGGATAAAGGAAATGATAGATTGATAGGTAACTTGTTCCATTTCTCTAATTGATCCTGTCTTCATCTCTGTATCTGGCTTAATCCCCCCCCCCCCCTCTCTCTCTCTCTCTCTCTCTCTCTCTCTCTCTCTCTCTCTCTTCTCTCTCTCTCTCTCTCTCTTCTCTCTCTCTCTCTCTCTTTCTCTCTACATGCGTTTCGAGAAATAGTTGTTTTTTGAGTTAGCTTTGGGCCATGCGAATCGAGATATAGATAGTATTTTTTGAACGTTGAAGTTTGCTTTGGGTACATGCGTTTGGAGATATAGATGGATAAAGGAATTGATCGATTGTAGGTGCTTGTTCCATTTCTAAATTGATCTGTCTCTTCATCTCTTTATCTGGCTTTAATCCCCCCCCTCTCTCTCTCTCTCTCTCTCTCTCTCTCTCTCTCTCTCTCTCTCTCTCTTTCTCTCTCTCTTTCTCTCTCTCTCTCTCTCTCTCAATTTTATTAGATTTACCCTTTTTGATTAATTCTAAGAGAAAAGTCTTGACAAGGTAGACGCCAACGAAGCAAGGTAAGCGTTCGAAGCCTCACTCCACCCTGGCTCGACCTTGCTCTTCCGGTCACCGCGATTTTGGAGCTGGAACGCCAGCAGGAGAAGAAAGATGTAGGATTGAATGTTTAAGGCCCTCCTTACCCTCTCTTTCGCTCTCCCCCCCTGTCCTACTCCCCCCTGCCCTCTCTCTGCTTCTGTGCCTTCCCTCTCCCTTCCTCTCCCTCTCCCTCCCTGCCTTCCCTCTCCTTCCCCTCCCTCCTTTTTAGTCTCATTCTCCCCTTCCCACATCCAACTTACCAAACAACCACCTACCCAGTCAACCACCAACCAACCAACCAACCAACCAACCAACCAACCAACCATCCATCCTGTCCTTTCATGATTCTTCCCTACCCGCGTCTTCTCCATTTTTCCTTCTAATCCCGTCCATTTTTTCATTTCCCTCCCTCCATCCCTCTCTTCCTCCTCCACCTAATCCTCCTCCTCCTCCCTTCACTCTTGTGACGGGCCTAGCAAATGCAATCCAATCAAGGGCGAACGTCCTGGAGAAAATTGATCAGCAGCAGATTGGGAAGGGGGGGGGGGTATATATGAACGTGGAAGGGGAAGGAAGGAGGGATATGGGGTACGGAGGGGGAACGGGGAAGGGTAAGGGTAAGGTTACGGGCCCAGCGATAGAGTGCGTGGGGGTGGGGTGGGGGGCCAAGGGAGAGATGCTAGGTGGGGTAAGGGGTCAGGGAGAGCGATGAAGGCATATGAAGGGGGCAAGGGAGGGTAGGCGGACAGGAACAGTGGGAAGGGGAAGGGGGAGGAGGGGAGGGGGTGTCAAGAGCTATATAGAAGGGAAGGGAAAGCAGCAGGAGGCAGTGGATGGAAAGGGATAGGGGAGGTAAGAAGGAGGGGGAATGGGGGGAAGGGTAGCATGAGACCCTCTTTTCACAAAGGGGGAAGGGGGGTCTGAAAGGAAGAAATATTCGTCGAGCGAAACAATGAAGCGGGAATCAATGGCCTTGTCGGAGGCGGCGAACGAAGGGAAATTCGTGCCCCGCTTGGAATCGCCTTGATTTTGTCACGCTCGCTGTTTTTTATTTTCTTTTCTTATTTCACTCTTCTTTATCTTGTTGCTTTTTCTGGTGGATTGTTTGAAAGGATTTTTTTGTATGTTTTTTTTTTTGTGGGGGGGCTTTCCTCTAGAAAATAATGTTTTTTTTTAGAACTGCAATAAGCACGTATTACTAGTCCTTCCCTCATCACCCCGGGCCCAATCAGCATATTTTAACTCCCTATCCATCTCTATCACCCCGCGCCGTGCATGTTGTAATCAGAGAATCGCTTTAAAAATGTTAACAAGCAAATTGGTTTTATGAATTTCAAAATGGCGACCGAATTCCACATCGCAATGGTTTTTTCCCCCGTTTCTGTCCGCCTCTGCTCACAGTGATGCTTTTTAACTTCGGTGTACACAGTGACCAAATTTTTATGTATGATGATTGAGAGAGATGTATAATTGGAAAAGAGGGGAGGGGGAGGGCGGGAGAAGGGAGAGGGGACAGGGGATAGAGAGAGAGAGGGGAGAGAGTGAGAGTGAGAGGGGGAGATTTTAAAAAGGTCAGCTGTGATTGATCTGGTGCGCTTATCTCCGTGAATGCGAATTTTGCGCTTGATTGAATTGGTGAGTTTATTGGTTAATGAGGGTTGGGGTTGAATATAACATTGCTAAAATGAGACAAAAGGTTTAATAAAGGGTTTGATAGTTTGATAAACAAGTGAAACGTTTTTTTATTTTTTTTATTATTGCTCTTCATCCACTTTAGTAAATATTTTTTTAATATTATTATTATTTTCCCCCCAACCCTGTGTTTATAATAGGTAACTGGACATACACAAAATTTTGCCTTCACAGAGAGCTCATTTTGTCGTTCGTTTGTGGCTTCTGCTTGCGCTATTACTGCTGTATTTTTTGCTACTGATTAGTGTTTTCACTTTTTGCTGCCTCTTCAGCCTAAGCCCCTTATTGTACCCTGGCTCTGTGCCTCTACTTATGCTGCCTCCTCCTTCTTCCGCTTCTGTTTCTGCTCTTGGCTCTCCACGTGCTCCTACTCCCCCCCCCTGCTCCTATTCCTTCTCTTGCTCCTACTTCTCTCCTGCTCCTACTTCCCCCCTGCTCCTATTCCTTCTCTTGCTCCTACTTCTCTCCTGCTCCTACTCCCCCCCCCTGCTCCTATTCCTTCTCTTGCTCCTACTTCTCTCCTGCTCCTACTTCCCCCCCTGCTCCTATTCCTTCTCTTGCTCCTACTTCTCTCCTGCTCCTACTTCCCCCCCTGCTCCTATTCCTTCTATTGCTCCTACTTCTCTCCTGCTCCTACTTCCCCCCCTGCTCCTATTCCTTCTCTTGCTCCTACTTCTCTCCTGCTCCTACTTCCCCCCCTGCTCCTATTCCTTCTCTTGCTTCTGCCCCAGTTCTTACCTCTTCTTTTTTCTCATCTTGCTTCTTCTCCTGCTCTTTCTCCTATCCCTGCTCCTATTTCTCCCTCTGATCCCACTCTTCCCCCTGATCTTACTCCTCCCCCTGATCCTATTTCTGCTTCTGCTCCTACACCTTCCCTGTTCCTGTTTATCCTCTCGCTTCTCCTGCTTCTCCTCTCCTCCCCCTCCTCCTGCTAGTGCTTCTGTTGCCTTGACTGCGTGAATTCCCGTAGGTCTTCTGCTCGAATGGGGAGTTGCGGCGCTCTTTGATGCCAGCCTCTGCTCTTTATTTTTGTTTTGCTTCTCTCGCTCTCTTTCTCCTTTTCCTCCTTCTCTCTCTTTTTTTTACGCGATTGTCACGCCGTTTGAAAATATATTAATAAGGGATCTCCGCAGTTTTGGCGTTTTTAGAGTTTATTTAGATATCATGCAAGTAGCTCATTCCATGCGTCGAGGGTTCTTCTCACAAAAACGAGTCTTACCCACGAATTAAGCGTTGCGGTGTATCATGCTCACGAATAAAGCAGTATCACACATCATAGTCACGGATGAGGGCTTGGAGACCGATTAAGCGAACAAGGAATAAAAGAAATTGATCACGGAATGGACAAGTGAACAAGTGACAGCGCATAGACAAATGAACAAGGGATGAACAAGTGGCCGGGAACCAGACACGGGAATGACGTCGGCTTATACTGTCTCGCTTCGCCATCTACGGTCCGTTCCGCCATCAGTCTCCACTCGCGGGGAGATAATGGGGCGGCGCTGCTTGGGGAATGGGGAGAAGAGGAGAGGGAGGAGGTGGTTCTGATTGTGGAGGAAGTGGAGGTCAATGAAGGAAGGTGGAAGGGGGGGTTGGATGAGGGAAGTAGGAGGAAGAGAAGTTGAAGCAATAGGAGAAGGGGAATAAAATCAAAAGGAGGAGGAGAAGAAGAAGAAGAAAAAGAAACAGAAACATAAAAGGAAGATAAAGGGGATGAGGAAAGGAAAAGGAGAGAAAAAGAGAGAAGAACGAACAAGAAAAGGGTAAAAAAAAAGAAAAGAAATATAAGAAATAAGAAGATAATTATAAAAATGAAATATGAAGCAATGGAGGGGAGGGGGAAGGGAGATGCTTTTGGACTACCGAGGTCTCGAGAGCTGCCTAGGAGAGAGTGAAAATGAGAGTAAGAATAATAATAATAAAAAAGAAAATGAGAGAGAGAGAGAGAGAGAGAGAGAGAGAGAGAGAGAGAGAGAGAGAGAGAGAGAGAGAGAGAGAGAGAGAGAGAGAAAAGAGAAAGAGAAAGAGAGAAAAGAAAGACTCGTATCTATCTTTCGCTTTCAATTTCCGTCAGACCCCGAACTCAGGGAATCCGTCAGTTTCTCGATGATGATTTCGAATAATTTTTGCGCACAGACGAAATCAGAAATCAAACGAAATGATCGCAATGAAGAGCTTTTCTCGCAGAATTTCCCCGAAAGTGTGACGCTTGTCCTTGATAGACAGGAGTGGACTACATTTCCCCTCGGCGTTGGACGAAGGTAATTGCTCTTTCATCATGGCGAAGGGAGGGGGGAGGAGGTGGGGCGGGGGGATTTGGTTGAAGGGGGAGGACGAGGACGATGATGATGATGACGACGATGTTGCCGGCGAAAACGAAAATGATAGATACAGAAAAAAAAGAATGAGAATGAAGAAAAATAGAATAGCAGATAAAAAGAAGGAAATGTAGAGAGAGCAATGGAAAAGGGAGAGTAAGAGA
>NW_028234411.1:22554560-22562060 GCF_977035675.1 Penaeus japonicus
AACAAACAAACAACACAAACTCTGCAATGTTATTATGCATTTGTTTCTTCTTTTTTTCTCTTGTTTTCCGTCTGTTTCCCTTCAAAGGAAACGACGAGGGAAACCAATAATGGAGCCTTCGGTCGTTGCCCGGATATTTATGGCTGACGAGCTAATTCTTCTATTATTCACGGTCTCTCGGGGGTTGGCGGGGAGGAGTTTTTTCGGTATATATGTTATTCTTTTTATTTTTTACTTTTGGGTTTGTGTGTGGGGGGGGTGGGGGGTGGGGGGTGTTAGGGTATATTTGGGCTTTGTGTTTGTGTTTTGTGTCTGTGTCTGTGTTTGTGTTTGTGTTTGTGTTTGTGTTTGTGTTTGTATTTCCGTGGTGTGTTGAGTTGAGTTGTGTTGTGTGTGTGTGTGTATGTGTGTGTGTGTGCGTGCATGCCTGTGCCTGTGCCTGTGCCTGTGCCTGTGTGTGTGTGCGCGCGTTTTGAGAAGTTATTTTTTGATTAGGTCTTTAGTATTTAGTTAATGAGTCAATAAGATAGTATTGCTGCTTAGGTGATGAAGAGATCTTGAGGGAGGAAGGATTTTTAGAAGAAGAGGGATAAGAGATGGGTAAGATAGGGTAAAGGGGGAGGAGAATAAATGGGGAAAGGTCACAGCAGGAGAGAAGAGGAGGATTAAGTGGAAGAGGGAAAAGGAGGGGAATGGACGAGGAACGGGCGAGATAGAAAAGGAAGAAGAGAAAAAGGCAGTAAGGGAAGGGGAAAGGGGAAAAAGTGGAGAAGAAGGGAAGGAGGAGAGGGGAGAAAATGGAGAAGAATGGAAGGAGTAGAGGGGAGAAAGTGGAGAAGAAGGAAGGAGGAGAGGGGAGAAAGTGGAGAAGAAGGAAGGAGGAGAGGGGAGAAAGTGGAGAAGAAGGAAGGAGGAGAGGGGAGAAAGTGGAGAAGAAGGAAGGAGGAGAGGGGAGAAAGTGGAGGAGAGGGGAGAAAGTGGAGAAAAAGGAAAGGGAGGAGAGTAATAAAAGCAGAGAGAGTAAGATAATGGAAGGAGGTTAAATAGGATAGGGGAGGGGACGGAATAGGAAAGAGAGGAAGAGTAAGAGGAAGGGAGGGATGGGGAACGAGAAGAAGAGTAAGAGGAAGGGAGGGATGGGGAACGAGAAGAAGAGTAAGAGGAAGGGAGGGATGGGGAACGAGAAGAAGAGTAAGAGGAAGGGAGGGATGGGGAACGAGAAGAAGAGTAAGAGGAAGGGAGGGATGGGGAACGAGAAGAAGAGTAAGAGGAAGGGAGGGAAGAGGAAAGAGAGGAGAAGTAAGGGGAGACGAGGCAGCGTGAGTCGAGCCGTGAGTAGCATGATCACGGAGGCTCCGGAGTGGTCGCCATGTGTCTTAATTTTCTCTCTTAAACTTCAGGCAGCTTTACTCTGGCTCGGGGAAAATGGTCGGTTGAAAGTTACGTCGCTTATCTCCCCTCCTCTTACCCCTGTCCCGTCTCCTTAACTCCCCTTCCCCCTTCCCCCTTCCACTGACCCCCCTATTCCCCTCTCCCTACTCCCCTTCCCCCAACCTCCTTTATCCTTGATTCCCTCCCTTTCCCTCCCCTCCCTACCTCCATCCTCCATCCCCCTTACCCTTATTCTCCACCGCTCCCTCTCCCTTCCTACCACCTCTTCTTGCATCCTCCATTCCTCTCTACCCTCTCTGCTCTCCAACTCCATCTATCCCTGCCCCCGCCCTCCTCCCAATCCCCATCCACAGTTACATTCGAGTTCTTGTGCAAAACTTTCTTTCTCAAGAGTGCTATTTTTTTCTTTTTTCTTTATCGTGTATTCGCTAAAAGAAAGAAGTCTATTATGAACTCTTTGTCTTGCCTTTCGTCGTTTTTTTTCTTTCATTCTCTTTTTATTCTTCTCCTTTTTATGATCCTTTATCATGGTTGACTCTCCGCTCTCGCTGTCTCTCAATTACACAGTTCTCTCAAGAGCCAAAAGAAAAGGAAAATATATGCATATTAATTACATATTAGGAAGAATCTCTAGCCACTTGAGGTCAGGTAGCAATTTGCAAAGGGAATGTGTAATGGCTGCGGAAGGTCGTGATTTTTTTACATTTATTTATACTACCTTTAATATCCAGATGGTATCAAATAATATCACACACTAACACACACACACACACACACACACACACACACACACACACACACACACACACACACACACACACACACACACACACACACACACACACACACACACACACACACACACACACACACACACACACACACACACACACACACAATCTATTTACAGGTTCTTTTAGACTTTATTCATGCAATAATGTAATAACGTTTGTTGTTTTACTTCAAAACATCTGCATTGAGAAGTTATTCCAAACGCCCTTAAAATAACAAACAGAATAACATTGATCGCATTCCTCGTTCGAGAGCTTAGACCCGCATGTGTCAAAGGGACAAGGGCGTGTGTGTGTTGCACGTTGCAGATTGTTGTTGCAAGGGTTGAAGGGTCATGATATAGGGGTCATTCTGGTGCAGTTAAAGTGAACGATGCTGATATTTTTTCTTTTATTTTTGGCTAAATTAGATTTGGGAAAATGCAGCAGATAAATGAGTTCAGGATATGTTTGTTCGTCGTGCTGAGAGGAAGTGAGCCGTAAAAGGTTAACAGCACTCGTATATTTGCAGTAGAATTGAGGCGGGGGGAGGGGATAAGGGTGAATGGAGAGGGGAATTGAGGTGAGAGATACACATTTTCTCTTCATGTTTGTTATTTTGTTGAGTCTCTGTCGGCCTTGGCTTCAATATACTCATATACACGTAAGCGCGCGTAGAAATACGCATAAACATGCGGGAGCGTACACACATAAAACACACGCACACACACACACACACACACACACACACACACACACACACACACACACACACACACACACACACACACACACACACACACACACACACACACACACACAATGTTTGTATGTGTGTATTGCACTCTATTTCAGAACAAATTTGATACGGCTGAGCAACAATAAAATATATTAACAAATAAGGAGACCGGTCGCCAAATGTAATCGAGGTCGTTACATCTTCCTTATTGTATAGGAAAAGTGATGCCAAGTTCCCTGACCCTTAGGCAAGAGGCCAAGTGTGAAGGAATATGGCTAATCGGGGGTAAAGTCTAAGGTATCGCAACGCCCCTTTTAACTTTCCGTTTTTTGTAAAAGGAAACTGGAATTCCACTTGAAAAGGAATTAAAGTGAATCGGGGAAAAAAAAAAACATATGAGCGTGTACCAAAGAATGATGATAATAAATGTTTTCTTGCCTCTGGCGATGTGTTTAATTTCGTTTTACCTGTTGTGAAAGATTGGTTTCAGCTTCTGTAGATGACGTCACCCGAATAAAGAATAAAGAAAAATAATTCCTTGATGCAGAGAAGACTCCCGAGAGTGAGACGGAAAGAGAGAAGAATATGAACAAGAAGAAAAGAAGTGAGAAGGCGAAGAGAGTGGAACGCCTTTGAACATTCGCAGGCAGACATGACTACTAAAAGAGTCTGTGCATGACCGCAGACTTTGACCACCGTGGTCGTTCCATGCATCATTCATATGTGCCGCGGAGAGACGGATAAAAAATGAATGAATGATGCCGTCTTATTCTGGAATGATGCGGGTAGCTTTTTATTAAGAGGAAGGTATATATTAGGCTTATAAGGGAGGAGGTTCGGCAGTGGAGGTTGATTAGAAAAGATAATTATCCTGATGAGGAGGATAATGAGGAGCCATATTGCTTTCTTTCATGCTAGCGTGTCGGGGAGTGCCGGATTTTCTCTTTCTCTTTTTCTCGTGCACACATACACACACACACACACACACACACACACACACACACACACACACACACACACACACACACACACACACACACACACACACACACACACACACACACTTGCCTACATACATACATAAGTACATATATTGCATTTATCCGCGTGTATAGGAAGTAGTCTTGGACAGGGGGAGGGAGGGGGGGAGAGGAGGGGAAAGGAGGGGAGGGGGAAATGGCTCAGGTGAAATGAGATTCGCAAAGGAAGAGGAGGATCTAGGGGTGGGGGTGGGGGTGGTTGGGGGGAGGCTAAGGATAAGATCTAGACTTAAGGAATTATGTAGCCATTCTTTTCCTCCCTCTTTACCTCACTTACCCCCATCCTTCCTTCCATCCTTCCATCCAGCCATCCATCATGCTCTTGATGGATTACATGCATTATACGCACACACACGCCGTGAGTGACCCTCTCCCCTCCCTCCCTCCCTCCCTCCTCCTCCTCTTCCTCTTCCATTCTCATCCCTACTTCCCTACTCCCCTACTCCCCTACTCAAGATTCCTTGTATTATAAAAGCTTGCGACTTTTTTCTCTCTTTTTTTTCTTTTTTTGTGAGGAGAAGGAAGAGGAGGAGGAAATGCAGGTGCGGGAACATGGAATAGATTTTCAAAATATGCAAGTCTTTAACGATATTATGATGGAATTGAGTTATGTATTTGAATAGATAGATAGATAGTGAGATGGATAGGTCGATAAAGGGATTGATAGATAAATTGATTGACAGATATAGATAGAATCATAGGTTAATACGGATGTAGTTATGTAGGGTAAGGGGATAGATAGGCTGATAGATAGATATAGATAGATAAGACATTTACACTTAACCACAGTCACATTCCATTAAAATCACTGAACAGAGGTGATACATATAATACTCATAGACAGCCACAACTACAGATTTCCATCGCTTCTGAATCCGACTGAGGGACTGTAACAAGCCTCGAAGCCATCCCTCTGTAATTGGGCCTACTCACATGGGGTTTGGGTAGGCCTAAGAGCCGTCGTCAGCTAGGCCTTGAGGCAGGAGGCGCATCCACTGTTATCATTTGACATGGCGGAAGGAGGGATAGCGGTGTGTTGATGCCGGTGTCCGTAGCAGGTGCACGGCTATGCTAATGAGATTGGGGGCGTGACTGGGTATGAAATTGGCTTGCAAGGGAAAGATGGGGAGGTAAAGCAGAAGGGATGGAAGGAAAGTGCGGAAGAAGGAGGGATGGAAGAGAAATGGGAAAGGCAATAGGAAAGGAGAAGGGAAGGGAGAAAATGGGGAAGTAGAAGGGATGGAAAGGAAATTGGGGAAGTAGAAGGGATGAAAGAGAAGGTAGAGGAGAGTAGAAGGGATGGAAGGGGAAAGGGAAAGTAGAAGGGGTGGAAGAGAAATAGGAAGTAGAAGGGAAGGAAGGCAATTTGGAAAATATAATTGATGGAAAGGAAAGTAAAAAAACTGGGATGAATATACAAAGAGAAAAAATGGAAAGATGAACCTAGTTCATTGTGACAAATGGATAAAAGGGTATTAATGAGACTGGTGAATAGTTCCGCAGCATAAGAGATGTAATTTACGCGTTTCGGGTTACCCCATCTTCAGAACTACCTCCAAAAAATAGAAAGTAGAGGAAGGCTAGTGAGAAAACTGGGGAATGTAGAAGGGGAAATGTAAGAATGAGGATAGGTTGATGATGAATGAAACTGGGGAAAGAAAGGATTGGGGAAATATAAAAAAGAAGGATATGGGAAAAGGAAAGTAAAGGAGATTAAATGTGGAATGTAGAAATAGGAAAAAGTAAAAGAAAGGCGAAGACAACATAGAATAGAAGGAGAATGGAAATAGGAAAGGGGAGATAGGGAATGAAGATGGAAAAGTAAAGGAGATATAGAGAATGGAAATAGAAAAGAGAAGATTCGAGAATGGAAGTAGAAAAGAGGAGATGGGGAAAGAAGTTGGGGAAGTAAAGAAGAGATGGAGAATGGAAATAGGAAAGGGGTGATAGGGAATGAAGATAGGGAAGTAAAGGAGAGAAGGAGAGAAAATGACAAATGACAGGAAAGATGGGAAGACGACAGCTGGTGTTTGTTATGATGACTATGGAGCTGCGACAGCTTGTAGACATGGGAACAGCAACGAGGAAAAGGGATGAGAAAATGAGGGGAAATGTTTAAAAACTTGCGGTTGGAAGGGAAGGGATGAGAGAGCCAGAGAAGAGAGGTAAGAGGAGGGAGGAAGAAGATAAGAGAAGGTGATGGTATGATGATAATGCTGGTAATATTACCGTTAAAGAGGATATTAACAGTAGTAGGAAAGGGATAATGAGGATAATAGTATAATGATGATAGTAACAGTGGTAACAGTCTTTGTAATAATAATGGGGATGTCCAGTAAGAAAATCAGTAGTAAATAAGAAAAGAACCGAAGAAAAAAATACGCCTCCTCCTCATCCAATATTTGCTCCGCGTCCAGAAAGCTACGGGGATATTAGGGAAGGAGGGGAAGCGGGGAGAAGGGAGAAGACCCCCCTCCCCCCACACCACCACCTCCACCCCCCCACCCCCCCCCCCAACCCGAGAGACCTCTCCTTCCCCGTCCTTCGAAGGTTATGATGATGTTGGCGAAGATTATGAGTGATGTAATGTGGTTAACTAGCGCGGCGGCGGAGAAGCAAGGGGAATAGCAAGGAAGCGGAGGACAAGAAGGAGGGGGAAGGACGTCCCTTGGAGAGAGACCGACCTGACGACATGTCCGAGGGCGCCGACAGGACGACAGGACGTGTTTACGACAGGAGAGAGAGAGCAGAAGAAAAAGGAGCGTGTCACGTATGGATGTCGCGTCGGAGGAGAGACATCAGGGTTGCGAGTGAGTGTTATGGGATCCCCAGACGGGGAAAGGGGTGGGGGTGGGAGGGGAGGGGGGCGTAAGGCGTAGGATGGGTGGACGTAGAGCGTGTGACGAGAGGAGTAACGCGGTTTCCCCCTGGAGAGGTGTGGAAGGATGAGTTGGCGGGGTCGTGTCTCATGAGGGGGGGGAAGGGGGAACCTGGAGGGAGGTGGGGAAGAGGAAGATGAGTTAGAAATGGAAGGGAGTAGAGGACTGTGAAGAGAAAGGGGAGGTGAATATGAAAAGGGCTTTATGGGGAAGCAAAAAGCGAAGAAGATAAAGGAGGCAGAGGAAGGTCAGAAGGTAGACGAAGAATATGAAGAAGAGGAGGGGAGGTAGGAGAAAGCGTAGAATAAGCAGGGAAGGGGAGGAGAGAGAGGAAAGAGACAGGAGGAGGTCAACATCTCGGAGGGGGAAGGGGGAGGGGGAGGGTGAAGGAAGAAATGTGTGCGACCTTCAGTAAATGGACAGGTAATCAACCAAAACGAATAAAGGATCTGAGAAAAACGCAAGAGAATGGTTTAAAGAGACAAGGAAAGCCGCTGAGAGCTGTAAATAAAGATCAATAGGCAAAGGAGGAAAGAAAGAGAGAGAGCGAAAGATGGATGGGCGAGGCGTGCGCTGGACGCTAGTGCATTTGTCTCCCGTTGGTCAAGCTACGCAACTGCCACGAGTAGGGGATTTTTTCCATCTTTTTTCTTCTCTTTCTTTCGACTTTTCATTCTCTC
>NW_028234411.1:22564560-22572060 GCF_977035675.1 Penaeus japonicus
GAGGGGGGGGGGCGCCTTACCCTTGTATGATGGATGCGGGGAGAAATTACTGTTTTTTTTTAGCTAGGTAATCTTCCCGGTGTGACACGCATAAGCATACGCACTCCTACACGCATAGGTATGAACGCACGCACATACAAACAGAGAGAGAGGGAGAGAGAGAGAGAGAGAGAGAGAGAGAGAGAGAGAGAGAGAGAGAGAGAGAGAGAGAGAGAGAGAGAGAGAGAGAGAGAGAGAGAGAGAGAGAGAGAGACAGACAGAGACAGAGACAGACAGAGAGGTGTTTTCTTTTGACACATATTTTGGAATTTTGAACCTAGAAGCTAGAATCAGGAATAGTTTAATGATCAGTTCCATTAGTTCGAGTACTAACTTCATAGTACATTAGAAATTTTGCCGCCGAGTTAAAACGTTTAAAAGTTAGTTTGTTGACTCAACAGATGAAAAGTAAAGTTTTGCTGTAGGGTATTTCTCCCCGTCTAACCAATCAGGTTCCCTCGCATTCTTTACTTTGATGATTAATGAACAAAGTCTTCAGCAGACAACAGTGACATTGGAGTTCTTTTTAACCATTCTTTGTTTTAATATTGTCGATGTTGAACTGCGCATGCAACGTTAAAAACAAAGCAAAAACAAAAACACAATGCACTCTCCCAATCCGACAATCCAAAGCCACATCCTCTTGAGATGGGAGTCATCAAAGAAACTGTTCGACGTTCATAAGACCAAAACGTTACAGTGTCGGGAATGTTTTTGTATTATTGTTATTATTATTATTTACGTAATTTTTTTTTGGGCAAATTATTACTGTGTCCGGGAGACGGATTCACCGTTCGTAGAACCCAAAAGTTTAAGCGTCGGGAAAATTTACTTCTCTTTAATCTCTCATCTATCCTCTCTTTCGTCACCCTCACCCTTTCTACACCCTTCTCCCTCCCCACCGACCCCTCCCGTTTACCCCACCCCCCTCCTCCTTTTACCACGGATGGGTAAGCGATGTCCCACTCGTCATGGGGGCAGCAGCAGGTCGGGCTCATGAAAATAAACACGGTGGCTTATTTGCGGCTACTGTGTCGGGTGTCTTTAGGAGGAAGAGGAGAAGGAAAAGTAAGGGAAGGGGGAATAGAAGGAGGAGAAGAGGAGAGTAGAAAGATGAGAAGGAAGAGTAAGGGAAGGGGGAATAGAGGGAGGAGAAGGAGAGGAGGAGAAGGAAGAATAAGGGAAGGGGAAATAGGAGGAGAGAGAGAGGAGGAAGAGTAGGAAGAAGATAAAGAGAAAGGGATAGGGCAAGGGAGGAGATAGCTAGGTAGGGGAGGATTAGGGGGGGATAGGGGAAGAGGCGGAAGGGAAGGGAAGGGAGAGGGGAGGATGTGGTAGAAGCTGAGAGGTAGAGCCCGGCCGATGAAACGGTTTTGTGAGCTTTAGTATGAATGCAAGGGTTGGATTCAGAATAACACGAGACCTACGTAGACAGGATGTGCGTTTAAGTGGAGTTTTAACTTTTCAAGGATGTTGTCGTATTTTTACGTTAGTTTCTTGGAAGGAGTTGGGAGGTCATGATGTCACTTCCTCCCCCACCTCCACCTCCACCCCCATGTTCTTCTCCTTCTTGCAGGAGGAGGTGAGGAGGGGGAGGAGGGAGGGACAGGCGAAGAGGAAAGGACAAGGGCGTGAGAATCCTTTGGCGGATATTGTGGGCTTGAGAAATGAGGTTTGTGTCGCGGCTGAAAATAGAAGGATTGTTGACAGGAAGTGAAGGACGCAAGATTTTTCCTTTCTCTTTTTCTTTCCTTTTGCGTTTGTAGGACCAAAGGCGAGGGTTGGTGAATGAGTAGTTTAGCCTCGTGCGTGATGAATGTTTGGCGAGTAACATGCGCTCGAGGAATAGCTGACTCGAGGGTAGGCCTACTGCATGAGGAAGTGTCATGTGTCTTAGGTAAGGCATGTTGTTGTATATAGAACTATGTTTTTATGTTTTTTTAATGGATGATAAACTCAGATATGAAATGCAATATTCATCGAATTGTGAATATGCTAGAGAAAGAGAAAATAAAAGAGAGAGAGAGAGAGAGAGAGAGAGAGAGAGAGAGAGAGAGAGAGAGAGAGAGAGAGAGAGAGAGAGAGACACAGAGAGAGAGAGAGAGAGAGAGAGAGAGATCGTTAATTAAGTTGAAATAAACAAAGGACATTAGATCCCAGGTTTCGATTTGGCCAGTGACGTCACAATGCATAATGGATTTGTGTTGATGCCTATTGTTCTCAACGATTTTTTCTTTTCTTTTTTTTCTCTCTCTCTTTTGCCACTAGCAAAACGTGGGCTCAGATAGTTCTGAAAATCAGCTTTAAAAGAGGAGACAGAACGTTGATAACAGTTTACGGAAGCAACCAAAGACGTATGCAATGCGAGATATACATTCCCTTTCTCATACAAACAGTTTCTTTCGCGTTACTCGCTCCTAAAATTTAGTGGAAACCTCCCACCAGCCTCTGTCTATCTATCTTTATACCTATCTATCTGTTTATCTCTATGTCTTTCTCTTTCTTTTCCTCTTTTCCCTCTCTTCTTTTAAGATCTTATCCCCCTACTTCCTACTTTTAGTGCCCCCTTGTTTTTCTTTTTTTTTCTTTAATTCTTTCCATACATTCTTCTTTCCCTTCATTTGTGTTTCCATTATGTTGAACAACTTTTCGCTCCTCCGCTTCCACTCCGTCCTCCTCTTTTCCCTCTGCCCCCTCCTTTTCTCCTTCTTCCCCCTCCTCTTCTTCCTCTTATTTTTCTTCTTCATCCGCCCCCTCTTTATAGCATCGTCATCACCACGTGTCAGCGATTGGCCACGTGCTTAGGATGTTGACAGTTTGGTAAGCACGCGCGCCCGTTAACGTATCCATTCCCCCCTCCTTCCTCCTCTCTCTCTCCTCTTTCCCGTCCCCCGCCCCCCTTTCTTCCGTTTTCCCTTCTCAGCGCTCCCCCCCTCCTCTCTCTCTCTCTCTCTCTCTCTCTCTCTCTCTATCTATCTATCTATCTTACCCCTTTCTCTTTCTCTTTCTCTCTTGAGGCTAGTCTGGGTTTCTGGTGTCTCCCTCCTCCCTCTTTTCCCCTCTCTTTTCCCTCTTCCTTCCTGTGTTTGCATCCCTTTCGTTTCTCTTACTTTTAGTACTTAATTTGTTGCGTTATCCTTCTCCCATCTATTTCCTCTTCATCTCTCAACTTCCATCTTCTCCCCCCCTCCTCCTCTTCTTTCTTCCTCCTCCTCCTCCACCTTTGCTTCCCCTCTTCCTCTCGTCCTCCTTCCTCTTCCTTCTTCTCTTTACCCCTTACGTCCTCTTTCCCTTCCCGCCCTCTTTCTTCTGCCTCCTTCCCTCTACCCCTCACCTCAACCTTCTCCTCCCCTCTTCCCCTTCCTCCTTTTCCTACTCCCACCCTCTTTCTCCCTCCTCCTCCACATCTCTATCTGCACCTCGCAACGGCCCCTTCCGCCTCCCCCCCACCCCCCAGCTTTCCGCCTTTTATCTCCATGCATCCTCTCTCCTCTTTTATTATTTCGTCTTTGTTACTCCTTGTTTGCCTTTGTTCCATTTGCTTACCTGCCGTGGAATCTCTCTTTCTCCTTCTCTTGCTCCATTCTTTCTTTCTACCTTTCTTTCTTCTGTTTTACGGTTTTCGTTTCTCACCTTTAAAAACATATTATCTTCTTTATTTTGCATTCCTTTTCCTCCTCCTTTTTGCTTTACTCTATCCCTCTCTACCTTTCTTCTTTCTCCGTTTTTTCACGAAAAGAATAAGTAAAACGCTATAAAATATAACATATATATAACAAAATAAAAGATGCACCGATTTTCTTTGGTCATATGATACATCAGATTTTTTTTTCTAAATCAAGATTGTTGTTGTTGTTGTTGATTTGGATGTTTTTTCGATTGCAGCCATGGGAGATAAGTCACACCCGTCTCTTGGGCGTGGCATTTGGAACAGTTTCTTGTTAGAAGACATTTTTATATGTATTTATATCTCTCGGTTATGGAGTTTGGGAAGAGGGCGTGTGTGTGTGGGGGGGGAGTGAGAGATAGGGATAGCGATAGGGAGGGGGGAGAGAGAGAGAGAGAGAGAGAGAGAGAGAGAGAGAGAGAGAGAGAGAGAGAGAGAGAGAGAGAGAGACACGGAGTTAGTGAGTTTTTGAATACATAGAAACACAGCCGCATCCGTTGGCAGATCTTTGCGAAGCCGAAATCACAGGGATTCCCCTGAAAGGTCACGAGTGTCATTAAAAAGCCTCCGTCTTTGTGAGCGATTTTCGTCTCGTCTTCGTTTGCAAGGTCGTCACTTCGCCTATTCCTTCTCTTCTTTCATCGTTTTTGATTGCTTGCTCCGCCATATTTTTTTTCTCTTTTATTATCTTCCCATTCGTCTCCATTTTTTCCAACTTCAGTTTGAACTTTTCTATTTGTTTGTACTTTTCTAATGACACCGTGCACCTCTCCCTAATTGTATGTGTCTTTTATTTCTCACCGTCTCTAGTCTTTTTGTCTGTCTTTTATTCCAGTATTTATCCGTAATTTTTTCATCTTCCATACCCGCCTCCTCTTGCTTCCTATCTTTTGTTCCATATTTCCTTCAGTCTTTAGTGATCCAGTCATCATATTATCTTGTTTTCACTTTATCGTGTTGTTGTGTCATTTGTTTAATGTTGGTGTTTTTTTTAGATTTATTCATCTATTCTCTCCCTCTCTTCCCTTCTCTCTCTCTCTCTCTCTCTCTCTCTCTCTCTCTCTCTCTCTCTCTCTCTCTCTCTCTCTCTCTCTCTCTCTCTCTCTCTCTCTCCCTCCCTCCCTCCCTCCCTCCCTCCCTCTCCCTCTCCGCCCCTCTCCCCCTCTCTTTCTTTTTTCTTTCTTTCTGTGTGTGTGCTTGTGTGTGTGACTGTGTGTTTGTATGATTCCATCGTATTTTCTCCCTGTGTGACTTCTCGCCACCGCCCGGCTTTCATTTATTCATTTCATCTCATGTCTTTTTCCTTTCTCCAGCACTTTTCTTTTCTTTTCTTCGGCTTTTTCTCCATCGCCACAACATCCTCACCTTTGACACTCGCAGTTCCATCTATTCTCTCTTTTATCCGTGTTTTTTTCTTCTTCCCACACCTTCTTTTAGCTAAACCCGCAACGCCTTCTCGGCCTTTCCTCTCTTTCTCTTTTGTGTTTGTGTCTTCTCTCTCGCCCTCATTTCTGATGTTCCTCCCACACGCCCTCTTCGTTCCTTTTTGCTTTCATTTTTAAGTCTCTCTCTCTCTCTCTCTCTCTCTCTCTCTCTCTCTCTCTCTCTCTCTCTCTCTCTCTCTCTCTCTCTCTCTCTCTCTCTCTCTCTCTCTCTCTCTATCTCTCTCTACAAATCTTAGTTACTGACAGTCAGTTTATTATTTAATTAGTTGATTATTATTTTACTTATGTTCGCTTTTTCATGCATTGTATCCTCTCCCTTTC
This sequence comes from Penaeus japonicus, assembly GCF_977035675.1. Taxonomy (NCBI): domain Eukaryota; kingdom Metazoa; phylum Arthropoda; class Malacostraca; order Decapoda; family Penaeidae; genus Penaeus; species Penaeus japonicus. The sequence goes on from NW_028234411.1 coordinate 22,570,033, forward strand.
ACCTGCTGATGTATTTCCCGCTCCCCTCCCATCCCTTACTCCTACCCCCACCCCCACCCCCCACTCTCTCTTTAGCACACCTGCCTCGACCTGTTTCTTTGGCTCTGCTTGCGCAATCATCCGAGGATTGTTTGTATGTAGGAACGCAAGTTGCCATCCTCGTCTCCGGTTCCCTTTGGTCCAGCTGCTACTCAAGGTCCTATCTCCTCCCACTCCTCTTTTTCCTCCCCTTCCTCCTCCTCCTACTGATATTCATCTTCCTTCTCTTCTTCCGCCTCATTTTCTTCTTTCCCTTCCTCTTATTAATATTACTCTTGTTTTTATACTCGGCCTCTTGTCCCTACTACTCATTTTCTTCTTCTTCTTCTTCACCTTTCGTCTTCCTGCTACTCTCTTTCTCTTTCCGTTGGGATCTCTTTACCCCCACCCTCCTCCCCCCATCTTTTCCCCCTCCTTTTCTTCCCTACTCCCTATCCTGCTCCCCTGTTATCCCCTGTTCTCTTCGCTTTCTCTCTCTCGCTCTTTCTCCCCTCCATCTCACATCTGCTTCTTGTGTTTTCATTCCGAAGTTTGATCTGTGTTTCCTCTTTCCCGGAATCATTTTAGCGGCGTCGGTAATCGTGAACACTCTAACCTGATTGAGGTTTATCAGAATGATTGGTCCCTTGGTTCAGCTCCTTCATTTTCCTCGCCCTTTTCCTCTCCGCACTCCTTCCCTATTCACCCTTTTTCTTCCCTCCTTTCCTCTCTCCTATTTATCCTTCCTCCTACTCTCTTCCCCTCTCCTCTCTGTCCCTTCTATCCCCTCTGCCCTCTGTCCTCTCCTCCCTCTCTCCTCTCCCCTCTTCCCTCATATCCCCCCTTTCTCCTCTCCTCTCCCCTCTCCCTCCTCCCCCTCTCTCCTCCCCTTCCCTCCTATTCCCTCTCCCCCTCTTCCCTCCCCTCTCCTTTCCTCCTATTCCCTTTCCCCACTCTCCTCTCCCCTCTCACCCCCTCCCCTTCCCTCCTATTCCCTTTCCCCCTCTCTCCTCCCCTTCTCCTCGCCTTTCCCCTCTCACCCCCTCCCATTCTCCTCCCCTCACCGTTCTGACCAACACTTCTGCACGTATCTCTTGTATTTCGCTGCCTTTCATCCCTCGGACTATTGAGTGAAAGTACTTTTTTCGAGCGAGAGTTGAGTCGATGGATCAATACAAGAGGGGGGTTGAGGGGAAAGGAGCGGGAGGGGAAGGGGTGGGGAAGGGAAGGTTATAGGGAGTAGATTTGAGGGGAAAGGGAGGAACTGCGTAGGTAAAGATGAGGGGAGGAGGAGGTGAGCAAATGGGAAGGGCATAATCTAAGGGTGAAAGGAAGGTAAGAACTAGGGAGAGTAGGGCATGGGAAAGGTAAATGGGTAACGAAGAAATGAGAGGGAAGAGAGGAGATTGATGAGATTGATAGAGAGGGAAAAGGGAGAATCTCAACGTCAAAGTGAAAGGAGAAGGTGAAAGGAAATGGGTGAGGAGAAAAGGGAGACACGTAACTCAAGGAAACGCAGAAATGAGAGCGAAGAGAGGGGATAGGGATGGAAAAGGGAAAGGATGAACCTTGACGTAAAATTGGAGGAAGAAAAAGTTGAAAGGGAATGAGGGGAAAAGGGAAACGACACGTGATAAGGAGAGAGAAAGGTAAATTTTCGACGCAAAAATGAATGGAGAAAAGGACGGAAATGAGATAGAGAGGGAGAGGGAAGGGGATGGGAGGGGAAAGGGGAAAGGCGAAAGGGGGTTGTTGTCTTTGGCTGCTTGTCATATGTATGCAGGCCGGTAATGACACTTCCGGTGGTGTGTCTAAAGGAACGCCGAAAAGACTACTAATGCACATCTGCCAAAGGAATCTAAGAAATAAAGAATAAAATGAGAGGAGAAAATAGAAAATAAAGTGATACAAAACAAAGAGAGAAAAGAGGGTGAAGGAAGGGCGGGAAGAAAGTGAAGTCTAGGAGAAAATGTTGAAAAACAGATTGAAGGGAAAAAATGAGATCGAAAT
>NW_028234411.1:22592060-22632060 GCF_977035675.1 Penaeus japonicus
TTCTCGTTCATTTTTATGCAAAATGCGCGCAGGGGGGTCGCGGCAAAGTTTCTATACTGGGTCAGCTTTTACTTTGTTCAATGTCTTTTTTTATTTATCATGGGGATTGAATAGATATGGATGTCGCTCTGTGAATTCTCTCAAAAAGACAGTTATACAGGCGTAGTAGCTGACGACGTATATAGAATGGCAGATGGTGGTCAGAAGGTGGGGGTTGTACCCATGGCTATGAAATGCCGCCTCGCTGCAAGGATCGGGCCGAGCAGGCAAAGTCGTCGCCGGTCTCGTTCAAATTCCGCGAACTTTACGATTCGGTAATTCCACTGTGGAAACTTTAAGCTAGCCTTGCTCTAAGCCTTACCGAAGATTAGGCGTTCATTTGTAGATAATGGAGTGATGAGTGCGGCGATTCGCACGTGAGCTTGCAGGGAATCGATAGCCAAGCCGAAGGAGCGGTTGGGAGTGTTGCTTTCATGCGAGAGTTAAGTCATAGACAAAGAAAAATATCTTTTGACTGATGTTCTACCCCGGCCTTGTGATATGCGTCACGGTGTGCATGCAAGTATTCATGTTGGGACGTAATTTGGTATTATAAAAAAGGTCAAGCGGGCTGGAGTATGGAGTGTTAGAGCGCTACGTAGAGATGAACGTGACCGTCTATGGCTCGTTGCTAGCTTAAAGTCCTGTCTGTTTTTGTGCCCTGTCGTTGTCATTAGTTTTCAAGGCGGAGGACTCTTCATTCACGCTCACACGCTCGGTCAATCGAGGACAAATCCCCCTCAGCAGCTCAGCAAACGACCCCCGTAAGACAAACAAAGCCCCTCCCCCTCCACCATCTGGTTCTTTTAACTGACTATAGTGACGTGCCTAATTGTCGGCGCGTGTAATACACCGACCTATTCCCCTTCCCCTCCGGATCGTACTTTTGTTACACGATTCAATAATAAGATAACAGCCCAAAGTAAATTGCTCCGTCTCCTTTCCATGTGTCCATTTAGCGGCGGTGGCCGGGCGGTCTCTGATAACAGGCGGTGACACAGATCCATCACTGGGTGCTCCTTCTTGTGCGAATTCGAGTCGACCTCCGTCTGCTCTGGCCTCGTGTTGTTTCTACGCCCTGTCGGCAAGGGGTTGTTATTTCCTTATTTTCTTCTTTCTGGTTGTTGTTTTCTTCACTTAATCGGATAAGTAACACTTTTTGTCTAAGTCAAACACCAATATACCCTTTCACAACAAAGAGCGAAACTTCAATGTTTGCTCCGGGTTTCCCTTGGGGTGGAATACAGTCGTCTTGCAATTTCCAGTATTACTTTGTAATTTTTCTATATATCGCGCTGCCAATACCCATAGTGATCGTGCCAGTAGGTGGCACATTTCCTGTAGTTTACACAGAGATCAACAGCCATCGAGAAGGGAAATTTCTTTGTATTAATGGAGTATGAAACAAGTGTGCGAGAGCGCGTGTATCTGGCGAGAGGTGGCAGCCATGCGCCCACATCTGTGCGAAACATCAAGTGCATCAGTGGCGCTAGTGGAGTGAGCGAGGTGAGGTGTCGAGCGCGCGGCTGCGTCCCTCCACACTGAGTAATAACCCTGTCGACGGTATTAGCCAGTGATCCAGCAGATATCCTTCGGAAAACAGTGGATGTGACGCTTGTATTCGTGGTCCTTGGGCGTTTTTGTCCTTAATATTTGTGTGCACGTGTTAGTTTTGGGATGAAGCAGAATATATTAAAGGGAAGGTGTGATCAGCTGGGAGTCCGGGGTTATGTCCGGAGATCATCGTCGTCTGCAAGATTGTCCTCGGCACGCTAGTCAGTAGCACCTCCCACCTGCACCTCGGCACAGGTAGGCCTACCCACTTTTGTTTCTGTTTGACAAAACAAAACATAAGTAGAATAATAAGAAAAAATCAATTGAAAACAAACGCTGTAATAGCTTTTTCAGCCATTGAGTTCGTGTCTTGTCCTTTATGAATTATGGTACGTAGATTTGTTGACATGAGTTCCCCTCATCGCGCAGGTACACCATACGATGTTAGCTTCCCTTTTGATACCAGAGCGATACTGAAGCGATTGTTAGATATTGGAATTCTGTTGGAGCACATGTTCCAGCCTGCCTCTTCCCCCCTGCCCTGGCCCTAGCCCCTCTCCCCTCTCCCCCTGCCTCCCCTCACCATTGATCGGGACGGCGGGGAGCCCAAACAACCTCCCTCAGCAGTTAAGAGTACTGGCTGTGGACAACACACAACGCTGTCTTCCTATTGTGTTGTGTAACGCCAGAATTTCTTTTTGTTATGGATTGGTATAGATGGGGAGGCGCAGGCGTCATGTGGCTTTATGGTATTTGTAGAATGTGCTTGATGTGAGATCGAGTCGATGGTTTTCCGCGCGGAAAGATGGTTGTTTTGACAGCTTGCCTCGTCTGGCCTAGCTCGCGTGGCTGTGCCGGTAGGCCATGTTGGGTGTGTCTGGTCACCCCCTTCCCCCCCCTCCCGTTTCCTCTTTCCCCATGCACTTACCATACACCGCCTCTTGGTTTGACTACGCTGTCCACACCACACTTCCGTCACCTATACAAACAGGATATACATTTGTGTTCTCATATTAATTAACCATCCCCCCCCCTCTCTCTCTCTCTCTCTCTCTCTCTCTCTCTCTCTCTCTCTCTCTCTCTCTCTCTCTCTCTCTCTCTCTCTCTCTCTCTCTCTCTCTCTCTCTCTCTCTCTCTCTCTCTCTCTCTCTTTCTCTCTTTCTCTCTTTCTCTCTTTCGTCTCTCTCTCTCTCTTTCTCTCTCTCTCTCTTTCTCTCTTCCTCCCTCTCTCTCTCTCTCTCTCTCTCTCTCTCTCTCTCTCTCTCTCTCTCTCTCTCTCTCTCTCCCTCGCTTTCTCTCTCTCTCTCTTTCGCCCTCGCTCTCTCACTCTTTCGCTCTTTCGCTCTCTCTCTCTCTCTCGTTTCTCTCTCTCTCTCCTGTTTCTCTTTCTCTCTCTCTCTCTCTCTCTCTCTCTCTCTCTCTCTCTCTCTCTCTCTCTCTCTCTCTTTCTCTCTTTCTCTTTCGCTCTCTCTCTCTTTCTCTTTCTCTTTCTCTCTTTCTCTCCCTCCTCTCTCCTCTCCGTACCTTATTTCATCTTCGTTTTTTTTTGCGGCTTTTCCCATTCTAGGGGTCGTCACAGCGGATCATCTGTCTTCATCTTCCCTCCTTATTCTTTCTCTTTTTTTCTTATCAGTCTCATTTTTAATACCTTTCTCTCTCATACTTTCATGTACCTTCTCTCCCCAATCTTTCTATTTCCATTTCTCAAACCTCATCTTCCATCCCTTCCTCTCCATTCCCGTTCTTTCCCTTCATGCCCCCCTCCCCTTTTCTCATCTCTCCCACTTCCCTTCTTTACTTCCCACATCTCAGTCTTTCTTCTCCTCTGTTGTGCCTCTCTCCCTTCACCCTCTTCACCCCCTCCCCCCGTACTCTTACTTTATCATTCCTATCCCCTTCCTCCCATTCCCCTCCCCTCCCCTCCCCTCACATTCTCCCTTCCACCCTTTCCCCCTACTCCCCTTCCCCCCTACTCCCCTTCCTCCCTCTCTTTCCTCCCATTTCCCAGCCCGTCACGCACGAGATCCGTTGCAGCAGCAATGGCTCATGTTGCAGGCGAAGAAGGGAGTTCGTGGCTCAGTCGTTCGTGTCGTCTCTCTCCTTCGCCGTGAATAAGCATTTACTCGCCATTTAAATCGATCTCGGTTGACAGCAGATAATGACGGAGCATATTTCCATTTGTGGCTTTTAATACCTTGTAATTGGGCTTTTTATTTATTCACTTTTATTTTATTATATTACTGTTGTTTGATTGGTCGTATTTTTATTATGTGAACACGTCATTACATCTTGTTAGAAGGCATCTTGTCGTGTTTTTTAATTGTTAACATATATATATATATATATATATAATTTATTTCTTGTGATTTAGCGTGCGTGATTGCTTGGTATCGTGGGCTTCCTTGCCATGCCGTGTGAGCGAAGAAATTGCAAGTGATTTTTCCTTCTCTCTCAGTCTAGATCTCGCATAACTGCAGTTGGTTAAAAGTGTTGTGTACAGCCGAGAAGAGGACGGGTAGATTACTTGCTTTAGTACTACGAAAAGTGGTGTCATCATTATTATTATTATTATTATTATTATTATTATTATTATTATCATTATTATCATTATTATTATTAGCAGTGGTAGTAGTAGTAGGAGGAGGAAAAGTGGTCCTTTTATTATTATTATTATTAGTAGTAGTAGTAGTAGTAGTAGTAACATTACTTCGCCGTACGTCTCTATGGCGTTTTTTTCGCGCCATTACCTTCTCCCCCTCCCTCCTCCTGCTGCTCTTCCTCCTTCTCCTCCTCCTCCTCCTCCTCCTCCTCCTCCTCCTCCTCCTCCTCCTCTCCCCCCCCTCCTCCTCCTCCCCCTCCTACTCCTCCTCCTCCTCCTCCTCCTCCTCCCTCCTCCTCCTCCTCCCCCCTCCTCCCCCCTCCCCCTCCTCCCCCCCCCTCCTCCCCCCTCCTCCTCCCCCCTCCCTCCCCTCCTCCTCCTCCTCCTCCTCCTCCTCCTCCTCCTCCTCCTCCTCCTCCTCCTCCTCCTCCTCCTCCTCTTCCTCCTCCTCCTCCTCCTCCTCCTCCTCCTCTTTTTCCGTCTCCTTCTTCATTTCCTTAATGTTGTGTTTGCGTTAGACTACCCAGCCGGTGTTCTTTCACAGCCGACTATTAAAGAAGAAAGAAATGAACGTAGTTTCCAACGTGAAATCCCGTTACGGTTCAAAGGAACTGAGCGAGGGAGAGGAGGGAGGCAGGAAGGAAGGAGAACAGCATGATCCTAAGTGAAAGAAAGGACTTGAGGATTGCGTGTAAAGAAAAGGAGATCTAATCACATAAAAGACATGCATTGGAGTGTTACATGGATGAAAAAGTGGGAAGGCAACGGCCGAGCTGACGATACGAGCCTTGCCTGCCTGCCTGCCGGTGGATAAAGACGCCATTGTGAGGTGTTATAAGGCGCCCGGGTCATGAGTGGTCATGCAGGATGATCTGGTAACTTTACAGGAGAGGAGGGAGGGAGAGGAGGAGGGAGGGAGAGGAGGGAGGGAGGGAGGGAAGGAGGCGGGAGAGGGAGAGAGAGAGAAGAGGAGGGAGAGGGAGGAGAGACGAGGAGGGAGGGAGGGAGAGACGAGGAGGGAGGGAGGGAGAGACGAGGAGGGAGAGGGAGAGAGAGAAGAGGAGGGAGAGGGAGAGAGAGAAGAGGAGGGAGAGGGAGGGAGAGGGAGAGAGAGAAGAGGAGGGAGAGGGAGGAGAGACGAGGAGGGAGGGAGGGAGAGAGTAGAGAGGAGAAAGAAGTTGAAGGAGAGAACAGAAGAGGGAAGCAGAGAGGAGAAGAGGGCACAGTTTGCATCTCTCTGCGCCTGATGTTACCCTCCTTTTGCCTTACTTCGGTGAGGAGGGAGTGTTCCCGTTGTTTTACAGGTCTTCTTTGTCTCCTGTTGGCTCTGTTGGGGCTTGCCTTCGTTCGACGCCTAAGTCATTTTTTTATTATTCTTTTCTCGTGTTTCTCGCTTTCTTCACTCACCCACTCTAACTCCCACTTCACTATCATTCTCACTCTCTCACTCACTCACTCACTTACAGTCGCTGTATATGCGTTTAGTTACATGTATGATCCTTCATAGATATATGCGCATAGTGTGTAGTGTTACATATTCAGTAACTTTGCTTTTATCCTCCAATCCTTTCTCTCTCTCTCTCTCTCTCTCTCTCTCTCTCTCTCTCTCTCTCTCTCTCTCTCTCTCTCTCTCTCTCTCTCTCTCTCTCTCTCTCTCTCTCTCTCTCTCTCTCTCTCTCCCTCCCTCCCTCCCCATCTCTCCCTCCCTCCCTCCCTCTCGCCTTCTCCCTCTCCCTCTCCCTATCCCTCTCCCTCTCCCTCTCCCTCTCCCTGCTTCCCCTTTTCTTTGCCCTTCCCTCCACGCCCCTCACACTTAACCTTTGCAAGATGAAGGGTCCGTCCTCACGCCTCTCACACCTCACCTTTGCCTCCCTCCCGCCCCTTTAACCTCATAGACGAGACGTACATCCACGCGCCTCGCCTTGCCTCCCATTTGCATGTTCCGAGCGGCCGTACTCGTTGTCCTTTCATATGCTTGCCCTTTTCTGGCTAATCTCTTTTTTCTGTTTTGTTTCGTTGTTTTTTAATACCTTTTTTGTTTTGTTTTGTTTTATTATGTTTTTGTTTCATGCGGCGTTTCTTTTCTTCTCGCTTGCTATTGCTGTTTATTATTTTCCTTTGCTTTCTTTTTCTCTTTCTTGCTCAGTGATCTGCTCCCCTCCCCCTTTTTTGTCTTTGATTATCTTTCGCAAACGATCGTCCATTTCTTTTTCTCTGGTTCTTTTCCAATATTTTATTTTTCCTCACTATTATTCTTCCTTATTCGTTCCTGTACCTGTTTGAAATTTGCCTTTTTCCTTGTTGGCTGCATTTTCTCCTCGGATCTTACTGCCATTCGGATGAAAAAAGGAAATAATCAAAATATATTCCATTATTCGTGTCCACTTTATCTTGAACATCTTCATCATTAGCAATGCCATCCTCGTCTTCCGAAATTCCACAAACAACATCTTCATATTCGCTTAATAACAACTTGAAAGATTCATTATTCACTGCCAAGCGTTCAATATCAAGATGCAACATCCATCGCCCTTAACAGTATGGCCTGTAACAGCATTGCATCCTCAAATCCCGCAATGGATTCAGTCTACAGCATCTAGTGACAAGGGCAGCAACAACCCACAAACAATAACAACAGCACTACATGCAATATAAAGCTAACATGCAACATGAACAGCACGCAATGCCAAACACCCTCGAACGGAAACAATATATTCAGTGCACAGCATCCCGAGGATCTACCACCGTCCGTCATCTGTCTTGCTCCTGGATGCCTGTTTGCTTGCAGGCCTGCATGATTGATAGCTCTGCTTTGCTCTATGGCTTTCTTGGCTTGCCTGTTTGCATTGTTGTTGTTTTGTTTGGCAGGTCTCTATTCTTTTTCTTCCTTTTTTTGCTCGAGCGTTCCCGGAAGAAGGAAAAATGTTTTCCGAATTTTCTGGTTGCATCTTGCCTTTCTGTGACGCGGTCAATTTTTCTTCTAAATTTTCCATTTTGTTCCCATTTTGAGGACGGAGGAATTGATTTTCTCCGCATGGCGTTTTGTTTTGTAGTCGTGAAATGTTAATGTTTACATTTTATCTATGCGATTTTTTTTCTATTGGTTCCGTTCCCATTCAATTTATATATGTGCCCTTTTTACTCTTCGGTATTTACATCTCATATCCGTACCTTCTTCGCTATAATTTTTCGAAACCTATCTCTCCTCTGTTACTCAATCTTATTTCCCTCCCATAATTGGTAAATGTTGCGGCGAGGGGGAGGGGCTAGAGGCCAGGGGGGAGGGGGGAGGATGTGTTAGAGATTTTGCTGATGTCACCGTCGGGCTCCGAGGTAGTCCCTTGGGTATGCTGACGTAGAGATGCCCCTTCCCTCCCTCACTCTCGCCCCCCCCTCCTCTTCACCGACCTCGATGGAAAGCAATACGAGAGCAAATTGGGTTTGGCTGGGTGATTTTCCTTGTGTTGCTCGGTGTCTGTCTGTCTGTCTGAATGTGTCTGTCTTTATCTGCGTGAGTGCGTGTTGGCTCTTGCGTGTTTGATCTAAACCCCCTCTCCTATTCAAACGCAAATGTAACTCAGGAACGCCGAGTAGACTAATTTCCATAAAAAGGAAAAATCGGATAAATATCCTACAGCATTTTGTACAATTCTGTTTCGTATTTGACCATTTAAATTCGCATAGCAGGGGCTTCTGTGTGTGTGTGCTAAGTGCATATCTGTGTATATGCCGTTTATAGAATGCATGTACGTCATGGATTAATGGTGATGTATGTAAATAAAAGCTTTCGTGGTAAGCTAGGACTCCCATTTACGCGTGCGGGGAATGTAGGGCACAGTTTCCATTGAGGTAGCGTGCTAGTGAACTGCTAGTGAACTGCTAGCCACGGCGATGCTGAACGAGAAAGTGTTGGTGGGCGTGGGTGTGTGGGCGGACGAGGGCGAGGGCGTGATGTTTGCGACGGCTGGGTGCAGGCGAGGCCAGAGATTGCACTGGGAGATGAGACGTCGACGGTCTTAGTTCTCTCTCTCTCTCTCTCTCTCTCTCTCTCTCTCTCTCTCTCTCTCTCTCTCTCTCTCCTCTCTCCTCTCTCTCTCTCTCTCTCTCTCTCTCTCTCTCTCTCTCTCTCTCTCTCTCTCTCTCTCTCTCTCTCTCTCTCTCTCTCTCTCTCTCTCTCTCTCTCTCTCTCTCTCTCTCTCTCTCTCTCTCTCTCTCTCTCTCTCTCTCTCTCTCCCTCTCTCTCTCCCTCTTTCCCCCTTTCCCTCTTTTCCTCTTTCTCTCTTTCTCTCTCCTCCCCTTCCCTCGCCCCCCTCTTACCCCCACTCCGCTTCTTCCCTCCCTCCCTTCCCTCTTCCTCCCTCCCCCCCTTCCCTCGCCCCCCTCCCCCCCTTCCCTCGCCCCCCCTCTTACCCCCACCCCCCTCTTCCCCTCTTCCCCCCTTCCCTCGCCCCCTCTTACCCCCCCTTTCCCTCGCTTCACATACGGCTCCGACATTACTATTCCCTTTTCCTCGCACAATCACCGGGTACTGTGACCGTCGCCGCCCCTCCGCACCCCACTTGTGTTCCTGGCGATGCATTAGTCGTGGTCTGCTTGCGTTGTTCACGTGGAAGTGAATAATGCATAAGATGTGGGAGGGGGCACAGGAAGTGAGGGAAAAGGAGAGGAGATTGGGGGGAGAGGGTTGGGGGTGGGTTGGGGATGGGAAGGGGGCGTAAAGGCCAAGGAAATATGGAGGAGAGCGATAGGAGACAGGGAGGGGAGGGGGGTAGAGAACCTATTGGTGGGCTAAAGGTGGGTGATGTAAAAGAGGGAGAATGGCAAGGACGAAGGGGCGAGTGAGTGAGGGAGAGAGATAGAGGGGGAAAGGGAATGAAGAGCGCATGCAGGAATTGTAAGGAAAGAGAAAAAAAAAAAGAGAAGGAAGAAATGGGGGGGGGGGGATACAGGGTTTGTTAGCTGGCGCGAAAATGATCATTATAACTTGGAAGGTCGAGATGAAAGAGAGAGGGAGAGGGAGAGAGAGAGAGAGAGAGAGAGAGAGAGAGAGAGAGAGAGAGAGAGAGAGAGAGAGAGAGAGAAGGGGGGGAGGATTGAGAGAGGCAAGGACGGAGAAAAAACGAAGAAACCAAGACAGAAGATATGAAAAAGAAGAAAATATAAAGACATGGTTGTGTCCATTCGCGTACTGTCGTGTACGCAGAGCTGTCGACGCCGCCCGCCCGCCCCGCCGAGAGTGTCATAGCCAAGGCCGCGAGTCTGACACCGTGTAGACGATGCCCATTCAACCCCGGGAGTATTATGTGACGCCCTGAATGTTCCCAGGGTGCTCAACGCACAACGGCTGGCGTGCACTGTCGTTTTGCAATGCCGGGAGTGTTCATTGCGCGCGTATTGTGTCGAAGCGCCTTGTCAGAGAAGCGGCGTCATCAAGTAGTAATGGACGTAGCCTCCAGAAGCAGCCGAACAGGGTTGTGTCCGTGACGGTAGAGTAGCATCGCTTAAGGACACGTTGCAGCTTCCAGGGAATGAAGGCATGACGTCACTGATGAGGGAGGGGGTGAATAGGGGGCAGGGGGTAGGCGGGAGGGGGTGAGTCTGGATGTCTCAGGGTTGGTTCCGCCACAAGTTACGGCGATGCGTGTGAAAATTTATATCTTCTCCTCACGCTTTTTCTCTGTCTCCCTCTTGCCCTCTCTATCTCACTCGCTCTGTCTCTCTCTCTCTCATTCACTATCTCTCCCTCTCTCATTCACTATCTCTCCCTCTCTCATTCTCTCTCTCTCCCTCTCTCATTCTCTCTCTCTCCCTCCCTCATTCTCTCTCTCCCCTTCCCTCATTCTCTCTCTCCCCTTCCCTCATTCTCTCTCTCCCTCTCTCTCTCTCTCTCTCTCTCTCTCTCTCTCTCTCTCTCTCTCTCTCTCTCTCTCTCTCTCTCTCTCTCTCTCTCTCTCTCTCTCTCTCTCTCTCTCTCTCCCTCCCTCCCCCCTCCCTCCCTCCCTCCCTCCCTCCCTCCCTCCCTCCCTCCCCCCCCCCCCCCCCCTCTCTGGCGACCTCGCCTTAGTGCATATAAGCCCGGCTAGGCATCTGCTCTGCAAATCTGGCTTATCCTTATCTTTATCTCTCCCCTTCTTTCCCTCTCCTCTCCTTCTCCCTTCCCCTCCATCTCCCTCTCCTCCCCTCCCTCTCCCCCCCCCTCTCCCTCCCTCTCCCTCCCTCCCTCTCCCCCCTTTCCCTCTCACTCCATATTCACCTCTCCCTCTCACTCCCTCTTCCCCTCTCCCTCCCTCGCCCTCTCCCTCTCCCTCTCCCTCTCCCTCTCCCTCTCCCTCGCCCTCCCTCTCTACCTCCCCTTCCCTCCTTTTTTCTCCCCTCTCTCTCTCGCATTGTTTCGCCAAGAACACTTTGTTCCTCTTCGTCGATGAATACACTGACCTTATTCCTCAAGTACTTCAAATGTCGAAGAGTACATGACGCCAACGTAAGGCACAAGGGACCGCCGCTTCTTTAGGATACATCTAAACCACACACCTTCTGACGGGTCCTCATAAATGGTGGGTAGAAGAGGGTTGATTTCCCCGTTTCCCCTCTTTCCTCTTCCCTTCTTTCTCCTTTCCCATCTGCCCCTACTCCCTTTCCTTCTTCCCCTTTCACATCTCCCTTATGCCCTCCCCCCCCCTCCCCTCAGGCTCCTTTCCTCTCCCTCTCCCACCAACATACCAGCTCAACCTCCTGGTACCCTTTTCCCCTCCTTGGGTCACCTCCCCCCTCGCCCTTTCTTCCCCCCCACCTCCCCTCCCTCTCTCCTCTCCCCCATCTCTCCCTCACCACCCCCTCTCCTCTCCCCCACCTCCCCCCCACTCCCCCCTCTCTCCTCTCCCTGCCCTCCGACCTTAAGAGTTATTCCCAGCTCAGCTATCTCTCTCGTCGATGTTTGTTTTTATGAACATGTATTTTATCATGACTGTCGCTAAAAGGTCATGTTCCATTGGTCATGGCTAAGCTTACTACAGGCATCCCATGTGACAGTCTTTTGCTACACGTTCTCTTTTTTACGTTTTGTGGCACTTGTTTCGAGCGCTAAGAACGACTATGTTCAACTACGAGTCCAGTGTGCCACTTGACGCACCCAGAAGTAGGGCTGTCCACTCCACCAGAGGGTAAACTGTTCGCCTTCGTGTTTATGTGTGCGGTGTCCTCTCACAGCGCCCGCTCCTCCTCCTCCTCCTCCTCCCCCCCACACGCTCCCCTACCCACCTCCACCCCTGGCCCCTAACTCCACCCCACCCAACCCCACCTAACTACCACACCCCGATGCTGTGTGTATGTGTGGCTCCTTGCTTCCTTGAAGTTGAGTCTCGCTTTCTGTACTTCTATGCTCTGGTTTCCCCTCCCTCTCCCTTCTCATCCTTCCCCTCCCCTCTCCTCCCCTCCCCTCTCCTCCCCTCGCATCCCGTCTCCTTCCTCTCTCGTGTTACTGTGGTCATTTCGTGGCATTATAACATGGCCCAAACGGCACCATTCACACAGTAGCTCGTGGATGTTTACGCATACTTCGTCACGGACTCCTCACGCAGCTTCATAACATAGACCATTTCGCTCTGATGGCCAGATCCCTTCCACCCTACACCCTCTCATCCTATACACTGCTCACCATTACACCCTATACCAGACGCTCTTAGGTGAGACAAAAAACATCTAAGGTACAAAGAACTTATTAATTTATGTTAACTGGTGATAAAGCCATCTCTTTTTTTTATAATGTGATATTATGATATGATGTTATTACCGCATATGGGCTGTGTCAAAAGCTTGTTCACACCTGTAGGCTTATCCGGGCTGGTAATAAATAAAGGACGAAGCTATAAAGGGGGAGGTTAGGCTAAGAATCCTGAGGAGAGATAGGGTAGCCTGCTTCTTAACGGGTCACATGCAGTATAAAGAGCATCGCGTTAACTTCTTGGTGTGTTTTGCTCGTTTCCTAGTTTTTATTTTCATAATTCATTTTCCTGAAGATGGTGAGCAGGAAAAAGTCTTTGAGGGAAAGGATGGAATACGGGTGGGATTAAAATAGGGGGGAAAAGGAAGGAACAAAATGGAAGAAGGGGAAATGAAAGAAAAGAGGAAGAGAAAGAGGAAAAAAATATAAAGAGTGAAAAAAGAAAGAAACAGGTAGAGTTAAAATGTAAAATAATATACAGGAATTATAAGGGCAGGAGGGAAGAAAGAAGTAAGGAAGGAAGCGGGGAAGGAGGAGGAGGAAGAAGCAGAAGGAAAGGTGAGGCATCCTGGGTCGGAAGAGGTAACGTGGCGGATATGGCCGTAATTTTATTTTTGAGCCCTGAGTTAGCCGGCCATGTCGTGGGGAGGGGGGAAGTGTAGGGGTGCGGGTTGTTGGAGGTGAGCGGGAGGAGGGGGGGGGAGGTTAGTGCTCGCCCATTCACTCCTTCCTTCCTTCCTTCCTTCCCCTCCCTTCTTTCCTTCCGGTTGTGTGTCGTTCTTATCCCCGTTTTAGCGTGGCTGCTTTCTTGCCTCGACTTCTAGCCGCGATTCATTCCTCTCGTCCATTCCTCCCGCCGGTTTTATATCTGCCAACTTCCTTGATATCTAATGCAGCGGAAGTTATACCTTTTCACTGTTATATTTCTCCCTTTGTCTGGCCGCTCTTCACCCGATTTGACCTTAATTTCCTCCTTTCGGGCTTCCCCTTTCTCCACTCCTATGTACATGCCTTCTTCTTCTTCTTCTTCTTCTTCTTCTTCTTCTTCTTTTCTCTCCCCTTCACTTGCTATCTCTTTCTTTCTTTTCTCTCTCTTTCTCCTCCTCCCTCTCCTTCCCTCCCTACCTCACTCACTCACTCACTCACTCACTCACTCACTCACTCACTTACTTACTCACTTACTCACTTACTCTCTCTCTCTCTCTCTCTCTCTCTCTCTCTCTCTCTCTCTCTCTCTCTCTCTCTCTCTCTCTCTCTCTCTCTCTCTCTCTCTCTCTCTCTCTCCAACCTCTCTCTGCCCCCCCCTCTCCCTCCACTCCCTCTCCCCACTCCCTCAATTTTTCCTCCCTTCCCTCCTCTCTCCCCTCTTTCCCTCTATCTTGCCTTACCTTGTTTCACTGCCATGGCTCACCGCGTCCCTGACTCACTGCTTGAGCATGACGTGAACTCCCCTCATTCATGACCTCAGCCTCCCACTGGCAGGTCCTTGCCTCCCCTCCTCGCCTCCCCTGCTTGCTCTTATATCATTCTCCCCTCTTCTTTGCCTCGCTCTCCTTTCTCCTGTACTCTTTCTTCTCGTCTCTTTCGTTTCTTTTCTCTATCTTCTGTCGTCTCTCCTCTTTTCGTTCTCCTATTTTTGTCCGTTTTTCCTCCTTCCCCTCTCCATTTTCTCTTCTCTCATTCCTGTTCAGTTTTTCTCCTTCCTTTTCTTACACTCCTTCTTGTTCCTTTTTGCCCTCCTTTCGTAAGCCTCTCTTGGTTTCCATGTCCCCCTCGCCCCCTCCTCTTATTCTTCTTTCTTCTTTCCATTTTCATTTGTTCCTGTTCATATCCTCTCTATCTTCTCCCCCCCCCCCCCCCCCCCGTTATCTGCGTCTCTTTCTCTTCTCCCCCTCTTCTTTTCTTTCCTTTCTCTTGCCATAGCACTTGACAAGGCCCGGCGGCGATTTTACGGCTCAGGAGTACAAGAGGTTCTGTCATACTTGAGGAGAATGTGGAATAGGAAGAGGGGAAGCAGAGGAGGAGAAAGAGCGGAATGGGAGGAGGAAAGGGGGAAAGAAAGGAGGAGGTAGAGGGAAAAGGGAGGAAGAAGAAGAGGGGAAAGGGAGAAGGAGGAAAAGGGAAAAGGAAGGAAGTGGGGAATACAAAGAAGAATATGGCGAAGAGAAGTAGAAAGTATACGAAATGATGAAGGATAAGGTGGGTGAGGAGGAGAAAATGGAATATAGGGTATAAGAAGAAAAAGAGGAGATTTAGAAAAAGTGTGATAGGAAAAAGAACATAAGAAAACGGGCGGTGGAGTCATTGAGCCTGCCAGTATTTATTTTCTTATCCAACTCGGCTTAATTAATCTGCGACTAGAGACGGCGGAGAGAGGGAACCACGTGGTCGCTTGTTACCTTCTTACCCCTCATTCCCCCTCCTCTTCCCTCCCCCCTTCCCCCTTCCCTCTACCATTCCTTCTACCCTCTCGAGCTACCTCCTGCTCCCTCTTTCTCCTTCTCCCGTTATGTTGCTTTTGCTCTCCCCAACTCTCCTCCTTCACTCGGTATGTTGCTTCAGATCCCTCGTGACTCTCGAGTTCTTCACCCTCTCTCCCTCCCCTCCTTCTTCCCTTCCTCCTTCTCTTCTCCGTCCCTTCTTGCCTCCATCCCTCTCTCCCTCCTGCCCTCCCTCCCTCCCTCCTCCTTCCTTTCCTCCTTCCCTTCTTCCCTCCCTCTTGACCTTCTCCCCTCCCTCTCTTCTTCCCTCCCTCCCCTCCTTCCCTCCCTCCCCTCCTTCCCTCCTTTACCCCATCCCTCCCTCTCTTCCTCCCTCCCTTCTTCCCTCCTTCCTGGTGACACTGCGGCGGCCCTATTGGGCGGGTGCCACCTTTCCTTCCCTTCTTCCTGCCCTTACCTTCCCTTGCTCCCTCCGGCGGCCGAGTGTTTCCCTCATTAACTGGCACATTACGGACTCGACGCACCCCCCCTCCCTCCCCCTTTACACTCCCCTTAGCTATGCCTCCTTGTCCCTCTCCTCATTCACTCACACCCCCTACCCCTTCTCCCCTTTTCTCCTACCCTCCGCCTTCCCTACCTTGCCCCTATTTCCCTCTCATGATCCATCTTCCTTCTTCCCCTCAGTGTGTTTGCCCTCATCAGGTCTTTTACCCCCCCCCCCCTCCCAATCTCATCCCTTCTCCAATCCCTCGTGTTTCACCTCGTCACGTATCTTTTCCTCTCTCGCCTACCCTCTCCTCTCGCCTTCCCTTCCCCTATCATTTCCCGTCTCCCCTCCCCTCCCCTCTCCTCTCCCCTTCTCCTCCCCTATCAGTCTACTCCTCCCTCACGTCCCTCCCTGCCCCACCCCGATGTGACCTTTGACCCAGAGTGGTGTGCCTGCGCTAACGAAGGTTGTCCAGCGTTGATGGGACAACACTTCAGAAACTTGCTCCAAAAGGAAGAAGGGTGAGGGGACTGAGGGGAAGGGGTAGGGGTAGGGGTAGGAGGGAGTGGAGGGAGAGGAGATGAAGGAATAGGAAGAAGGGTGGGAAGGGTTGGAGGTGAGGGATAGAAAGAAAGGGTGGGAGGGGGAGGAAGTGAGGGATAGAAAGGAGGGGTGGAGGAAGAAGGTAAAGGATGGGGAGGAGGTTAGAGGATAGGGATAGGGATATGGGGATAGGAGGGCCGGGGAAGAGGATGAGGGTCTTTCCTTCAGAATAGATGGACGGGGGAAAAGCGGTAAATCAAGAGAAACGGATGGTAAGGATGTTGGCGCGAATGAGGGGAAGACAAAGAGAAAGAGAAAGAGAAGCGAAGAGGAAGCAGATAGAAAAGAGCGTGAACGAACCACTCAGGCGATGCCGATGACGGAGAAAAGGAGGAAAGAAAAATAGAAGCGCGGAAAGCGAAAGGTAAAAAGAGTAAAAGGAAAGGAAAACCGATGGAGGGGAGACGCGAGGAAGGAAACTATAGAAAGAGTGGAGGGGAAAGGGGCGGAGAAAGACAAAGGAAACACAAAGGGCACGAGGAGGGAGGGAGAGTGCATGCGGTGAAGGCTAATATTGTCTGTGGAACGGGAGGAAGAGATAGAAAGAGGCAGGGGCGGGGATGGAAGGGAAAGAGGATGGCAAGGGGAGGGAAAGGAAGAGATAGAAGTAGAGCGTTGGAAAGAGAGAGAGGAGAGGGAGGGGAAGGGAATGAGAGGGAGAGGAGGAGAAGGAGGAGGAGAAGGAGAGGAGAGGAAAGGAAAGGAAAGGAAAGGAAAGGAAAGGAAAGGAAAAGGAAGGAAAGGAGAGGGAGAGGGAGGGGGAGAAAAGGGAAGGATAGGAGAGGTAGAGGGTTGGAAAGAGAAGGAGAGGAATGGAGAGAGTGGGAGAGAAAGGGGAATGGAACGAGTGGGGGAGGGAATGAAGATGAAGGAAGGAGGTAGAAAGGAAAGGGAGAGGGAAGAGGGAAAAGGAAATGAAAGGGAGAGGAAGAGGAAACGGAAAGGAAAGGAATGAAAATGGATACGGGGATGAATACAAGAGAGAGAAAGTGAGAGCAAGAACGAGAGAGGAGAGACAAATTGATTGATTAGGAGAGAGAGAGAGAAAGAGAGGAGGAGGAGGGGGAGCCGGGAGATGGAGGCAGGAGGAGAGCATAAGGGGGTGGGGGGCAAAAGGAGAGGACGGGAATGAGTGAGATAGAGAGCAAAAGAGACGGAACGTAGAAGAGAGGGCGGGAGGAACGACTTTCGTACCCTGGTTGTCCCCGGAAAGGTACGTGCGCCAAGTGCGGCTGGATGGAGGGAAAGTAATTCTAATTATCGCTGTTTTGTTGTTGTTTTTTATCACCCCCTTTTCTTCCCTTTCGTCTTCTGTCCCTGTGTCCCCTAAACTTTTGCTGACCGTCACGCCCTTTCATTCGTGCATCCCTAATTCCTCTTCTTCCCTTTCTCCTCCTCCTCTTAATCCTCTTCCTTCTCCATCTCCTCCTCCCTCTCCTCATTCTCCTCCTCCTCCTCCTCCTCCTCCTCCTCCTCCTCCTCCTCCTGTTCTTCCTCTATCTCTTCCTCCTCCCCTTCCCCTCCCCTCCCCTCCTTCTCTTAATGCTCCTCCTCCTCTTCCTCCTCCTCCCCCTCCCCCTTTCCATCCCCCTCCCCCTGTCTTCTCACCCTTCTCCTGATGGGGGTCCGTCAAAAAGCCACGTGTAAACATTCGATAGCTCTTTCAAGGAGGGATACGTTTAGCGGATTTTGAATTCGGGGCGCTGCGGGGGCCAGTTATCATTATAAAGTATTTCCGGCAGTTATTTCCGATTTTCTGCGTTTGACGTGGTCTCGTTCCCCAGTTCCCTCGTGAGGTTTCCTTCCCCTCTCGCGAGCCATCCTTCAGAACGGTTGTGCGGGGCGGGCTAGGGAATGGGAAGCAGGGAGGGGGGGGGTTAGGGGAGAGGGACCCCTTTTCTGTTCCCCTCTCGCGCTGCCTCCTGACGTCATCCGCCTCGTGTCTCTCAGAATCTCGCCGTCTGCGCTCTCTTTCTCCCTTTCTCTCTTTCTCTCTTTCTCCCTTTCTCTCTTTCTCCCTTTCTCTCTCTCTTCTCTCTCTCTCTCTCTCTCTCTCTCTCTCTCTCTCTCTCTCTCTCTCTCTCTCTCTCTCCTCTCTCTCTCCCTCCCTCTCTCCTCTCTCTCTCTCTCTCTCTCTCTCTCTCTCTCTCTCTCTCTCTCTCTCTCTCTCTCTCTCTCTCTCTCTCTCTCTCTCTCTTCCCCTTCCCCTGCCTCTCCCCTCTCCCTCCCTCCTTCCCTCCTCCCCTCCTCCCCTCCTCCCCTCCTCCCCCTTTCCCTCCTCTTCCCGCACGTCTTATTTCCTTTATAACCTCCCTTGTATGCTTGCTCTCACTCTCTCTTTGTCTCTCCCTTTCCCCTTCTGCCCTCACCCTTGCCCCCCCCCCTTCCTCCCCAACCCACACGCCCTGACGGAAATACCGGTCAAACTTCTCCTTTGGAAGTCACAGTATTGCTCTCAAAGTTTCTGCAAGCACTCATACCCTTTCCCCTCCTCTCCCTCCTCTCCGTCCCTCCCCCTCCTTCCTCTCCGTCCCTCCCTCCCCCTCCTCTCCGTCCCTCCCCCTCCCTCCCCTCCCCCACCCCACCCACTCTCCCCTTAGTCTTCCTCTTCCTCCCCCTCTTTTCCTTCATTCCCCATCAGCTCCCAGTTTCTCTATCTATCCCTCCTCCATTCCCAAAGCCCCTCCCATTCTTCTCTACCCTCACCCCTTCCCTTATCCCTTATCCCTTTCCCGTTCCCTTTTCATTTTCATTTTCACTTTCCTATCTCTTCACTCTGCCTTCCCCCTCCCATTCTTCCTCTTCCTTCCCCCTCCTATTCTTCCTCTTCCCTCCCCCTCCTATTCTTCCTCTTCCCTCCCCTTCCCCTCCCGCCCCCTTTCCCTCTCTCCTCCCTCTTTAAACCACTCTTGTTTGAGCGGCCGCCGGGTATTACGGACGTCGAGAGCCAAATTACGGCGCTTTCGATGTTGTTGCAGGCGGGGTGGAGTTGGGGTTGGGGTTGATGGGGGGGATTAGGGATTGAGGTGAGGTTGAAGGGAATGGGGGTTGAGGAGGAAAGGGTCACGGTATCGGTTTTGAAATGGCCGTCTTTCTGTTAGGTTTCGTTCTTATTTCTTTTCTTCCTCTCCCTCCCTCTCTTCCTTTCTCCCGCCCGCCCTCCCTCCCTCCCTCCCTCTATCTCCCTCTCTCTCCCCCTCTCTCCCTCTCTCCCTCTCTCCCTCTCACTCCCTCTCACTCCCTCTCTCCCTCTCTCTCCCTCCCTCTCTCTCCCTCTCTCTCTCTCTCTCTCTCTCTCTCTCTCTCTCTCTCTCTCTCTCTCTCTCTCTCTCTCTCTCTCTCTCTCTCTCTCTCTCTCTCTCTCTCTCTCTCTCTCTCTCTCTCTCTCTCTCTCTCTCTCCCTTTCTTCCCCTTTCTCCTTCCCTCTCTCCCTCTCCCTTTCCCCCTCTATATCTCTTTCTCTATTCTTTCTCTTTTCCTCTTTTTCCTCTCCTGCCCTCCCCTTATATTTCCTCTCCAATCCTCCTAACTTTATAGGCGGAGAAGTGGGAAGGGAAAAGAGAAAAGCAGTGTCTCGGGAGTGACCTGTCATACGACCTGATATCAGGCAGGAGTATTGACGGCGCTCTCTCTCTCTCTCTCTCTCTCTCTCTCTCTCTCTCTCTCTCTCTCTCTCTCTCTCTCTCTCTCTCTCTCTCTCTCTCTCTCTCTCTCTCTCTCTCTCTCTCTCTCTCTCTCTCTCTCTCTCTCTCTCTCTCTCTCTTACTCTTTTACTCACACACACACACACACACACACACACACACACACACACACACACACAGACTTATGTACACTTACTTGTACACCCAGTAAAAGTAAGTGTACATAAGTCTGTTTCAGTGCTGTGTCAACGTCACCCGCCACCCCATTCCTCCTGGAAACTCTCCCAATCTATTCCTAATCTCATTATCATTATTATATTTCCTAGTTCTTTCCTCTCCTTCCCGTTCCGTCTCCTTCCTTCTTCCCCCTTTCCCCTTCTCCCCTTCTCCCCTTCTCCCCTTCTCCCCTTCTCCCCATCTCCCCCACACACTCCTTCCCGTCCGGAAATGTAAATACACTGATTGCGAGGCGAGGCGTTTGCGTCTTGCTGGGTCGCCCGCGTGCTATGGCGATGCTGGTCGTCACGTGATGGTATTTGGAGCCTTAGGGGGTTGTTGGAGAGGGAGGGTGTGTGTGTGGGGGGGATGGGTGGAGGAAGGAGAGGAGATGAGTGGAGTGGTGGATGGAGGAGGGACGGGGAACAGGTAAGGAATAGTGAGGAAGGGGCATATTTGAGTAGGGAAAGGGTGTGAAGATGATTAGGAAGTTAGATTTTGCGTATGTTGCAGATTGCAGTGCTCTTCCGAGATGCCGTGGATGCCTGTGCACGCAGATAGCCTTTCCAGGTGTAGTCGAGGCCCACGTGAAGGTGATGATGCATCGGCGTCGCCTGTCTATCGTTTGCCTCTCCGCCATGATTCATAAAATGTCGGCGTGCTGTTGCCGCCTCCGTTGATTCCTCCTCCCTCTAATACAATCGTCAAATATTTTGAAAGATGAAGAGGATGCCAGAACAGATGACAAAAGGGTGGTGGGGTGGATGCTGGTGTCGGTTGTCAGACATCTTTCTTTGGCATTGGCTTGAATGCTTTTTAGTGCAGGAATTCTCTCCTTCGCTTGGAGAATTTATTCTCAATGCTAAAGCGATTACGGCGGGAACGTTGGCAAGATGCGGTTTAGAGTAATAATGCCTGGCGATGAATATGCGCATAACGGAAAGTTTGATTCTGTGGGGGATGGATAATGAGGAGAATACAATGCTGTTTATGTTATAAGCGTATTAGCATACCGGTTTCGAAATGAGGGATGTTTGCCTCATTTCCTGTTATTATCCTGTATCCACTTTTTGTCTTGTTAAGAGCCGTCCATTGTATTCACATCGGCATAATTTTATTTTTTTATTTATTTAATTATGAAAAAAAGACTGCAAAATGGAGAGGGAGGTAGAAGGGGCCTAATAAGCGTGAGGTGAGATGAGGTCAGGTGAGAAGCAAGGAGATATTTCGAGTGAGGCTGATAGGTTTTAGGTGAGAAGTGAGAATTACAAGTGTACGGGGCACATAAGTGATAGAGAGACCAAGTGCGAGGCGACTAGCGTGGAGCTTGCATCAGGACTTCTCCGAATGTGGATCGTGAGGGAGAGACCGACCTGCGTCCTTCACCCCCTCAATATCACCCCTACCCTACCCTATCGTCCCCTTCCTTACCCTAACCTACCCTACCCTGCTCTACCCTATCCTCCCCTCCCTCCCTCATAATTCCTCCTCCTCCTCCCCCTCCCCCCCCTCCTCCCCCTCCCCCCTCCTCCCCCTTTCCCTCCCCCTCCCCCTCCCCTCCTCCTCCTCCTCCTCCTCCTCCTCCTCCTCCTCCTCCTCCTCCTCCTCCTCCTCCTCCTCCTCCTCCTCCTCCTCATTTTCGCCATCGTCATCCACTGCTGCGGGTAGCGTCGAGGCCTGGCAAAAACTGGACCTCGTCAGGTGTGCTTTGCTCGAACTGCTCGGGGCTTGCAGTCCCGCCCCCTCTCCCCCATCTCTCTCTCTCTCTCTCTCTCTCTCTCTCTCTCTCTCTCTCTCTCTCTCTCTCTCTCTCTCTCTCTCTCTCTCTCTCTCTCTCTCTCTCTCTCTCTCTCTCTCGCTCGCTCTCTCTCTCTCTCTCTCTCCTTTCGTGTCTAAAGTTCCATTATTAATATAGACATGTGCGTATTTGTGTGTCGCGGGGGCAAGGGAGAGGGAGGAGGAGTGGATGGGAGAGAGGCATAGGGATAGGGACTAGGAGGCAGGAGGAGGGTAGGAGAAGACCAGGCAAGAGAGGGAAAGAGGAATAGCGACTGGGAGAGAGTTGGGGGGGGGGGGAGAGAGAGAACCGGGGCAGGACTAAAGGGAGGGGGCAGGTGCAGGGGGCAGGATGACGGCGGGGCGGGCAGCGAGGTCCAGCGCACGGCCTCGGGTCTTCCCCTGGGGTGTGCAGCCTTCATCCCCGACCGGGATTAGTGAGGTGGTTTGGCTGCCATTGATTCTGCTCGAGGTTGGGCTGGCCAGGGGAGGGGGAGGGGGAAGAGGGAAGGGAGGAAGGGGAAGGGGAAGGGGAAGGGGAAGGGGGTGGGGGTTTGGGGGCAGGGAAGGAGAGGGTGAAAACGTGATGAATGATCCTCTCTCTCTCTCTCTCTCTCTCTCTCTCTCTCTCTCTCTCTCTCTCTCTCTCTCTCTCTCTCTCTCTCTCTCTCTCTCTCTCTCTCTCTCTCTCTCTCTCTCATTCACTCTCACTCTCACACACTACTCGAATTTCGGTTGGTGGAATTGTAATCGACGGATATTATGACCTGGTGAATAATAGAATATGTTTTTTTTTATATACACGGAATTATTCCTTTTTTACTGGAATTTGCCGAGACTAATGTAGCATGATCGCATTTTTAAGTATGAATTGAAATGAACCAGACGATGTATATACGCCTGTACAACGTGATCATGTTTTTGCAAAGTGTGTTTTTGTGAGCCGAAAGTAGGTAAAGAGGATGTTTTTGCAATCCTATGCCACTCGAGTCGAATGTGATAGAACTGCAAGATACCTGCATGATCATATTCTAATGTTTATTTTTTTATTCTAGATATGACTACACTTAGTTTCAAAATATTTCTTTCCTATGTTATTAGGGTATTACGTATTCAAGATGGTAAACGTTTTGGTAAAGAGATTCCGGTAATAATAATGCAAAGAAATGAATCCTCTAATCTGAAATTCAAATATACCCATTTGAAGACTAACTAATTCATCCTATTGACACATTCAACAGATGTTTAGTCAACAGAAGGATCAGTGCGCGCACATCTTTTTGCCGAGAGAATTGCCATGTTGAAAGTCATCCGTGTGCAAACATTTGCCGAAATGCTTGTTATTGTTATTGCTTCTATTTTGTTAGCGCCACGAGCGATTATGAGCTGCCGTAAGCCAGAATGGACCGTGCTCCCGCCGGAAATGAATTAGCCCTCAAATTGATTGCTCACTTATTGTTGCATTGTTGTAATTATTGTATTATCTCGTTCCTCTGTGTCGTTGTGGTGGTGTTGCCGGGAGGAGACTTTTGTGCGATATGTTAGGGAATGTATTCATTTTATTGCGGTCTAAGTATATACTTTGGCCTTTCATTCCCAAAATAGCCTCAATATAGAGTAAGAATACGTGGTTTTTTGTCTTTCAAAAAAGAGTCGAGTGCCTTGCAACGGTCGTAAAGAATGCCTCTTGCATAGCAATTTGCATCGAGCGAAGGGCGGGACATCGTTTGTGGATCATAGTAGGGTAGATTCTGTAACCATTGCTCGTAAAAGGAAACCGAGTTTGCGTTAGGAGATTATTATGTTCGATTTTCTTTTCAATTTACGGCGAATAAATTTGTTCCGCGGACCTTGTTTAAGTCTAGTAACACCCCGTAGTTGAGGCGGGATTTTGGAATCACCCGTTTTCGCTCGTTTTGGGGAAGGGGGAAAGGGGAAGGGGGACTCCGTAAGAATCGCACTGTGACGGACGAGGGTTGATGGAAGTGAAAAGGGAGAGAAGAAATATGAATTTAAAAGAGAAGAGAAAAGAGAAATGAAAGAATGGTTGAAATAATGATGGAAGGGAGACGGGACAGACAGACACAGGTATGTAGATAGACAGACGACTGATACAATCATATTTGCATTAAGAAATACATACATTATATATATATATATATATATATATATATATATATATATATATATATATATAAATATAAACCAGAAAAAAGTCGATGGAGGGAGGACATGAGAATTAAAGGGGCACGAGGTAGGCGGAGGTCGTGGACATGAGTCGCAGCTGTTCGCGTCCGTTCGTCCGTCCGTCCGTCCGTCATCCTCAACCGGTGTGCGTGTCTGTTGACCGTGTCTGTGTCTATCGGCGTCGCTGAATATAGCCTCGGTTGGAAAGGGTTGAGATAACTCGAGATAATGATTTTATGGATAGCTACGGGCGTCGATGGATAGGCACGAGCAGGGGGGGAAGGAGGAGGAAAGCACGTGTCCAATTCCATTACGTATGCGTATAGGCAAGCGAGTGTACGGGAAAGTCGACGGCGAGTACGAGAACAAAGCCGGTGTAAGGATGCATGTGTGCGAGACATCTGGTATGGGCGGAGGGAGGAGGCGTACGAGGTAAAAGGGGCTGCGCTGTTTACGTCTTCGTGTTTATGCATCTGCGTGTATGGGTGTATGTATGGATGTGTGTAATTGTAAGTATATATGTATCTATCTGTGTCTGCCTGTCTGTCTTTTACTTCTTTCCGTCTGTATGCGTGTCCTTGTCTGTATCTGAATCTAGTTGTATGTATATCGTTGTCTGTATGTGAATCCAGTTGTGTCTAAGTGTGGTTTATCGACTGAAACCAGTTGTTCGTATTGAATCCGTGTGTTTGTGTGTGTGTGTGTGTGTGTGTGTGTTTGTTTGTGCAAGTATGTTGTATGTATTATGTATGTATGTGTGTATGTATGTAAATATTTATTCCTGCGCGTTTGTCCGTCTGCCTCTCTGTCTGCCTTCCCACGTGCATATGTGAATCCGACTGTGTGTTTGTATAAGTGGTAGTTCAGGCGAGTGTTTGTTTTCTTTGCCTGCTGTTGTGGCCATCTCAGACCACCAAGGGACCAGGGACGGTTTCTTGTAAATCCTTCCCTCAGGGGGAAGTGAGGGAAAACGAGGGTACTTTTCACACTTTGGTAATTAATAGATTTTTTCCCCTTTCTTTCACTAACTCGAAATTGCGGGGAAATGGAAGGAGTTCAGAAGTTTGGAACGGGAGGGTTAGGAATGTGTAGAATGGGAGATTGAAAAAAGAATTGAAAAGGAAAGGGAAAAAGATTGAAATGATGAGAATTGGGGGAAAACAGAAATCGAGTCGTAATTGAGAAATGTAAGATAAAAGGAGAAGGGAAAAAACTGGAAGGGAAGAGCGCCATAAACCAAGAACCAGACCAAAGGGGTAAGAGGAGATGGGCGAGAAAGACAAGAATGGCATTAGAGAGCAAGATTTTGTTTTTCTTAGCGTGAGAAGGTCTTGTAGGGAGCAGAGTAGAAGGTCTGTGTTGTCAGAAAACAAGCGGAAGGTTATTCACGGTGTGTTGACGTGAGAGCCATCCTTGTGTGGCTTAGTGGGAAGGGAGAGGGGGTACGGGAGCTAGAGCCGGGGAGGGGGGGTAGAAGAGTACTTAGAGGGGGGAGGAGAAGAGGAGGAGGAGGAGGAGGAGGAATATTGTTGGGGGGGCAGGGCAGGGTACCTGATAATGCGGGAGATAGCATGAGGGATTGAAGGAGATACCGCGGGTAATAAAAGATGAAGAAAGGAGAGAAGGGGTCGCAAATGGGAGGATAAGTGATACCGGGGAATGGCGGAGGAGAGGAGTGAGGATCCAGTGTCTCAAAGGAGAAGATTGCCACCGAGGTCGGGCGACCAAGATGCCAAAAGGATTCCTCTTGGTTGCAGCGAGTGGCACAGCGGTGGCAGCCTAAGGGGCATCAAAGGACCCTCTAATTGGAGAGTTTTGTGAATGCCGCCGGGTAAGGCATGCCCCTCCCCCACTCCCCCCAGAGTACACGAAATAAAGGCTTTATTTCCGTGGTCAGATGAGACGAAAAGGAGAACGTGGTAGGAGTGATCAGCAAGGTGTGCAGTGCGCTCGCTCGCCGGCGTGGTCGCTTACCCGGCGAGGGAGACGCATGGCGAAGCTGCAGGTGGAAACAAAGAAAGCTGCGGCCGGGGCGAAGATGCTGCGTCGGCCAG
Source organism: Penaeus japonicus (assembly GCF_977035675.1). Classification (NCBI taxonomy): domain Eukaryota; kingdom Metazoa; phylum Arthropoda; class Malacostraca; order Decapoda; family Penaeidae; genus Penaeus; species Penaeus japonicus. The sequence goes on from NW_028234411.1 coordinate 22,617,381, forward strand.
GGTGGGGGATGCCTCTGTTGCTTTTGGCTGAATCGAGCTGACGGCGTCCGAGGCCAGAGTTTCAGGACAGGACGCCCCACACGTCCGCTGAAGGTCGGAGGCGTGTCACGTTCAACAGGCACGTGGCCCTTGGAAGGATGGGAGGAGACAGGAACGAGAGACGGACGGAGGAAGGAGTGAGGGACCCGCCCTTCCTTCGCCGCGGGTGGATTGGGCGTGTCCTAGGGTAGAGAGGGTGGGCGTGAAGGTGTGTAGTTTGGGGAGCCACGTGGAGCGAGCGAGGGCGCTGTGTGTAGGCCTAGGGTCACGTGGGTAGCGGTGGTGGCGGGAGGTGGAGGAGGAGATGGTGTGGTGGAGGCGGCTCGTATTGATCGGTCTCCAGAGCCCGGTCCTCGGGCAGGAGCACCACCACAGCGCCGGCCCGATACGCGCACCCACCGACACTACCCGTCTCCCCGCCTGCCTGCCTGCCTGCCGCCCTGCCTGCCTGCCTGCCGCCCTGCCTGCCGCCCTGACTGACGCCCTGCCTGCCGCCGTCTGCTCTTCGGGAGTAGACGTTGGGCGTGGGCACCGGGAAGGTCCAGGTCTGATCCTTCGAGTCCACGCACCGCACTCGAGCTGTGAGTCTCGTGCGTGAGGGCGGTGGAGCGGCGCTGCTGGTGGCGCTGCTGGTACTGTGCCGGGGTTGGCGGGCCAAGTGCAAGCGGAAGTGGAGCGTGGATGGGACTGCTGGCGGAGGGACAGCTTGGCCCTGGTGCTGCTCGAAGGAGGCGATGGTGATCAGAGAAGCACGTTACTCTCCCTCAGTGCCTCTCCCTTAGTGCCTCTCCGCCGCAGGCATCCTCTCCCGGCCAGCCAGTGCCAAAGGAAAAGCCAGGGAGCGAAGGACGGAGGACACCAAGTGTGCGTGCGCCAGAGAAAGGAAAAGGGTACACAGGAGTGTCGTTTTGTGCTGGAAAGGGATCATGACTATCATGAGGACGGAGGTGGTGTTTCCCTCGTTGCCCTCAAGTCCGCCTCATGATTTTCCGTAGTCTCGGTGACTCATTTACCTCCCTATTTTGGATGACATGCTCGGGGAAGGAGAGGAAGCGCGTGCGTCGTGGCCAGTGACTGAGCGCGATCTGCCTCACATGGAGGATTCAAAAACAGAAATATTTCTCATCAAATGTGTTTTATTATTTTTTTTATCGTCAGAGATTTTGTGTCGTGGGTTTTGATCGGAGTGCGTTTGTCTTTATTGTCCTCTTTGTTGGAGAGTAATGGAGTGTTCATTTCGTCGGGTATTTTAATCATGATTAATGGCGGGACACCGACAAAGGTATAAACGATATTGCTTTTATTTCCATTCAGTTTAGGAACTTATCATGCAAGTGCTTCGTGTTTGGAATCAAAGTATTGAGACGAGGTCCATCACGAGATCTTTTTTGAAGTGTAGTATTGTGATCTTTATTATTCATTCGCTCTCCAGACTCGATACCTGTAGCCTACATGAACAAGGGAATGTTAGCATCTGACTGTGATTGTTATTATTGGAGTGGTAATTTGGAGCGGTTCCTGGAGAGCGTTTTTATGGCTGTCATTCGCTATTGTTCTTGTTTTTTATTGGATTTATAGGCTATTGTTATTTTTATGAATGTCATTATTGTGTATGATTGGCTACTGTTGCGTTTTTTTTAATTTATTTTACTGTGCTACTTGCAATAATGATACTGTATTTTATGATTATGCTTTCTATTATCATTTTTATTGCAATTTTTTCTGTTATTGTTATTGTTAATACTATTATTGGTTTGTGTTCTGTTATTGCTATTATTTATATTTTCGTCATAAATTATCAAAATAGTTATTTTATTACCTTTGCAAATGTAAATAGTGATTGTTATTATTGATATTTTTATTATCATTAACATATGATGATCAGCCTCGCCATATTTACTTATGGATGTTGGTATTATTGGTATTATTGTTATCGTCATCATTATTGACATTATTATTGTTATTGTTGCAATTCATGCCAACAGTGGGTTGGTCTACTCGTGTTGCCATTAATGCTCAACAATATATTAATACCATAGACCATGACAACTATATAGATAGCCATAAAGATAGTCTCAAACACGCAAATGCTCAAAGTGCCTCTGCCAAGGAGCAACATCCTGTGCAGGTGACTCTAGCGTAGGACTGATTTGATGGAGACGAGAGGAGTGCGAAGGAGCTCTGGTTTCCTTGGGGTTTGATTTCTATACATAATTCATTAGTTTCTGTTATGATTATTGGTTATTATTGTTTTCTATTGTTTTTGTTGGTAGTGTTTTGTGTGTGTGTGTGTGTGTGTCTGTGTTTGTGTGTTTGTGTATGTGTATGTGTATAAATTAACATGTAACATTTGCTCTAAATATTTGTTACAAATTTTTTCTCTAAAATGCGCATGTGGTATTTCACATTTTTTACATTTTCCATCACGGAAACGTCGTACAGAGTGGGAAAAATATATATCCCTGCAGCGGCAGGCTATAAAATTCTACCTCTCTAGGTCTGGTATGTAAATATTTCACTCCACGTATCAATCTTTTTTTTTTACTCATTTTTTTTTTACGTTGGCATTGCATCTAAATATTCCGACAACCCTAGACATCATCATGTACTGAAGTGTTGTATGGACTTGACACATAATCAATATTTTATTATTATTATTATTATCATTGTTATCATTATTATTATTATCGTTATCATTGTTATCATTATTATTATTATCATTATCAATATCATTATTATCATTATCATTATTATCATTATCATTATTATTAGTATTACGATCTAAGCAGAAAGAAATTGAAAAATAAAACTTTGTTCGCCCAGAATTGTTCACTTACTCAGCATGAGGACGCAGGGGGTCGTTCAGTTGAATTTATGGGTCCGGTTAATGTATTTATGCAGTAAATAGAGAGGAAAATGGGCGGAGCGCACGTGTGGACTTACGTATGGGTTGGGGGCGATAGCGGCCAGACAAACACCGCATGTTACGTGGGCTGTCACGCTGCCTCTGTCATACGCCAGGCTGGTGGGGTATTTTTATATTGTTGTTGATCATTTTTATAATTATTCTTTTTAATGCTGCTGCTTTTGTTGTTGCTGTCCTTTTTTTCTTGTCTTACTAATTTCGCTGATGATTTGCGTTTTGTTTTTCTTTATCGCCGTTGTACTTGTTAATATTGACATTTTTATCTCTACTGTTGCTGCTATTATATTCTTTTTTTAGGGGAGAGGGGAAGAGGGAAGGGGGAAGAGGGAGCCCCGCGTCACACCCCATGGCATTGTCAGCAACGGCGATCTCTGTCGACTGTTTAGGTGTTATCGCAACATCAGCTGCTAATACCTGTTTTCTCGGCAGGTGCCAGAACTCAGGTCACGTTCCATGCTAATGATGGTAACTTTCCCGTTCGTATCCAATAGGCTCTCGGGACCCCGCGCTTCTGTGTCGGAGCTGCTCTTGGCACGGGGCTCATTGTGGTCGGGGTCGTTCTGGGAACTAGGGCTACCGTGTGCTTTGTTAGGGGTTCTTCGGTTTAGTTGGACCCTTTTCTGTGAATATGTTGCTGCCAATCTCCTCTTCCCCCACCTCTCTCTTCTCTCTCTCTCTCTCTCTCTCTTCTCTCTCTCTCTCTCTCTCTCTCTCTCTCTCTCTCTCTCTCTCTCCCCTCCTCTCTCTCTCTCTCTCTCTCTCTCTCTCTCTCTCTCTCTCTCTCTCTCTCTCTCTCTCTCTCTCTCTCTCTCTCTCTCTCTCTCTCTCTCTCTCTCTCTCTCTCTCTCTCTCTCTCCTTCTCTAGTAGTAGTTCTGATTCCGGATGTGTCCTCTTCACAGTAACTTTTCCACTAAACCATATTCAGCCTTTGAAATGGCCTGCGGATTGGTGCTCTCCCGATATGCCGTTTCAGTTTCAAAGGTTTATCTGCTCGAACAGCTGTGTGCTTCCCCGCTGCCTCATTTTGCAATTCTGCACACCGATTTAACTGCAAGGTTCATGTGCTTCCCACCTGCTCGGTTTCATATCATTCTGCTGTTATTTTTGTCCTCCCCCATAATTTTTTCTCCTATGACGCTCTTACTCGCCGTCCTTTCTTGTCTGCCTGTCTGTCTGTTTGTCGTTTGTGGGTGTTTGAGGTCAGCGGCGGGAGCAACTGTCGTGATCCTTCTCAGCTGCTGCGGCAAAAACACTACCAAAGGTTCGTGTGACCGGCCAGGGAGCAGTGCATTTGGGACAGTCGCCTCGTCCTCTCTCTTGTGGGATAGGAAGAGAATATTTTCTGAGATGTAGCGTATTGTGCGGAGTTGTTATTGGCAGAAAATAAACAGAATGCAGTAAATCCATTTGTGTATAGTAGGTTGTCTGCCATTATATGAACGTGTTCGTGTTTTGCCGGTCATGAGAATCGTTCAATCGTTTTTTCTCTTTCGTTTTAAGTTGCGGTTTCCACTAAGCAAGTCGATTAATTGATTACTAAATATACCTATTTTTTTAAGACTCCGTTTTATCAGAATGTGTATCCCGCGTGTTGAACTTCACGATGTATTTAAAGAGTAAGAAACACTGTTGTTTCTTGGGGCAGGCGACATCAGCAGAACGGGCGGGCCACGTTATCAGCATAGCGCTCATGTCGTAAATATTGCGCGACAAATTGGCGGGAACAGTTTTCATTGGCCGCCACTCGCCTTCGTCTGGCTGAGTGGCGTCGAATCTTGTGGCCTTTGAGAATTCGTTGCCGTACTACTGTGGTTCCTACTGTTGCATCCGCTCGCGTTTCTCGGTGGTAATTAAGGGTCTTTTCGCTCTCCTTGCTTCTCGCATGTTTTTGTCATTTATTTTGTTTTTCTTCTCTGTCTCACTCTCTGCCACATGTTTGCTTTCGTGGTCCGTTCTTGCGCTGCGCTTATCGTACCTCAGGCCGCCTACCTCCTTGGTGGGTGCTCCTGGATTGGGTTACACTCGGTGTTGGATCACGTGCTCGCGTGTACCACCTCACTCTTGCTACCCACAGCCCTCATACCTCACGCTTCATGCTGACCCCCGGAGGATAATGCGAAGGCTCTCTCATACAGCGCAGGGAGATTTGCGCTCTCCGAAAGCCCCGCGAAGGACTGCCATGTCACGCCGCTACCCTGTGATCTTGTTGCACGAGAAGACTTTCCACTGTTTGGATACCATCTGCCGCACACACTGCCACAACGTGTAGGGAGGCAGATTTGTTGATCTGAGTTTTGTACACTCTTTGCTAGTCGTGATGATCTCTCTCTCTCTCTCTCTCTCTCTCTCTCTCTCTCTCTCTCTCTCTCTCTCTCTCTCTCTCTCTCTCTCTCTCTCTCTCTCTCTCTCTCTCTCTCTCTCTCTCTCTCTCTCCCCCTTCCTCCCTTCCTCCCATCCTCCCATCCTCCATCTCCCTCCCTTCCCCTCTCCCTCCCTCTTCCTCTCTCTTTTTCTATCGTTTCCCCTCCACCATGCTCTAATATCCCTTTCCCTCCCGGTCTCTCCCCTCTTTCTCCTTACATTCACAGTCACTTTCCTATTCTCTTTCTGCCCTTGTTCCCTCCTCCATCTTATATCCCGATTTCGTATTCCCTTTCTTCTTTCGCTCCCTCGTGATACGTATCGGTTGTCCGCTGTGTGTTTTTTGTCATACGGACCTCACGTCCAGAAGTAACCACGAAGGCTCGCGTACTTTTGTTGGGGCGGGATTCTTGTTGTTGCTGTTGTCCCTCCTCCGTCTCCTCCTCCTCCTCCTCCTCCTCCTCACACAAACATACACAGACAGACACACACACACACACACACACACACACACACACACACACACACACACACACACACACACACACACACACACACACACACACACACACACACACACACACACACACACACACACACACACACACACACACACACACACACACACTCACACACACACACACACACACACACACACACACACACAAGCACACACACACACACACAAACACACAAGCACACACACACAAACACACACACACACACAAACACACACACACACACACACACACACACACACACACACACACACACACACACACACACACACACACACACACACACACACACACACACACACACACACACACACACACACACACACACACACACACACACACACACACACACACACACACACACACACACACACACACACACACACACACGTACACGTACACATGAATAAAAAAGAGTCACGATAAAAAACAGTGATCATTACACAGGGCGTGACGCGGGACGATGCTCCATGCGGGCGGTCATAATGGGTGGACGGGCCTCAAAAAAGAAGACAAAAGAAAAAAAAGGAAAAAAGAAAAAAAGAGAAGTTGATGGATGAACCTGGCATTGAAAGAATGCAAAGGATTAGGTCATGCAGATGGGCCGTTCCCATGACTGGAGTTAGAGTGGCTGATGTGATGACTTGGAGAGTGGCCTTTGAAGTGCTGATTATTTTGCATGGTTTAATGTGATGACATGAGCATACATTTGATGTGATGTCCTGAGCATACTTTTGACATGATAACCTTGTTATATTCTGATGCGATATAAAGCCTTTCGCGTATGATGATGTGAATGACCCGACCTTATTTTGCTGAGATGACCTGAGCGTTTTGTGACAAGTGTTGGATATATTCTGCACTTGTATCAAGAGTCTGACTCCGTAAGTGTAAAAGAACCCGATTATACGCATCGCTTAAGAGGCTTTAATGTCTGCATCATAAGGAAAACTTTGAAACCATTATATTTAACGAGAACTTCAGTGAAGATCACCTTTTAAAAAGGATATAAAGATAACGAGGCGACCTGCGAGACAGCCAGATGCGGCGGGAAGGACGGCGGCCTCGCGTGCAGGCGGCCCGTCCGATTCGCGAGGGGAGCGAGCCGCGGCGGGGATTGCTTGTTTGCTTGCTTGCTTGCTTGTGTGGCGATGTTTGTGCAGACGGGGGTGTGTTTGTCTCTTGGGTATTGGGAATGGGATGTTTTTGTATTCTTTTTTTTCGTTTTCTCCTTTCCTTTTTGAATTTATATTTGATTTTTGTTAAACCTTGTATGTAGTTGATGACTTCTCTTTATAAGTTCGCTCTCCCCTTCTTTTGTTCATCTTCCTCTTCTTCCCACCAAACTCTCCCCCTCCCCACTCCCACCTAACCCCACTCCACCATTTTCCCCTCCCCATCCCACTCGTACTATCTTCCCTCCTCTCTCTCCGATCCCTCCCGCCCCTCCATTCAACTCCATTCTTGCTCAGTCTGCGTGCAAAGTAGCCCGCTAATTTATCGCGGGATCACGCCAGGTAGACCTGCGAGGGGGAAGCGCGACAGTGACGACAAGACAGATGTTTGCACTGGGTCGACCGTCCGTCCATCTTCCTCACGCACTTCTCCCTCCAAACCTCGCCTGGTTCCAGTCCTCTAGCGGCTGGAACGACAGCGATGCGAAAGAACGTTCCAGGAGAATGCCTTCCTCGCTCCTCTTTCCCAGTCATCGTAGAACCTCCTTCGTTGGGATCTAACTGATCCCATCGCCTCCTTTTTTCTCTCTCCCCAAGTAGCCCCATCTCTCCAGCTAGCCCCAGCTACTTCTATCCCCTTCCTCCCTTCCTCCCATCCCCTACCCACTTGTTGTTACCCACAAGCCTCACCCACAATCCCTCCCCTCTCTACTGTCCCCTTATTCCATTCCCTCCATTCTGACTCTCCCTATCCCTCCCGCCTCCCACCAAGACCCATCCCCCCCTACCCCTCATGGCCTTCCTTCATCTCCTCCCCTCCCACCCCCTCCCCTCCCCTCCGTAAACCAAGATGTTATGTCTCCCATGATTGATTGGCGTCGTGTAAGACTACGGGCCTCCTTAAAACTCGACCCTCTCGAAATTGTCAGCCTTGCCGGATTTTTTCTTTGGTTGTTCGTTCGTGTTGGGTGTTTGTTCATTCATTGTATTGTGTTGAAATGGGGAATTGCTTTGTGTGGAGTGTGATGCTTGTAGGGATTTTGGTTGTGGTTTTGATAATCCATAAATTTGTTATTGGCTTTGCTTCCTGTTGACGGTGTCGGGCTTTATGCATTTAAGTTGCAAGCGAGGCAAAGGCAAGCCATGTTGCAAGAGCGTTTTCCTAGTGGGCGTATCGGTGCGGACGTAAGTGTAGCGGTGATTAAATGAAAGCGTGTTGGCCCGGCCCGCTGTGACGGCGGAAGGACTGGAGTTATTGGATTTTTAATCGATGGTTGGACCCGTGCTCTCGCTCGTTCACCTTCCTCGATAAGAGATAGCCTCGAGTGCTTCCTGCTTTAGGTGATGGTGGAGGTGGAGGAGGTGGAAGTGGAGGTGGAAGTGGTAATGGTGGTGGTGGTGGTGGTGGTAAAGGAGGAGAAGGAGAAGGAAAGAACAGGAAGAGTGAAGCGGCCGCTGCGACGACCTGTCAGGTGCTGTGGTTAGGCAGTACGAGGGTCGTGTGTTGAGGCGTGAATGACAGGTCTTTGATATGTTTTTTTTTTCTATGACAAGTATAAAGTTTTACGCGGGTGTTATCTTATCCGACAATCTGTTTGTATTTGTACGATATTTTATTGTATAATTCTGGACTTTATGATTCTTGTGTTAGTAGATTGCTTTGCTGTAGTGCGTGATGTAGTCTGTTTGCGCGTCTGCTTACGACGCGGTTTTTGCACGCAAAGTTATGTGCAGGCGTGCTTACCCTCGCAAATTTTCTCTTGGAAGAAAGAAAATGCTTGGCAAGCAGTGGTGGGAATGTTGACAAGAGACTTGACTTCGCAAGACGGCGCTCTTCTTGCAGATGGACGCACTCACTTGCACAGACACCTTTAAACGCTTGTACTCACGCGCGATCCCGCCGACGCGTCAGCGGCGGCCTCGTTTCAACTTTGGATCTGCTCCGTCGGCGCGCCTTGTTACCAGGCTCCTAGGCTCAGTGCGGGCGGGGGGGCTCTGCTCCCCTCTCTCTGCCTTTACTCTTTCCTTTTCTCTTTTATTTCATTGCCTCTCTCTCTCTCTCTCTTTCTCTCTCTTTCTCTCTCTCTCTCTCTCTCTCTCTCTCTCTCTCTCTCTCTCTCTCTCTCTCTCTCTCTCTCTCTCTCTCTCTCTCTCTCTCTCTCTCTCTCTCTCTCTCTCTCTCTCTCTCTCTCTCTCTCTCTCTCTCTCTCTCTCTCTCTCTCTCTCTCTCTTCTTCTTCTTCTTCTTCTTCTTCTTCTTCTTCTTCTTCTTCTTCTTCTTCTTCTTCTTCTTCTTCTTCTTCTTCTTCTTCTTCTTCTTCTTCTTCTTCTTCTTCTTCTTCTTCTTCTTCTCCTCTCTTCTCTCTTCTTCCTTCATCTCTCTCTTTTCTTCCTTCATCTCTCTCTTTTCTTCTTCTTCTTCTTCTCTCTTCTTCCTTCATCTCTCTCTGCCTCTTTTCTTCCTTCCTCCCTCTCTCCCTCTCTTTTCTTCCTTTCTATCTCTCTTCCTCTCTCTTCTTCCTTCCTCCCTTTTTCCCTTCCTCCCTTTTTCCCTTCCTTCCTCCCTTCCTTCTATCTTCCTTTCATTTACTCTTTCGTTCGTCTCTCTCCTCACCTGCTTTTACTTCTTTCTCCCTCCACACTCATCGCCCCCCCTCTTTCTAACTTCCCCAACAACTTTATTATGGTCTAGTAAGAGATCCATTTACATATTTAATTTTCTCTTTCGCCTTTGGTCCGTCATCTTCCTTCTCCCTCTTCCCCTTCCCCTTCCTCTTCCTCTTCCTCTTCTTCCTCCCTCTCCCACTCTTTCCCCCCTCCCCCTCCCTCCCTGAACGTGGTCTATATCGCGTGTGTGCTATTTCCGGGCTAGATCTGGCAATGTGTCTTTTGAATATTGGCAGAGGGTGCAGTTCGCAAAGATGCTGACAGCGGCATTGAGGTCCGAAAGGGGCTGTCGGAGGAATTATATGTAGCAGTCAGCTGACACCTGTAGACTCTGTGTCTGTCTGTCTGTGGTGTAAGGGAGAACGTGTGTGTGTGTGTGTGCGCGCGTGCAGATTTTGGGTGTGGTGTGAGTGAGGGCAAAACGTCAACTGGTGCCAATGTGCGTGTCGATTGTTTACACGTCGGCTTCTGTGTGTGTGTGTGTGTGAGAGAGTGAGTGTGCGTCATCGTCTGTCTGTTAAGGAGGATATCCCCTGGCTGCGCGGAAGGCCTTAAAGGTCCACTATCTCTTGAAGGTCCACCACACCCTCTTCCCCACACGGTCTGCAGGTAGCCGAAGTCTCGCCACCTCTGATTCCTCTCTCCCTCCCTCTCCCTCACCCTCTTCTTCTCCCTTTCCTTTCTCCTCCTTCCTCTCCTACTCTTTCCCCCTCCTCATCCACCTTCCCCACCCCCTCTCTCTCCCTCCCCTTCTCTCCCTCTCCCGTTACTTTTCATTCTCCCTCTCGCTCTACTCATTCTCCTTCTTCCCCTTTCTTCCCCTTTCTTCCCCTTTCTTCCCCTTCCCCTTCACCTTCCCCCCTCCTCCTCCTTCCCTCGCTCTACCCCTTCCCATCTCCCTCTCCTGGGTCGAAGAGAGTTTAGGGCGAAGTATAACTCCCTTGATCCCAGAACATTTACTATAAAAAAACACAAGAAGATAGAGGAAGAGACCTACTAAAAGGCCTCATTAAGAAGACGCGAGAGTGAGGGAATAAAGTGTGAGTGCGTGTGTGCCTTGTTCCCTCCCCGGGTCCCTTGAGCCTCTGGAATATACCATTGCTTGAGGTAAATCACGGGCGGATAGGGTGGAGGGAAGGAGGGATGGAGAGGGCAGAGAGAGAGGGGGGGGCTTCTGCTTGGAGAGCGCCGGAGACGCCGTCGTGAGGAGCGGAGAGCGACGCTGTAACGGCGTTGTCGAGGGGAAATTTGCTTGTGTATTTGCGGAGGTCGAATAAAAACAGCGTGATGGCACTCGGGGAATCTCGGCGAAAGTGGCTGGCGAATGTGGCTGTGATAGTTTTGTTTTTATTGAAACGATAAGAGGGCGAGGAGGAGGACAAGGAGGCAGCTATTGATACGTTGGAATGAGATTCAATGGAGACTCGAGATTTTCATTTTTTTTTCAAGGATTGTTATTTTGTGTGTGTAAGTGTATATGTGCGTGTGTGTGAGTTGGGGCAAAAGAGAGGGTTCAGGATGTGTGTTTGTATACAAGTGAATACCGAAATTATACCAACGCGATTCCCGTGGGAATACACGTGGAGAGACGAGGAAAAAACAAACAAAAAGTACTCTACTCACCCTAAAGCATTGGTAGAGGACCGGAGTCTTAGTGATGAGGTTTTGGTGAAGCAAAGTAACGAGGGGAGGAAGAGAGAGAGAGAAAGAGAGAGAAAGAGAGAGAGAGAGAGAGAGAGAGAGAGAGAGAGAGAGAGAGAGAGAGAGAGAGAGAGAGAGAGAGAGAGAGAGAGAGAGAGAGAGAGAGAGAGCCAGCTAAAGAAATCGAGAGCGAGCGAGAGAGAGAACGAGAATGAAAAACAGCGCTAAAGAAGCCCAAGAGACAATAGCGGCAGCGGTATCGAGAGGCAACGAGACCCGCCGGACTGCTGCACTTAGTGTCACTCAGTGCAATGCCATTGCGCTGGGCTGCGTTCGGGCCTAATCCTCAAGATGGCTTTTTTCCTCATTTTTTTTAATCGTTTTTAAAATTTCCGAGGTGGCAGGTGTTTATCGTTTTTATTACCCTTAAGATGGCTACGCTTTTTTCTCTTTTAGGGGGGCTTTTATTACTTATTTTGTTGTTTTCTTGAGGCAAGGTAGAGTACGGAACAAACGGCACCTTGAATGCGTGATGACTTCGTTTAGTGAAAGTATGAATAATAGAAGACTGAAATAGAAGGATAATGAATACATATATATTTTGAGGGGAGGGGGTTATGTTATTGGCACAGTGTTGAAAGTATTGTAATAACGAGGTTATTTTCCATTGCAGTGCAACACAAAATATTAACGAGAATCAAAAGCTTACCGGCGAGCCATAGTAGTATAGAACTCCAACGTGTTCAAATAGACTCGGACTCAAAACGACAAATTTACTTTATCCAGTGCGCTGTGTACCGTAATCATTATCGCTGTTACCTCTGAACGACACCTGTTGTGTGTGTTTGTGTTTGTTCTGCGACTTTGTGAGGAGAGCCTTGGCGTCAGGACGAGAAAAATCGCCCTTCATTGAGCTGACTTGTCGTGAGGAAATATCAAGAAGTACAGGAACGAAGGAAGGAAATGGATATATAGTGTGCTATTCGAGATTGATTAGCTTTAGTGCACCTATGCGAAAATGGAATAATGGGTTATCTAATAACCGTGTTTGGACAGTGAACATATTTTGAAAGAAAATGTGATCGTCCTTGGATAAAATTGCCCCGGAAATAAGGTTGTTCATTAGAGGAAAGAGAAAAATATATCTTGATGCTTCGGAACTTCAGTGTCATCGAACAGAAGACAAAAAAAAAAAAGATAAATGTTAAGAAAAGATAAAAAAACAATCGAGCAAAGACACTGACAAAGGCCATTGACCTTTCGCGTGTCACCAAAGAACTCACAAAAGTTAATCACGTCTCACTAACGAGGGAAGAATGTTAATAATGTTGATGTTGATATCGCTCCCTTGATCGATTCACTCGAGGCTTCTCCGCCTTCCTCCGGGTACGTTCGGTTCAGATTAGAGAGAGAGAGAGAGAGAGAGAGAGAGAGAGAGAGAGAGAGAGAGAGAGAGACGTAGGGGTGTCGAAGCCTTGGGCGTAGGAGCGCGGGTGTGACGAAAGGATGGTGATGGTGGCGGCGCGTGCGGCGTCACCATGTCCGTCGGCGTAACATTATCTTGTGCCTGCGTCGTCTCCGCTCACAAGGCTACAACGACCAAAGTCACAACGACGGCGATTCACCAGGACACAGCCAGTAAGTATGGAATGCCGGCCCCCTTATCCTTCTACTAACCACTGAGAGGATCTGATATTAATTTTAAGCTCTGGAAGCTTGGCTCGGAATATCCTTATGTCCTCCTTCCTTCCTCCCCTCCCTTTCTTCCTTCCCTTTCTTTCTCCTTGCCTCCTTATCTCCCCTCCTTTCCCTTTCTCCCTTCCGTCAAACCCCTCCCTTCCCTCTATTTTCATTTTTATTTCTGGTTTCTTGTTTGTCAGTCGGTGCCAGAACTGCGATGGACGGGGGACCTACTTTTGCTATATAATTTTCTTGTAGTTTTTTTTCATGCTTTGTTTTCTTCTTCTGTTTTTGTTTGACATGTTTTATTTCTCGTTTTTTTTTCTTATTCTTTGGTTTTCTTTTATTGTTTTTCTTTCGTTCGATTCCCTTTCCTTCTTTCTTTTCTTCCTTCTCTTCCTTTATCTCATTCACTCCTCTGTTATTTCTTTCATTTATCCCCCCCTTATTTTTTTTATACATGTATATTTTTACTTTTTATTTATGTTTGTTGATTACCTTCGGATTTGATACGAGTCGGGTCGATTGTTGATGCTTGTGTTGATGATGTAAAATATGATGATAACTGCAACGTTGCAACTGGTCTACCCTGCCTCTGGGTCTTGTTTTGATAGAATAAAAGATTGATGTTTCTTGTCTAGGTTTGAATGCGGTGGCTGGCTAGCGTGCATGCATGCGTGAAGGTGCTTGCAGGTCAACACAATTAGCAAAGTTGCAAATCGAGGCGTATAGCTGGCCGGGGTTCGCCAGGTCACTCTCACCCTAGGCTTCCCCTTGGGTTGGATGGGTGGGTGGGTAGGGGTGGGTTGGGGGAGTGGGGGCTCTTCCAAGGGTCCTGCACTCTCGGTCTTGCGTTATCACTTGGCTTCGTTAACCTACGCTGCGTTTCTTTCACCCGCTCGCTTTCTCTTTCTTTCTTTTTTCTTTCTTTCCTTCTCTTTCCCCCTCCCTCTCATACCCTCTCTTCCTGGCCCTTCCCGTCCTCCCTTACTATTCTATCCCTCCCCCCTTCTTTACGCTTAAACATCTACCCTTCCTCACTCACTCACTCACATACATACTCCCTCCCTCCCTCCCTCCCTCCCTCCCTCCCTCCCTCCCTCCCTCCCTCCCTCCCTCCCTCCTCCACTCTCCTCGCGCATCCTCCCTTCTTCAACTCTCCTCTTTCCTCTTTCCTCGTTTACCTTCACTCCCTCGTCTCTCCTCTCTCCTCGCTCACCGTCACTCCTTCCTCTTTCCTCCGTCTTCTCTCATCGCTCACCGTCACTCCCTCCCCTCTCCACCCTCCTCTTTTTTCCCTCCTCTCTCCTCCCTCCTCTTTCTTCCCTCCTCTCTCCTTGCTCACCCTCACTCCCTACTCCCTCCTCCCTCCTCTTTTCTCTTTCCTTGCTCACCCTCACTCCGTCCTCTCTCCTCGCTTACCCTCACTCCCTCTTCTCCTTTCTCCTCCCTCCTCTTTCCTCTCCTCCCTCCTCCCTCCTCTTTCTTCCCTCCTCTCTCCTTGCTCACCCTCACTCCCTACTCCCTCCTCCCTCCTCTTTTCTCTTTCCTTGCTCACTCTCACTCCGTCCTCTCTCCTCGCTTACCCTCACTCCCTCTTCTCCTTTCTCCTCCCTCCTCTCCTCCCTCCTCCCTCCTCCCTCCTCCCTCCTCCCTCCTCTTTCTTCCGTCCT
>NW_028234411.1:22637060-22642060 GCF_977035675.1 Penaeus japonicus
AGCGTGAAGTGGCGGGGCTGTGGGAGGAGCCCCTGACACTTCTTACCTTCGAAGGCACCGGCAGAATGGGGTTGTGAGGGCCATGTTTTTGCTTCATTAATGCCATGCGTCGAAACAGATAACAGATCGGGAGGAGGGAAAGGAAGAAAGACAGAGAAAGAAGGAATATCTACCAACACTCGGATGACAAAATGTGTGGGCGGCGGTGACCCAATAAAGCCTTCACAGAGACGTATTACTAGCTATAGATTTTTACGGAATGCGGCCGGGGCACGACAATTACGCCTCGATAAAAATAAACGGTTTCGGATCGCATGATAAGGGAACGAAGATGCGTGTCGTGGTAGGTTAAGTACTCGAGTCCCGGAAGTCAACTAGGCGACAGCTGACACCTCTTGGCCTTTGCGAAACAATAAATTAAAAGCTTTTTGCTCTGTTTATTGTTCTAGCATTGGAAGATTGTAATTCCATGTGCGCGTTTTTGTTCTTTTTAAGGGGGTAGGGATGGGGGTCGGGGGAGTGGTATATAAGGATGAGGAATGTGTTTTGTGCTCTTTTTGTGATGTGTTCTACTTTATTCATACATTAATTCTTAGGAAAGTGAGTGGATGAGACAGACAGACAGATAGTCAGATCAAAAGGATTTGCGATAGCACATAGCACGAATGCTATTAATAAATAACATCATTTCGAAATAGTAAAAGAAAAGTACACTGCAATAGCAAGCAAAACGAAATGTAGAGTTTCATTAGTATTGCCTTTTAGTATCCACGAGGAATTATAAGTTTTGTAATTCGGTAGAAAGGATGGTCCTGTTGAAAATGAAGAAGAAGAAGAAGAAGAAGAAATGAGAAATAAAGATAAAATCGAGGAGTGGGAAGAGGCCGACACAAGTACCCTTGTGAACCTACTGTGTTCGCGTCGTCGTCAAGCACTCAAGAGAAGACGGTCCTCCCTCAACCTATGCCTTCCCCTCGCCTTTCCCCTTCCCCTTCCCCTTCCCTTCCCCTTCCCCTTCCCATAGGCCACAATCACCCCTCTCCACTTTCTCTTACTCCCTTTCCCTTCTCCCCCAACCCAAAGGCCCCTCCCTTTCACTCCCTTTCCTCCCCTCAGCCAACGAGCATGCCCCTTTTCTCTCATCTTTTGGGTGACGACACGACCTTTCGTGTAGTGTCGTTGACGATAACGATGGTGATGACCTTTACCGATAGGTACCCCCACCCTACCTTGCTTTTAATCAGGACCGGAAGAACGACACGATAGGAGGGAGAGTGACATTTCCATCCCTCCTCCTCCGTCTCCTTTTTCTCCCCGCTACAGAACGGGAAGAAGACAGGGAGGAGAGCTCAATTGAAATTCTTTTCCTTTCTTCGATCTTACACCCCATCTCCCTTTACCCATATCTTACTATTTCTCTCTTTATTTTCCCCCCCACTCCCTCCGTCTCTCTCTCCTCCTCCCCCTCTCCCTCTTCCTCTCCCTCTCCCTCTCCCTCTCAATCTCCCTTTCCTCCTCCCCCTCCCTTTCCTCCTCCTTCCCCATTTCTTCCTCCCTCTCCTCCTCTCCTCCTCCCTCCGTCGGCCCACACTCCCTCTCCAGTTAACATAGGGTTATTATCAGCTGAAGGTCTCCCTAAGTCTCTCCATTTTTTTATATGGGGGGAGTAACTTTTCCGCTGACTAATATTTCAATGGAGTATTTTTAGATTCGGAGGAGGGGAGTTTGTTATCATCTGAAGGAAGAGGTTGGTGAGGATGGTAGAAGGGGGTGTGGGGGAGAGAGGAGGTAGAGAGGGAGAGTTGGGTAGTTTAAGGATTTAGGAAGTGTGACTTGAATTGTGACTTGAATTGCAATACAGAGTGTGGGTAGGGAGGGGCGAAAATAGGGGATGAGGCATTGGGGAGGAGTGGCGGAGAGGCAAGGGATGGAGGGAGTGAAAATAGGGGGTTTTAGATAGGCCAGGTTACCCTTGGGTGGAGGACGAGGTGGAGCGGAAGTGCAGAATGTGGAGGTTATTGTGGAGGTTATGAGGTGGGAGACGGTCGGGTGGAGACGGGGAGTGAGCAGGCAGGCGTGGATGATGGTGGCGAGGGGAGACGAGGCAGGGGCAAATGAGCAGGAAGGAAGGAAGAAAGAAAAGAGACGTAAGAAGGGAGAGATGATGAGACAGAAAGGTTGGAATGAGAGAAGACAAGCCACGAATCAGCGAAGCAGATAGGAAGGGGGGAAATTGGAAGAGGTTAGAGGGAACAACAAAAGTGAAAAGTGAAAATGAAAGTAAAGAAGGAGAGGAAAGGCGGGGATAAAGAAAGTATAAAGAAAAGCAATAAGAAGTGGGGAGAAAGGAGGGCCAGAAAAAGGGGAATATGCGGGCCGTTCCAAAGGAATTCTTCGTCATCAAATAATATCAGGGATCACGGCGGCCGGCCAAGAGGAATCACTTCCTCCCGAGGAATGTCAACAAGCCATTTTACACGGGTGGCGGCGTCCTGCGAGATGCGGATTCGGCCTTTCGAGTGCGTCTGTGTCTGGATTCGGGCTTTCGATTGTGTCTGTGTCTGGATTCGGGCTTTCGATTGTGTCTGTGTCTGGATTCGGGCTTTCGATTGTGTCTGTGTCTGGATTCGGGTTTTCGAGTGTGTGTGTGTGTGTGTCTTTGTCTCTATGGCTGTCTGTTCCGTGAGTTTCTTTGTGTTTGTGCTTTGTCTTCGTAGTGTAATGTAACTTTGTGTAGCTGTCAGTGTCTGTGTCTTTGTCTCCATAGCTATCTGTTTCGAGAGAGTCTGTGTCTGTGCATGTATATTGTACTGTATCTATAATGACTTTAGCTGTCTGTATACGCCTTTCAAGTGTGTCTGAACTTGTATCTATCAAGTGTGTTTGTGCGTGCGTGCGTGCGTGTGTGCATCCTCATGCGCGTCGAATTCAAAAGCGCTTATCGATGTGTGGCAGGCTGCATTGTGTAGTGGCCGGGAGAGATGGTTTTAATCCCACGCTGGAGAGAGTTTTAGGTGTCGATGGGGCCCCTTCTCCTCCTCTCTTCTGATCCCTCCTTCTCCCTTCCTGCTCTCCTGCTTTATATTAGGTGAGAGGGAAAGAAAGAGAAAGAGATAAAAAGAAAGAGGGAGAGTGAGAGCGAGAGTGCTCAAGTAGGCTAAGTGACGTCACAATATTTTAAAAGGACAGACAGACAGATAGACAGACAGACAGACAGACTGACTGACTGACTTATTGGCGTTATCGGTATTGCAGGGATCGCATAGATCGCTATAGAGGGCCATATTGCAAAAAAAATATAGAAATAATGATAGTGTTAATAACAATAAAAGTAAAAATAAGAAAAGAAAAATAGGATTGGGATCCCATTACCGTGGTTGTTGCATTGCATCGTCCCCGGGGCATTGTTGCGCGGTGAAACAGGATGGCATTTGTGTCTTCCTCGCAGAGATTGCTAGAAACTGTGAAGTGGGCAGTAAAATAGGGAGGGGAGTCGTATTACCATCGCTCGGGGTGAGGAGACGGGAGGATGATGGGAAGGGAAGGAGAGATAGTGGAGGGAGGAGGGGGAGGAGGAGAAGGGAAGGAGGGATGGTGGAGGGGGGAAGATGAGGAGGGAGAGAGAGAGAGAGATATTGAGAGGAAGGTGGAAGGAAGGAATGGAGAGGAGGGTAGGGAGTGTGTTGAGGGGAGGAATGAAGAGAACGGTGGGGGGAAAAGTGGAGGGGCAGGAAGGAGGCAGGGAGGAGAGGAGTGGAGAAGAGAGAGGAGAGAAGGAAAAAAGAAGAAAAAAAATGGGAGCCATGAACGAAATACACGAAAGAGGAAAGAGAAAAGGGGGAATGGAGAAAGGAATTAGTTGAAAAAAGTATCAGTAGAGGAAGGAAGGGGCGAGGGAACAAGACCGGAAAGAGAGAGAGAAAAAAAGGTGAAGAGAGAGGAGAATGATCAGAATAAAGAAGAAAAGATAATAGAATTTCGAATAAAAGAGAATCATAGAAGCGAGGAAAGGAGGAAAAGGGGGTTGCAAGACCGTATAAACTGGTATTAAGTTGGAAAGGGCAGTCGGAGGAGTTGGGAGCGGGAGCGTCAGAGGGGGAATGGGGGAGTGGGCGTATGAAGGGAGGAGACTTTAGGGTGTATGGCATCGTGCGGGCCGGGCAGGCTGGGGAGATTAAGGGGGAGAGGGGGAGGGAAAGCGGGTAATAGTTATGGGTGATTAGAATAGCCCCCTATTCTGATCACCCTTATCCCTCCATATCCTTATCCCTTCTCATCCTCTGCCTTCCTCATCCCCTCCCATCATTTCTGTTCTCTCTTCTCCTTTCCTTCCTCCTCTTCTCCTTTCCCCTCACCTCCCCTTTCCTCTCCTTTCTCCTCCCCTCCCTCCCGCTCTACCCTCCTTTCCCCTCCTCTCTCCTATCCACTTCCTTTCCTCTCTCCTCCCCCTCCTCTCCCCTCCCCTCCTCTCTCCCCTCTCTCCTCTCCTCTCCTCTCCTCTCCTCTCTCCCCTCCCCTCCTCTCTCCTATCCCTTCTCCCCTCCCCCCTCCCCTCCCCTCCCTTCTCTCCCTCTCCCTCTCCCTCTCCCTCTCCCTCTCCCTCTCCCTCTCCCTCTCCCTCTCCCTCTCCCTTCTCTCCCCCTCCTGGAGCCGGATTGGGCGGGCACTGCTGCAGCCATTGTGATGTCAGTATGTGCGAGTGACCAAAAACCCGGTCACGCTGGGTTACGGGGCTTGGTTGCGCGGCTCACCCTTAGCTTTGATTTTTATTTATCACCTCCACCACCACCACCACCATCTCCACCTCCACCACCACCACCTCCACCTCCACCTCCACCTCCACCACCACCACCACCTCCACCACCACCTCCACCTCCACCACCACCACCACTATCTCCACCACCACCACCATCATTATCTAATACAAAATCGATTTTTGCGCTCCGGTGAAAAAGATGAACTAGGGAGTATATATTGTTCATTATTTTTGCATTTGGATT
>NW_028234411.1:22664560-22667060 GCF_977035675.1 Penaeus japonicus
GGTGAGAAGTGAGTCATGACGTTTGAGGTGGCCGAGAGAGAGGTGTTCCCGTGAAGAGGCGCGACGGTGTGTATAGAGCAGAGCGAGACACTCCCGGTGGCTCTTTGTGTTACGCAAATGAATGAATAATCAATAGGTGTTCAAGCACGGGGCTGACCAGGTAGAGTGAGCCCTCGCGGTGTCTTTGTTCAAGTGTCTCGTCTGTCCCTTCTCTCGTTTATCCCTTGATAAGGGAGGAAGGAAAGAAAGGAGGGAGAAGGAAGGAAAGGAAGGAGGGAGGAGGGAGGAGGGGAGAGGGGAGAGAGGAAAGGGGAGAGGGAGGGAGGGATGGAAAGAGGGAAAGAGGGAAGGGGGGGCAGGGAGTGAGGACGAGGTGGATAGATGGAACCGATGAACGAGAAAAGGAGAACGAGAAGAGAAGGAAAGGGAAGGAAACTAGCAAGCAAGCAAGCAAGCAAGCAAGCAAGCAAACAGGATGACGTCAGACCCCGCCTGGAGACGGGGAAATCCCTTGGTGTGGATTTCCGTCGTTAGGCAAGAAGCTTCGTGTATGGGAGGCTTTTAGCAGCATCAGCGGCGGCGGCTGCGGCGGCGGCGGGCGGGGACGTCGTTGCAAGTTTCCCAGGGCTGGTTTGGGACGCTGGATGCCCGCTGCGTCGTCTTTTACGGCCGAGTAAAACCTACCGCTGGCTTGGCTTTGGGGGAGTTCGGGTGTACGGCCATACATACTGATATACGGGTATATGTACACACGTACGCACACAGGGACACGCACATATACACGGACACGCACTTTCCTCCATTCCTCTCTTTTTCTCCTTGCCTCCTCCTTTCTCTCCCACTCTCAGTATCATTTACCCTCATCCTCCCTTTTCTGCTCCCTCCTTTCCTCCCCTCTCCTTCTGTCTCCTCCGGTTTCTTCTCCCTTCCTTTGTCCCCATATCCCCCCTATCCCTCCCCTCCCCCTCCCACTCCTCTCCCCTTCTTCCCCCCCTCCTCTCCCCTTCTTCTCCCCCTCCTCTCCCCTTCTTCTCCCCCTCCTCTCCCCTTCTTCTCCCCCTCCTTTCACCCGTGCGCTCTCGCTATCCACGTAGCCTGTGTGCAAAGTAACGCCTGAATCCAGTATATACGAGCAGTGTGCCAGACGCGCGGGCATAATAGCTGCTTGTATATAGTACTTGCAAATGGCACTTGTAAACAATGCGTCCGTATGCGCCGGCCGGATTCTCGGATCTTAGCCCTGTTCCGGAGACACGTTTTGTTGGCTCGCGCGCGCTGGCTCGCCTTATTGTTATGGCGGCGTACAGGAGAATTCGCGATGCATTTTTTTCTTCTTCTTTTATTTATTTATTTTAGTTTGTCCAGTTCATTTATTTTCTTTCTTTCTTTTCTTTTCCTTTATCTATTTTTGGGGGGTATTTTTCATTTTTTTTTCTTTCCTGATTTTGATGGGGGTATTTTGGTTATTATATTTTACTTTCTTTATTTTTTGAGGGTTAAAGTTTTGGTTCTATTCGTATTTTCTTTATTTTTGAAATATATTTTTTTGGATGTTTTCCTTTTCTTTCCATGTTTCTAAAAGTTTTTTTTGTTTGTTTCATTTTCCGTTTCATTCTCTGGATTTGTTTAGGAGGAATAAGTCGGATAGTACCCGCGGTTCACTTTGCCCGTTTGGACATGTTGCAAAGGCGAAGGAGGTTGAAAGTGTTGCCTGTCAAATGCAGATCGTCAGGCGCCCTCCTCCTGCGCCATGGACCTCCGCCCTCTCACATCTCTTCTCCTCTCTTTCTCTTTTCCCAATTCGCACCCGTTCTACAGTTCTTTCTCTCTTCCCTTTTGTCTCATTTTCCCGCTCACGATGTCTGTCTCAGTTAATTTCTGTCTCTTTCTTTCTCTGCTCTCTGATCCCTCTGTGTGTGGTCTCTCTCTCTCTTTACTCTCTCTCTTTACTCTCTCTCTCTTTACTCTCTCTCTCTCTCTCTCTCTCTCTCTCTCTCTCTCTCTCTCTCTCTCTCTCTCTCTCTCTCTCTCTCCCATTCTCTCTTTCTTTATCTCTTTGCATATCCATTGCAAACGTTTGTAAGATTAAGTGGAATTGAGTCGGGTGCAACAGAGTCGTTTTTTCAGTTATCAAGTATATTTGGATCCGCCTGCAAGCCCCGCCGTGCCAGGCCATGGAAAAGAGAGAGAAAAAAAAATAAAACACCATTATAGGCTTAGAGACAAAGAGCGATTGAGTCTCAGTATGATAGAAATAATTTAAAAGAAAAGTGAAATTTAAAACGTAATTGGGGAGTATTCTGCAGTGCGGCTGTGTTGTGGGAATCGGGGATGGTGGGGAGGGGTGTGGTGGGGTGGGTGGGGTGTGGGGGGGATAAGTGGCGTGTAAAAATATGAGGTATTTGGGAAAATCGTGAAATAGTGTGAGGCAGACCTTTTAGACATTATAATTGTGGGGGGAAGAAAATTAAGGCCTTCTGATGTACATGATAGAAATACC
>NW_028234411.1:22679560-22684560 GCF_977035675.1 Penaeus japonicus
GAGCCTTCAAGTAATGCCATTTAGTTCTATTGTCTTATTATTTTCATTTCCAAGTGAAGCTGTACTTTATTTTACATAGGTGGATTTTTGATACATAATGAAATTTTTTTTAAAGATTTTAAAAGCAAATGATAAACAATGAAAGCTACAGGTTTGTAGTTATGGACCAAGCATGAACAGAACCTGAATCTAATAAGAGATATGATTATGACAATAGATTAATTGAATCCCTCTACTGAGTGAATGGAACAAATTAATGAACCATGAGACAAGTATTGTGTTTTATTTTTTCTGTCTGTTTGTTTTTAGAATTTCATGTATTTGTTTCTCCCGCACTTAATTATTTATCTATTATTTAAGTTTTTCATTTTAAGAATGAATTTAGCAAGCAGCCTACTAATACTGCCTAACTGTTGTTGCTGCCAAAGATACACTTTTAGATGAACGTGAAATGTTTTATCTTAATTGACATTAAGTTGTTACTGATTTAAAGAAACAAGGTATAACTAATATATTCTCATTTAATATGCATGTATATGTCAGCAGTGTAGTGTACCTACTACATTCATACATTTAAGATTTTTTTTTAAGTCGGTCAATGTCATTAGATTTTGATAATGCTGCAAGTGTTTCTAAGCACATTAGCATCATTTCCATCCGACTCTGATAGTTCATGCTTTGTCTTTAATTTTGAATAAAAAATTACTACTTTATTTGACTCTCTTGATGCCATCTCTTGGAAAGCCTGTTGACTTGCATATGTTTTTTAAAAAGATATTTCAACTCCAGAAGTCTCTCGGTTGAGGAATCACTGTAAAAGCTTTAAAAAAAGAAAGAAAAAAAAAAAGACCTAGATATGATGTCATGGCCTTCCTCCAGGGCAGGCACAAGAGACGACGCGACACACTCTTCCTCTGGTAACTGGTCTGCTTCCTCCAGCACCAGGACGTCTGTAGAATCGGATCATCACCGACCCATTGCATCTCCTACATCTTCTCTCGAACAAGACTCCATCCAGTCTGAGTAAGTGCTTTTCTCTCTTTCTTTTTAGGTATTGTATTTTCCCTGATATCATCCCCCCTCCCCCTGTTTACCTTTTATTTTGCATGCCAAGTATGATGATGTTTTAGAAATCAAAGAATGGAATCCTACACTTGTCCAGAAAGAACGTTGACATGAATGGACAATCATTGAATATATAAAAACATTTCTATTGGAGAATGGCATGGGAAGCAATAAAGACAATGCTTTGGGAATGAAACACTCATGTGAACGATGAACCATATTTTATAGGTACAATTCAAGTTTATCTAGCTCTTGAAGCGCAGGAATGTAATGGAAGCATAGGTGATATTAACTCGAACAATTTTCAAAGAAGCTAGAAAAGCATTTGTATTTGAAATGGTTCAGATTAGCATTTACAATGCGAGTATCACACAGCTCGTTTTTCCTAAATTATTGGTAATTTTATTTCTTTGCTCTAGGGCACCAGTTAATTTTATATGATCAATATTTGCAGGTCCTTACAAATCAGATCATCTTCTCCTTCAAGCAATCAAAGAACAAACTCTAGAACAACAGACGACTTGCCCTCAACCTCTTCCCATGCAAGTGATGGCACTTTAACTCCCACCCAAGACATTCAAGATATTCCATTTTTAGATGATGATACAAGCTCAGCCTATTCTTGTGATACAGAGGGCTATTACACATCATTCCATATAGACAGTGGCCTGCGTTCTGTAAGTTACGAGGGGAATAAACTGGCTAGTGAAAGTGAGTACGAGCTTTTTGGAAAGGGAAGCACAGGCACAACGAACAGCTCAGCAAGCTTAGGCACTGTTGTCATGAGGAATCCAGAGAAAAAGACCCCTCCCAAGCCACCACAAAGGGTGAGCTCTTTAGAGAGAAAACAAGAAAATCGTGAAAGTGTGATAACAGTAATTCATGTGAATGGATCCACTTCCTCTCGTGAGGATGTGGCTGGGGATGTGCCAGACAAGAGTGGGAGTCAGGATGGAGACAGCAGGAGTTCTCGGGATGGTGACAGTGGTAGAGAGACCTCCAGTTCTCCCACAGAACCCACAAGTCCTCGTCAGCCTAGTCTGCCTTCACCAGAGCTTGAATTCTCAGAGTCAGACCTGGAAATTGATAGGCAGGAAATATTCCGCGTGAAAACGACCATAAACTCAAGTCGTATCCCTTCCATGTGTGTTATTACTCCTCCACAGAGTGATGATGAAAGTGTTAGGTCGGGAAGTGTTCCTCTTTCTCGTGATAGTTCAGGATCGCAGCTTGATAACCAGGGGCAGCAGGCACCTGCTCAGGGAACTCATGGCACCCTTGCCAGTCAGGGTAGTACTTCTGGTGTTACTGCAAAGCTGCACTCTTTTCACAATACTGGTGCAAAATGTGGAGGTGCTACTGGAGGTGGGAGAAGTGTTGTAGATGATGGCAGCAGTGAAAAGAAAGATGCTCTGTCAAAATCACCACAGTTACCACATGGCTACACCCCAACACTCACTGTCATTCCACGTAGTAAGGATGGGGACATTAATGCTCATCTAAAAGGTATTATGCATACAGCATCCGTAGCCTCTCCAGCCCGGCCAGACCCTGAACAGCCTGTTTTGATTAGGCCTTCGTTGGTAAAGCAAGCTGAAAGAGAAAAAAGGTTATCACAAGAAAGTGATGAAAAGCAGAAAGCTGAATTACAAAAGCAATTATCAAAAGAGGAACAGTCAAAATCTCACAGTGAGAAAAGTCAGACACACAGCTCTGACTTGGTATCTTATAAGGAACTCCCTCCTCCAGCAACAACTGCTTCACATCCATTCAGTGCAGTACCCAGCAGTGTTAAACAAAATGTTGTTATTACACCAACCAATTCTTTGGAGAGAAGGAAAGTCAATCCATCAAAACCAGGTGCTCGGGTAACGTTGAACTCAGATGGAAAGGTTGTTTATTCCTCCGACAGTTTACCACGACGCAAGGGACACTCGTCTTTTGAACCTGGTCCGTACATCAAACAGGTTGTAAATACGACACAACCCCAAGCTTCAGGAGGTACCAGTATTTCTCAAACAATGACTGTGTCCCACATGAAGTCTTCTGTTTCTACTGCACCAAGTAGTATATTGCACACACCGCTGCCACCACCTCCAACGACTAGCTCTACTACTATTACAGCACCACAACCACATCCAATGGCACACAGGCCTCAGCAACCCCTCCCTACTTCAGCCACACACTTTAGTCCTCAACCTCATACTCAGACCCAAACCCAGACCCCAGTGCAAGCCAGTCAGTCTCAGTCTGTAACTTCTAAGACTCTCCCTTCTTCTCAACCTCAGACAGTCCCCTCTTCCCAGACATTGCCCCATGTAAAACCACATGCAACCCCAGCTGTACAGACTGTTCCTTCTACACAGTCTCTTCCAACACCTTTACAAGTGTTATCAACTCCTCAACCTCAGATTACAACAGCTGCTCAGTCTCATGCAACACCACCTGCCCAAACAGTTTCCAGCACAGCCTCACACACTGTTTTACACACTTCCACAGAACAACAACAGATCAAACCAGGCTTGTATCCCATGCACCCAAAAGGCACTAGTGCTCCCACTGTTCCCCTTGCTGTGAGCATGGCACCTGCACCATCATCATTACAATCCACAAGTTTGACAGGCCAGCAGTCCCGCCCGCCTCAGTCACTGCCTCACCAACGACTGCAGCAAACGTTGCAACAGCCTCAGTCGCCAAGTAGTCAAAGACAAGTAGCCTTTGCTTCAAAAATTGAAGATGAACAAAGTTATGCAGAAAAGCATAAACTTGAAAGTGTTGCTGGAAGCTCAAATAGTATTTATGGGACCACCCAGCAGCAACAGCACCTAAAACAGCAACAGCAGATATTTCAAGCACGGCAGGAGGCACAGAGAGCAGTCCAGCAACAACAGTTGCAGCTACAGCAACAGCAATTACAGCAACAACAGCTACAGCAACAGCAGCTACAGCAACAACAGCTACAGCAACAGCAGTTACAGCAACAGCAGTTACAGCAACAGCAGTTACAGCAGCAACAGCTACAACAGCAACAGCTACAACAACAACAGTTGCAACAGCAACGGCAGCAGCAGCAGTTGCAGCAACAGCATTTACAACAGCAGATCTATCAGACAAAGGAAGAAGCTCAGAGACACTTACATCAGCAGCAGATGCTTTTGCAGCAACAGCCCATATACCAGACACAGCAAGAGGTATTCCAGGCACGTCAACAGTTGCACCAGCAAACTGCACAAGCACAGCCTGTTATTACCTCTGCCGGTGTGATCATGGCATCTCAGGGAGCACCCATGTCTCCTAGAAGTCAGCGTGCTGGAGCCTATGTACACGTTCAAGGTCAGACGGCTCAGGTGGCAACACCTCCCCCACAGTCCACTCAGGGCACCCAGTCATCAGCTAAGCTTCCCCAGCGTCCTCAGAGTGCACATGGATACCCACCCGGGGGTACTACCTCCCGGGCACCCACCCCTGTGCAAGGTCCTGTAACGTCCAGTCCTAGGCGTGGGGCCCAACCCAGCACAATGGCCCTAACTCACCCTCACCTGCGCACAGATTCAGGTACTCACTTTAGTAGTGCACTGTCACAGGCACCATGTTTAGATCAAGACCTTGACCCTTCAACAGACCGTGTATTGTTAGCCTTGGCCCATGCCCGCTTAGCTTCCCAGAAACCTGTAATTTCTACTCACTCTAGTATGGTGTCAGCATCAGAGCAGGTTAAATATGGTAAACTTTCAAATGACTTTGCATCCAAAGGTAGTTTCAGATCAGATCATTTTAAAGTCTCAAATACTGAAATGGCCAGATCATTTCCTAGTCCATTTCAAAGAAATAATAGTTACAAATTGGCCACTGCCCCTTTGTCTGAAGCTACAAATAGTCTATTCCATCGAGGTGAAGGCCAAACCAATATCAGTTCTATGTATTATGAACTCCCA
>NW_028234411.1:22689560-22704560 GCF_977035675.1 Penaeus japonicus
AGGAGTGGATTATATTCATTAGCATTAAGTGTACAGTACTTTTAATTCTGGAAAACCTCTCCATGGCTAGTCTTAGTAATGACACATTTTGAAAAAGGAAGAGATGGGGACTTTTCTTACCATCACCCCTCATGGCTTTCTTTGAGCCACTGCAGGGGAGGTATTGGATTAGTCCTTCCTAAGGAACATTCTTTCTTTCTTTTTTTTATTTATTCAGTATCACGTTTCTTTTTCACTATGATTTATTATTATTTTTTCAAGATTTCTGAAGCTTTGCATAATATTAATGTTGGGAGTCACTGATGTAAGTAATGATTTATGACAAACCACTGATATTTGGTGGCTAAACATTGGCTAAATAAGTTATTGCTCTCTAGATTAGTCTTGTAAATGTAGTTAGTTTCTAAGAAGAGTTCCAAGAGGAACTTTTTTTTAATATTAAGAAAATTATGGTATGTCTTACATGATAGCTCTCTCTTTACCCTTTTGTGTAAACTCCAGGCAGGGTGGAAATAGTGGGAAAAGGGTTGGTGGAGGCATTATGGTGATGCTTGGTTTGTCTTCTGTTTGGTACACCAGGAAGGGTGAGCTGTCATGCTTATTGGAACAGGAGGTAGAGGCAGATATCAAATGTGAAAGTTTTTCCTTTTGTCTCTCTATTCTCGCTTTCTCTCTCGTCTCTTGATCAGACTTCTGAATCTGGGTTCATTCCATGTCAAGATTGCTGAGATAAGAACCTTTCAATGTGATTTTTCATTCAGCTGAGAGTCATAGCAGGGATCCCATCAGTTTGGGATATTTTAGTTTGCTTGTTTATGCTGTGTGTCAGTTGAAGTAAAATAGTTTTAGATGATTATTTATGGGATATTTAGAAGGGCACTTACAAGGGGGGAAATATGCAATATATACAATTGCTGCATACCTTCTCCATGGTATACTCCCAATTTGATATTGCATATCTTACATGAAGCAAAATGATTTTTCTAAGGACCATTGGTATCTGTTTTCTTTCCTGTGGGATTAGAGTTTAGCACATTGGACCTTCCCACCAACTCCACCTTGCCTGTTGTCTCTTTTTGATAGCCAGCATGTGAGGTCCACCATGCCTGTACCAAGTCCCTTAATATATGTGCCTCCCACCGATACAGTGTTTTTGTTTGCTCCTAGTTCCCTTGAATTTCAGAGATGAACCTTGCCAACTAGATTACTGGCTTGTGATCTGTTATGCGTACATACAAAATTTTAATGATCATCTTATACAGATTTCATACTGTAATTATGAGATTACAAAGCCAGAAAAAGGTGGCAGGATTTATCATGAGATGCTTATTACTTGCATGTCTGTCCGTGTGATCTGACCTGTGCCTGACCAGACTTGACTGCATGAACTAGTGACCATGTCTAAGCCTCAGCATGAATAGGCTAGATGATGCAACATTCACTTTACATTTCAGTTACAATGTTGACATAAACATGTACTTTTAATGAAATATCATTTTTGTATATGATATGTAATCACAAAACACAAAAAATATAATAAATTGATAATTGATAATGATATTAATGGTAATAGATAATCGAAGATGCTACAGGGAATATTTACCCAAAATTATGTCAAATCATGTTGTCAAAAAGCAAGAAATAAAGAATCTAAATTGATTTTTGCAACTGAAATACTTATTGTTATTAATTTTAGAAAGATTGTATGTTTAGATGTAAACAAAAGTATGATCAGGACAGTTGTTTGTGATCTACTGTGGTGTCTGTTATGTCTCCATGTGGAATGTGAGTATTATTAATTAACTGAAGCCTGTTCTGTTCCTGTTTAAACAATGATGGCACTGACATAAGCATCAACAATGCCAGAGTGATACACCTTCACTGAGTTATTTATGGTGCTTGTTTTTTATATATGTTTATAAACTGCTGGAAACCATGACTTAAGCTGACTGACCTGGACTAACCTTCTTTTTTCCTTATTTAAAAAAATGAAATGGAATTTTAATCATTCTTTTGCGATGCTGTGTTCATGCAACTCAGTTGTATGTAGTGAAATATGGTGAGTATTCTTAAACTTTCATGTTTGCAGAGTAATCAGCACTGTTTCTGATTATAAGTCAGTAATAAAGAATATGCAAAGTAATTCAATCAATATAAAGGCTCTTGTTTTACATTAAAATGTTACTCTGATAAGACTATAAACTGTCAGGAAAATCTTTATTTACAGATCTCTATGGTGCTTTTTCCTTAATGAAATGTATAATATTGGTGCAAATTAAAATCACATATTGCATGATATACTTGAGAGACTTTTCAAGATAAGGAATGAATTGAAATTATTTCAATTTAAAGTAGATCAATATCAGAACTCAAACAAGAGAATGTTCTAAAAGTGCATGTCTTAAAATAATCACTATCTTCAGGTATGATGTATGGGTCACAGCGCAGCCTCCAGAGTGTGGGCTTGGTTGTCGAGGGTCGGGGCGGAAGGGAGCAACAGCCTCCGCGTCCCATGTCCACCTCACCTCCTCCCTACAGCGACCACCACAATCTCATAGACAGTGATATATATGGCAGGATTGGGATGACCCGACATGTGCAAGTTGGCCAGACTTTGCCTGCTGGCTTTGGGAGGCACCAAAGGGGGTACAGCTCCCTACCACCCTCCAGGAGGCAGTCCTTTGATCCACAGATTGCTCAGCAGCAACAGCAGCAGCAACAGCAGCAGGAACAGCAACAAAAGCAGCAGCTGTTCAGGAGATCCAGTGTTGCTTCATACACAGGTGGAATGGACAGCAGGGGAGTAAGAAGGCCAGCTGCCTCCAATCCCAGCACACCAGAGAAAGTTTTAGACAAAAAGGATAAATCTAGCAAAAAGGACAAAGAGAAGGACAAGGAGAAAAAGAAGAAGGAAGCTAAGACTGAGAAATCACCAAAGAAAAAATGGTTCTGGACTTTGCCTTTAAGAAGAAAGAAGAAAAACAAGGAGGAGAGTACAGATGATGATGATGGAGGATTCAAAGCAGCTTCACAGAAAGGAGCAAGGAAACTGGTGCAAGCAGACGACTCCAGTTTTATACGCTATCCATCTCCCGACACTGGTTCTTCTGACATGAACTCCTCTTATTCTAGTGAAATGTCTGGGGATCATAGTTACCGGAGTAGTCCATCTGCTGAAGTATATTATTATAACCGTAGAGCACAGCATCAGACCCTACAACAGCAGCAACAGCAGCAACAACTGCAGCAGCAGCAACAGCTCCATCAGCAGCACCAGGCTAGTGTGGGTGTGGGACCAAGATCTCTACCTACAACACCAGTGTCTCCTCCTGATAGTAGTCAGTCATCCTTTGTTGCTGTCAATCCAACAGCCCAGAATGTAATATCTGAGGAGACAGAATTAAATGCATGTGATCTGTCTCGTGGACGGCGCTACATGAGTCGAGAGGAATTGTATGCTGCCATGCGTCACCCTCAGTATTATAATTATCATAGAGGTACAGTGGCTGGTCCCACAGGGGATTTCACCAGTCAAAATAACACTCCTACATCTAGTCGCAGCACTTCCCCAGCTGTATTTGGAGTGAGCCCCCTGCCATCATACACTGTAAGACCTCAGGCACAAACCACCTATGGTGCTTGGCCTCCTGACCAACAGGTGCCCCAACAACCTGGGAGTTCACACAGAGAGTCACCATCACTTTATCAGACCCAACCCAGTGCACAGGATGATGACTCTCCTACAGAAGTGGAGCCTCCTTTACCATATCAGAATTTATCAGAGGAAGCTTCTATGAAGTATGAACCTTCAAAACCCAGTCAGCTTTCTGCAGGTAAATCTGGTAGTACTCAGAATCAACAGATGCAATCAACACTATCTCAGCAAAATCAGCAGTCTCTTTCATCTACACCAAAACAAACAACGCGAGTGGACTTCAAGAAGATGATTCTCAACCAGAGTATGAGTTCTGCAGGGGGGAACCAGAGAATATCAGCAGTAGAGATGTTGAAAGCATCTCGTCCGGGCATTTATGGGTATTCGCCACCACCTGCTCCTGTTGTGAAACCCCCTCAACCAGTACCTACACCTGTTAGAAGTGAAGGTGTTATCATGCCTCCTTCCTCTCGCAACACAGCCCGAGCACTCCTGTTCCAGAGTCGATTTGGCAGTGGCCGCAGGTTCCGCACTCCCAAAACAGAGATTATCAGTACAACTATTTTGGAGGACCATGGAGGAGAGGAATTTGAAGAGGAGGAGGAGGATGAAGAGGAAGATGAAGATGATGAGGAGGAAGAGGATAGCAGTGTGGGAAGCCCAGAACGGAGGAATGTCCAAAGTGTGAGAGGCCCTTTAACTCGGGCTTACAGTGAACCATGCAGTTCTCAAGTAGCAGCATCATATTCACCTTCATCTTCCCCTGTTCAAAATGTTGAAGAGGTTGCCCATTCTACTCCTAATACAACACTTGATCAACCTCCACAACCACCAGATGTATCCATGATTACCTCTGACATAACACAGGAGGGGGAGCAATCTACTGCACAGAATAATAATAATACGGAGGAAAAGGAATCAATGGAAACGGCCCTCTGACATGAGGCTTAATCTAGTCGTAATTGATGATGAATAATGATGCTCAAATATTTTATACCTGCTTTTGGGAGACAACAGCCTGTTGACCCTTTTTTTTCTTGTGCTGGCTGGTGAGCTAAGCTTATTTATGCTGATGGTAATATGACTAGTACTTAATACTTTTTTCTTTCTTTTTTCTTTCTTTTTTCCCTATGACCATTGTCATCTTAATGTGACATTTTTGTGCTTTGTCTTCAAAATTTCACAGTTTCTGTCATAACTTTAGCTTTAACAACATATATAGAAAACTTTCATGTTGTCAGTCTAAAAATTAGATATTGTCACTTTAGCTGTATTTTTTAAAGGAATGCTCTGATGTGTTAAATGATTTGCATTGTACACAACTCACCAATTGTGCCCTCCCACCCCATTGGTGTAGTGCCAATAGATTGGCTGTGGATGGGCAGTATTGGTGACAGAAAGTGTCGAACCTATGAGCAGTTTACCCTCAGACCTCTGCAAGACTGACATATTGCCAGCCTTCAAGCATGCATGCTCTTAGGGCTTTGGGGTTTTATATATAGGTTCTTGTATCTGTGTTTCATAAATATATATTTTTCTTGTCTGATGTTTAGTAAACTTAACTTGATCCAGGCTGTTGTCTTGATTGAATGTTGATGCATCACTGCAGTCTTCACTTTGTTACACTTACAAATCCAATTTCATTCCAATTTGTTGGTTTCAAAGCTGGAGGTGATGTGTAATTTGTATATGATTCATACTTGTAAGATTTAAACACATCTTCATTCATCAGCTCGTACAACCAACAGAACTGTTCATTAGTATGAAAGAAGTCGGGTATTTTGACTCTAAAAGCCAGGAATATTTTTTTTTCTTAATTATGAGACAGATTATTGTAGTGTTGAAATGGATTTGAAATTGCTGATTTTCTCTGGAATATATAACTGGATTTTATCTGGAATGTAATGCTGTCTGTAGTGTAAGTTATAGTGAGGAGATTTTGTGTCTTTTGAAATCTGCTGCACCTTGGTTTCTGCTCAGCTGCCCAAGGAAATACAAAGGTACTACTCGTCTCAGGGGTACACACAGTCTTGCACAACCAGCTCCTGTTTGTGCAGCAGGCCAAAGTCATGCATTATTCCATTGAACTTTGGACCATGTGACCTTCAACCATAAGCACAAAGTCATTTATACAATCCAGAAAGCACCAGACATCTCATGTTTTACCATAGTGTCAGATGACCATTTTACTTGTAGGATTTATACAAGGAGGAAGTTGGATTACAACTGTCAACAGTATTTTTGCTGCTGTATCTCATTTAGATGGGCAGGTTCAGTGCATATGCAAGGAAATGCATAGCAGAAATATTTTTATGTATATTTAATTTATTGGTTTATATCCAATTTTGTAACTGTGAAGGACTTAGTCAATATTCTCACTTAGCAGAATTATGATCTCAATAACTGAATTTTTATTTAAGGTAAATGCTCTCCTTTCTACTCATTAAAGTTCCTTAACATTCCCAAAAGACACAGACTATTCCATACTTACTAAACTAACCAATTTTAGGTTTTGAAAGCCTAAAGATTGAACACATTGTCTGAATTAGGAAGTGCCTTTTTGTCCCTTGATCAGTTCAGCCATGTATCATTTGTTGTAGCAATAACTTATATCTTGTAAATATTGTATATTGATCATACAGGCTTATAGGATAGGCAACTCCTGTCCCTGTATTTAGTTTTTTACTGGACTGTATAATTATGCTTTAGCCATGTTAGACTTACTGTGTATCCTTTAAAGCTGGTTTCTTAGGACTGAAACCAAAGTATTTTTCCTGTCTTGAAGAATTTCAATAAATATGAGCTTGAGAATGACTTAAGCTCTCTGCTCAAACACAGGATACATTGATAAAGACACTTTTGTAATTAGTGCTTCATATTTTTATTTTATTTTTCACTGTGTTTTAATTCCCAGTATGTTACAATTTAAGTAAATATTCTGTAAAGAAAAAAATATTGTAAGATGGTTTTTATCTCAGGTCATGATACCTGACAGTTGTCAGTTAACTACTACTGTACCAATAATTTATGTAATACTGTATTTTAAAATTGATGCCAAATTATAAAAGTATAAACAGTGAATAATAGCAGGAAAACAAATTGTGCTGTTTATTGCCATTGCTGAGTCTTCCTTCATGACATTTACAGTCTGTGAACATGACACCAAAGTTGAGCTGCACCTTGGAAGATCCTTTGCATATACTTCTTGCAACTGTATGTTTTTGAGTTTCCTTGGGGTTAGCAATAAAGACATGACCTAGAATTGGCTTTATTTTGGAAAAAAAAAAATCTCAACTTATTAACCTGTACAACATTCTCATTGTGAGGGCAGTATTTTCAACCTGAATTGAATGAATGAAAATACAGTGACAATCAGTTACATACTTTGGAACTTCCATGTGTTGCCCAAAGTAATCTCCAAAACAAGTGTTGCATTTCTTGTCACTGACTCAAAACAGAATCTGTTTACTTGTCTGTCACAGCCAAGATCAAAATTACCCGAATACCCATGTCGTTGATTTGTATCGTAGACCCAGAGTTACCCTTTTTTACTGTTGAGCAATCACTATGAAGGAGAAATGTAGATCTGATATTTCTTCAATGTATTTCTATCAGTATAGGATTCAACATGTACTTCAGGTAAATTCTTATTTGAGAGTTTATGTATGAAATTAGTAGCAAAGGATAGTATGACAAGAAATAATTTAGGAACTTTATCTAGTAGTATATGAGAGTCTTTGCTTTCATTACTAGAATTCAAGGTCCAAGTCCAGCAAATCAAATATTTGTTAGGAAAGCAATAGAGTAAAAACTCGTGTATTGCATCCACTGTTTCTGTATATTGTGATATCAACCATTTGGCGAAGTATAGATGTGACAATCTATAATGCTGGATAATATTTTAGAGGAAAATCAGCCTAATCCCCTTTCCCCTTGTCACCATAGTTTAGAGTGATATTAATTCAGCCTGCTAAAACTAGGTAATATGAAATAAGAAGTTTGCTGATATCTGTTAACTGTTGTTTTACAGACCCAATAATATACACAAATAGTACACATTACTGACAGAGTTTCAAAGAAATCAATAAGTACCTGCATTAACCCTATGACGACGGTGCGTCACACTTGTGTGACACAGCCAAACTCCCGATGCCGGGGCGTCATGCGATTGTGACAATTACAATGCAATATTGCAATCGCCCGGCATAGGGGACTTCGCGTAGCGAGTGCCCCGTCGGGAAAGGGTTAACTAATGATTATTACTTTCACATGACAAATGCTGCTGGCTTTTGCATTGTGACAAAATACAATATCCCTTTCATTGCTAACACAATGCTTTTGGCTCTATATTTTCACTGTATGTATATGTATTTATATTTGTGCATATGTAAATACTGTCAGCATTTACAGATTAGATTGGTTTGGGGAGGAAGTATGCAGTGGGAAATATGTAAATAATTAAGCCAAGGAGATAATTAATTCGATTTTGGGAACAGAAGATGAAGAAATATAGAAATTCTATAATATCACTGAAATATTTTAAAGTTACATTTATAATACATCAATATATTACTTAATATGATACAAAGTAAATTAAATTGAAGAATTGGCAACATCCCTTGACTTTGGAAAAGTAAAACAATTTAAATATATAATCTCAAACAGAGAAGTGATGTAATATCATATACACTCACTGCAGAAACTGGAGAAAATAATAAAACCAACATTATTTAAATGCTATTTATGTAAGAATGATAAAATGAAAATTGAATCATACGTAAATGATGTTAATATCCTAGTAGCTTGGTTTGTATTCTGATTTTAAGATCAGTGAGTACATCTGAGTTTTTTTATTGTTATTATTATTGTTGTTACTATTTCCAAGCATTGAACAGTACCAAGAAACTGACCCTATTGTATCATTCATTATTTAGAAACTATGGCATAATATATCCTAAACATAGAATGGGATATTCCTCCAAAGATTATTTAATCTTGCTTAGAATTGCAGTAGATTGATATAATATCTGAAAATGAAAAGCACCCTCTTATTTGAGGAATTTCTCGTCAGGAATATCTCGGTCACAAACTTTTGAAAGTTGAACGTACCTACAGGAATTTTCCACTCTTCCTCTCCTAGAAGTTAGAAATCTATAGCAACTCCTATGCTGAGTCTGGAAAGTGGGACTGAACTATAAGAGAAAATCTCATCTTAAACAAAATTATTTACAACTAATTTTTGAATGAAAAAAGAAACTGTCCCACACATCTAAACAAATCCAATCAAATAGAGTTTAATAATAGTTAGCAGAGTGAATTTATTTTGTATGAACAAGCACTTCCAGTGAGAAAACTGAACATTTTTGTGTGTGTAAAAAAGATCATATAAACAGTTTTGAAGAATCTCGGGAAAAAGAAGTACGCTTTAATAGTACAACATTTGCATATTTAAATCAGCCTATAGTACTTTTGATGAAGAGAAAAATATATTGAATGCTTTTTACCACTGTTCTTTGCAGTATTAAAGCTGTCTATGGGTTATGTAGATAAACCGGCTTTTTAGGGAGTGTTAACACTTTTACACTTTGATTGTAGTTGTACATTTAAAGTGTGATTTTCAGAATGAAGTAAATACAAAATGTCATTAGACACGTGATATCAATAATAGAGATACTTTGTCTGTAAAACCTTTATGGGACATAAAGGTAATGAAGAACACCCTCACAAAAATACACCATATAACAGATACCGGTTATTGCAGACCAATGAAACTCGAGATCTGCAAGTGCCTACATTGTGCAAACTCTCAGACTGACTAACTGGCTATATCGCATTACTCTTAGAAACCCTAGAAATATAGAAAATTTGGCAAGACATTTTATACCTATTAAAGATTATTAAACTGAAAATGTAAAGATATTTTTCCATGCATAGGTTACTCAAAATAAACATACTATAGAAAACTAATGATTGTTTTTTGAATAAGAGGTGTTCAACAGTACATTACAAAACTGAGGATACTGAGGAGAAAAGGTAATTTGGAACCGAAATATTCAAAAGGGGAAGACCAAACGAGACAAGTCACTGTTTTTCGCGCATCTCTAACTCAATTGGAAAAAATAACTAAAAAGGGTGAATTTAGTTCAGAGTATGCATGAAAAGAAACCTAATACTCCTTTGTTACTACAAAAAAAAAAATTAAGCAATTCACTTATCACATTTAAGCTCAAATAACTCCAAGGGATTCCTGAAGTTAGCTTCAACTACACACCACCTGTCCCCATAAGGACTTTTTTGATATATCGCCCTGTGCCGTGTATGGAATCCTGACCCCATATCGAACCACTCGTTCCCAATCAGTAGGAAGAAGAGCAATGGAATGTCATACATCTTGCCACATTTGGGTGTAGGCTGACTAGTTAAATTCAGAGAGATTTACGAAGAAGGCGTTTCGTGATTAGAGTTCCTAAATAGTGCATGAATATGAATGATTTTTGAGCGGGAAGATCAAGAGGTTCGTCTGGTGACTCCAAACGGGCCCGCCTTTCGTATCTACGTGCGTGCAGGATATGCAGTCAAACTTTAGAGCTAGTGCCTAATAAAATATGTGTAATTATCGTACAATTGGAACATGATCTTAGTTTATTGCAATGGCGTCATGATGCTCCTCGTTAAATGACGTACGAAGAGATCCCGATATCTAAAGCCGTTCTTGTGAAATAATTCACTTTGCCTGAATTACTGTTTTATACTTTAAGAAGCTAAAAAATGCTAATATGCAAGTTGATCCATATGTAATGTGCTGAAAACAATTCATGAATAATGTGGAATATTATCCTCCCATCGGCCCGACGTCTACCAATGCTCGGCTTGGCTGGTTCCGTCGGGATCATAAACCGAATACCAAATTTCATTTTTGGATGGAAAACCTCATAAAACACCGTTGGTTTTCGTATTCACGATAATATGGTTCAGGAAAGACTCACCGAACGTCAGTGTCTATACACCTGGGGCTAGGCCAGTAGTTGATCAATTTCCCCGGCTTCACCATGACCGTCTGTCGTATCTGGTGCATGATAGAAGACACTATTCTATACAGTTAAAAGGCAGAGTAGAGGTCCAGCCGATATCGGGGCCGACCGTCGCTAGCAGCTGACGACCGGCTGACGTTGGTTGGACGTCAGCATGCTAGCGGGATACATAACGGTATAATTTCATTAATCAGCCCATAATTACACAATTTACAATACGTAAATAGTTGATTTTATATATCTATATTTAAAGTATATATATATATTATATATATATATGTATGTATATATGTATGTATATATGTATGTATATATGTATGTATATATGTATATATATGTATATATGTATATATATGTATATATGTATATATGTATATATATACATTGTTACGTAGCTTTTGTTCTTTAGCAATGACATCGGTTGTTCCAGAACAGGGTGCATAACGGAACCCAATCTAAGTAAAATAAATTGATGTCAAGTATGATCGAAAGAGTAATTATCTTTTTGTTCCTTTTAAATTACGATTATATTTCCTTCAATATTCATTTGTATATAGATGTCCTTATTTTCAACTTTGTTGCACTCACTGACGTTATAACTCACTGCTTGTTACCATATTCTTACGATCTATTCATATTCTTATTCATTATTATTTCTTATTTTAGTTTAATTAAGACAGTATAATTTGTTTATCAGTAGTATAGCATGTAATATAAATTAGAAATTAAGGTAGGAGTTTTAAAGTCACTTTTCAACTGATTTACATAAATTATATTTACACCTTCACCGGTAGGACAAACAAATTCACAAAAATATGCATAATTCTTGAGCACATTCATTCAGACACTTCAATGATAATAATGATAACATAGAATAATATATATACATACATATATGACAATAAATCAGGGCAACTTACAATAATAAGTATAAAATATCGTAACCACAACCCGGCTCCGCCGACCACCGACCAGCCATCGTCACCTCCTTCCACTACCTTGTCCAAGGTCGTTCTCCCTCCTTCAACCGTAGCTACCCCCTACAACCCCTTAAAGAGTCGAATAGACCGAAACCCAAATCTTTAGTGTCGTCGAACAAGTTCCGAGTCCTGTCAGTCCGTCACTGTCTCGAGGATAACATTATGAGGTCATCTATGGAGATCATGCAGGGGCTGTCATGCACAGGTCGATGGTCGAGTGGGCGTTCAGGGTCAGCCATGTAATACCTCCCTCCTTAAAAGAAAAAAAGTGTTACTTTTTTCACAGTTAACATCTCATATCATAGTGCATGATATAGGGGATATCAGTCATGACCTTTCCTTTAATTATTCCATAGAATTAATCATTATACACAACAGTACATTACCATTGCTTGAATTACAGAAACCTTCTCAGGGAGATAGAGAGAAGATTAGTTTATACAAAACAAATATAGATAATTGGAAACCGAATATAAAGCATGTTAAATAAAACTTTTTTACAACCATTATTCTTAGCTTATCCTCGGGACAAAGCATCAGCCAATACATTTTCTTTTCCCCTTATATGGTTAACATTAAGGTTATATTTTTGAAGCTCTAAACTCCACCTTAGAATTCTCTGGTTCTTGCAACTCATTTTAGATATGAATGTTTAAGGATTATGATCCGTATAAATCTTTACAGCTTCCTTAGTAGGATATAAATATACTTCAAAAGTGCCTCAAAGCTAAAATTAGAGCAAGTGTCTTTCTCTATGGTAGAGTAATTTCTTTGATGCTTATTAAATTTCTTAGAAAAATAACCAACTGGATGATCAATGCCAGCTGTATCAGCCTGACATAACACTGCCCCAGCCCCATTGTCACTAGCGTCTACACAGAGCGTGAAACTCTTGTCAAAATCAGGTGAGATGAGGATAGGTGAGGCTATCAACATGGCTTTAATCGTCTTGAATGCATTTTCACATGAATTTGACCAAGTAAACTTAACCGCTTTCTTTAATAAGTCGGTTAATGGAGCAACAATATCAGAAAAATTCATCACAAACCTTCTATAATAGCCAGCCATGCCGAGAAACCTCATCACCTCTCTCTTCGATTTTGGTGCTGGATATTTATCAATGGCATCAATCTTGCTATTCAAAGGCTTAACTTGTCCTTGGCCAACAGTATATCCTAGGTAAGTGACGCGTGCATGAGCGAAATCACTCTTGGCAAGGTTTACCGTTAGGTTAGCTGCAGCGAGCCTTTCAAACAGTGCCTGCAGCCTCTCCAGATGCTCCATCCAGGTTTCACTAAAAATTACTATATCATCCAGATAAGCTTTACATCCATCTAATCCTGAAATTAGACCATTGATTAAACGCTGGAAGGTTGCGGGAGCTGTTTTTAAACCAAACGGCATTACACAATATTGAAAAAGTCCCACTGGTGTCACAAATGAAGATATTTTTTTCGCTCTTTCAGTCAAGGGAATCTGCCAGTACCCCTTTAACATGTCTATCTTGGTTACATACTTTGCCTTGCCCACATGGTCAATACAGTCATCAATACGAGGTATAGGATAAGAATCATCCCTAGTTAGGGTATTCACCTTCCTGAAGTCTGTACAGAATCGAATTCCTCCATCAGCCTTGGGTACTAAAATACATGGGGAACTCCAGGCACTCACACTTGGCTCAATGATTCCATTTTCCAACATGTATCGGATCTCATCTCTCAACTGGCTACATTTTGTGGGATTAACTCTGTATGGATGTTGTTTTATTGGGCCTTTACCACCAACATCTATATCATGATACATTAGACTAGTGCGACCCGGAACATCAGAAAATAGAGATGAAAATTCCAAAAGTAATTTAGTTAATTATTGTTGTTTATATAAATCAAGATGTCCAAGCTTACTTTCTAAATTATTAAGAACATCTGAATTAACCAATTTAGAGTGAGGTACATTGAAAAGAGGATCATGGTCATTCTCGTGATCATTACTGATTACGTTCTTCACTTCATTAAGCATGATTACATTACCATCTTTACATTTTCTTATAGGTGGCTCTTTTCGTTCTACATACTTCTTTATCTGATTAACATGGCAAAGTCGTGACTGTTTACGTTTACCAGGAGTCTGAATAACATAATTAAGGTCACTTAGCTTTTTCTCCACAATACAAGGTCCAAAATAGCGAGCCTTCAGTGATTGCCCAGGGACGGGTAGAAAGACGAGTACCTTTTCTCCTGGTGAAAATGATCGTGACTGAGCATCTCTGTCGTACCACATCTTCATCCGTCTCTGTGCCTCACCGAGATTCGCTCTTGCCAGCTCACAAACTGTTAAGTTTCAATCGAAAATCCATTACATGCTTCAGTACATCAGATTTATCATCATTATTCAGCCATCTTTCTTTCAACATCTTGAGCGGACCTCTTACCTCATGCCCAAACACAAGCTCAAATGGGGTAAACCCCAGTGTATCCTGTACACACTCCCTAATGGCAAACAACAAGAGTG
Source organism: Penaeus japonicus (assembly GCF_977035675.1). Taxonomy (NCBI): domain Eukaryota; kingdom Metazoa; phylum Arthropoda; class Malacostraca; order Decapoda; family Penaeidae; genus Penaeus; species Penaeus japonicus. The sequence continues at coordinate 22,703,738 of NW_028234411.1, forward strand.
GAACCATATCATCCCACTGTTCCTCCGTCTCATGGCAGTAAATCCGTACCATATTTTTTAATGTCTGGTGGAACCTCTCCAGTGCGCCCTGCGACTCTGGGTGATAAGCGCTTGACACTTGATGCTGTATGCCCATCCGTCGCATGGCTGACCGGAACACTTTAGAAAGGAAGTTACTGCCCTGATCGGACTGAATCACCTTAGGTAACCCATATGTACAAAAGAATTTCATTAGTTCCTTGACAATTCTATTGCCACTAATATTACGTAAAGGAATCGCCTCAGGATACCGAGTGTTGGAACACATGATAGTGAGGAGGTAATTATTCCCAGACTTTGTTTTGGGGAGTGGGCCAACGCAGTCTATAATTACGTGACTGAAAGGTTCAGAGATCGCAGGAATTGGATACAGGGGTGCAACAGGAATTTTCTGATTAGGTTTTCCCACGACCTGGCACTGATGACACGATTTACAATACTTTACTACATCTTTGCGTAGTCCCGGCCAATAAAAATGGCTCATTATTTTTCTACACGTTTTATTAATACCCATGTGACCTGACAACGGTGAATCATGTGCAAGGCTGAGGATCTGTGATCTATAGGGTACTGGAACAACGACCTGGTGTATTACCTGCCACTCGCCTCCTGCACCCACGTGGCGAGGCCTCCATTTTCTCATCAAGATGCCATCCTTCTTATAGTAACCCGTAGGTACTCCTGACACCTCAGCTTCTGACCAAGCTAATTCAGCAATTTTACACAGTTCTGCGTCACATTTTTGCTGATCTACAAGCCTCCCTTTGTCAACAGGGAAACCACT
>NW_028234411.1:22712060-22722060 GCF_977035675.1 Penaeus japonicus
TATGTATGTACATATCCGAATCCAGGTAGGAACATTCGTGCTTTCGTGTGTTTTGGCGCCCGAGACCCCTCCCATTGCATAGTTCAGGATAACTAGCAATGTGATAACAGGGTTTATGTCCTTGGGCAGTCATATAACTTTTACTCTCAAACCCAATCTTAAGAACGCATATAAATGGTCACAAAACCTGGAAGTGACCCTCCAACCAGCTCTGCTCTGACACCGACTACAGTGCCACCTTGCGCCATGGATTGAAACTTTTCCAAAGTCTCTATCTAGATTCCTCATTCAACTAGCACAAATATAATTACTTAATGTAAATTCGGACTGTCATTGATTCTGACCAGGTGACAAAAAAAGGAAAATAGGAAAATGTTATTTGACGGGCAGGAACACTAAAGTGGCTTCGTATGGCAACTAATTAGGACTTTTATTACCCATGAGTCACATCATGTTTCAGATTCTATTTAATACTGCGGCGGGGGGGGGGGGGGCATCGTCCGCCAGCACCGGGCAGGCGGCGGGCCTTAATAAAATTTTGAGGACGTGTAGAGTGTCACACCGTCATGCGTCACTCCTCGACTACTCTAAGTACACTCTTTATTTCACCCATTTGGCGCCCCTCCCCCATGCACCAATTCTGTGGCTCCCCAAGAATTCCCCACAGAATGCTTTTAGTTCGACCATGTCTGTTTTATATCAAAACGTCCAAAGACGTGACCTGGCGTCGGACAATCAGACATCCAGCAGACATGGGCCGGTCAGAGGGAGGTATAAACTGCACGAGGCCTTGTTTTAAAAGGAGATAAAAATAACGATTAATAACAGAAGAATGGCAATTTTGTGTTGTACTGCTTCAGGACTAAGGGCTAATGTCTACTGTCAAGACTTTCAAGTGAGATTACTATTGTTTCTTGGAGATAATGCATCTTTTAAAGCTTCCAAGAGACTATGCCATGCTTCTTGGATTATCATTAATGTACAATCATGTATGCTGACAATCAACTAGATGACAGCATTGTATATTCAAGCTAATTTCCCAGAGATTACAAGTGATAATAAAACAAATATAATCTATTTACATTTATTTTTTGTAAGAAGTAAAAACTGAGCGTCCCTGATCATAGAATGAGTGAGACCAGAACATTTAAAAACCATCTTTGAGGAGCTTGACAAAATGCAGGTAAAAAAGAATATTTTTTTGAAGAATGTGAACAAGGTCCTCTTTTGAATATTTCAACATATGGATGCTTAAAATATTTAAACAGGTCAAATTGCTATTAAAATACAATTATAAGGTATTGTTCACAAGCTTCTCTCTTTATTAATATCTTTCCCTGTAATATTGAAAGTCACCCAATGCTTAAGAATAAGAAGAAAGGAACGATTGCCACTCAACCAAGTTCCGACCAACCAATCAGGCTTTTGTCCTTGGTTTTTGAAAAGACTCCTGATGTTTCCACTAGGAGTCCAGTGGAAAAAAAATGCAAATGATATGAGTGAAAGGTGCCTGTGGGCCCTGGCACACCAATGCAGAAAGAAGGTCGTCATCGGAAAATGATTAAAGTTCGTATTGGAGACGATCAGTTGTTTCCTGTTGTGGGATGGCACAAGAAGCTACTTACAAATAAGGAGAAGGAGGAATGAACTGAGGACATGCATTATGTGCAAAATGAGAGCTAATTCCTAAGCTTTCAGTAAAGAAAGTCAACGTTATGAAGTAAGATAAATGTAAAATGTGGTAAATTATGAATTGTAATAAATAAATACAGCAAAGTTATTGATAGCCTAGTTTCATAGGGTTACTATAGTAACATTGCATTTACAAATGTCAACAATTTCTTGTAGCTATTTGACACTAGGAAGATCTTTTACTGACTAGACTGCAACAAATATTGAATACTTTCACTGGACAGCAAAACTGACAACAGAATATAATAACAGAAAATGAACATGGAAGGCTTTTTCATATATGAAAAAGAGTAACAGGGAAATATTATTGTTCTCTGTGAAACTACAAGAGTTCTGGTAGATAATGCAAGATATCTTCAGAAGATATGACCTCATGTTGGAAGAGTTTAAGGCTCTGGTGGTTATGTGATGCTCTAATGAAAGGATAAGAGTGTTGTGAAGGTAATGATGTCTGATGAGAGAAAAAACAAATTATGGGATAACATATAATCTCATAAAAGAAGGATACATAGATAATGATGATTAAGCTCTGACATATATCTATGGTGCAAGTTTACTTTTTCTTTAGGAATAAAGCAAATGATAAGGTTGAGGGGGTTCACTTAGAAGGGAAAGACTTGGAAAAGGATGATCTGGGCGGTGAGAAGGATTCGGGGAGGAGGAACAGGTTCTGGTCAGAGGGATGTTTCCTGCATGTGATAAAGACTTGCTCAAAAGGGAATAGAGTTCTGGCTAATGGAAAGGATATTCTTTATGAGGGATGAAGATGAAATGTAAGAAAAACAATGTTTCATCTGCTGGATATATTACACTTCTCGCACAACCAGCTGTCTGACTTATATTCTCTAAAGTTTCATGATAAAAATATACACAACAGACTTGGTTAAACCAAGAACAGGTTTATAATTACAATATGAGGATTTCAGTCATATTCTTAACTTAATCATAAAAACACTATAAAACTTATTACAGATCATCAATCAACCAAAAAAGGGTCTATATTACAAATATTCTAATACTAAAAGACTTTTCAAAATTACGTTTCATTCTATCACAATGCTACAAAACTTATGTAGCGGAGATAAATGTATACGAGTTATTTTTCTCCCAAACCACAAAGTGTATCAATGCTTCTACTCATCTCTAAAATGTTTATTGCTCCAGTTCCAAAAACCATGTTCAGGCATTTACTGAGTTCATAAATGAAGAATGGCAAAAATTATGAAAACAGCACCTACTCATGACTTCGATAATAATAAAAATAAAAAAAAATAAATGAATGAATTAAAAAAAAAGGATAAACCAAGTATAATTTCAATCATAACACGATTCAAAATGTATCGTCTATACTGACGTCCTCACTGGCTCAGTAGCTAAGGTCTTGCTTGTGATAATCTCTAGGTTGATGTCATATATGAACCTTCTTAGTACATATATTCAATCCCTTGGCTTCATTTTGGGTTTGAAGATGCAGTAAGAGAAAGCTTGTTTACACTGGATAGTCAAAACTATGATTTCAAAAACTTGTGTTCATCTTTCTTGCCATCACTAGAGTTTGAGTCATAGGAAAAGGCACAATTTCAATGCATAAAAATAACAGCATGGCTTCTTTCAATTGCTTTTAGTTAAATTGAATGACATGCAACAAAAGTGCCTCATTCAGAAAGAAATAGAGAAATGAATTGACTCCTAATCAAACGATCTGAGATAAGTTTTAAGTTCACGTTGATTAATAATTGCATGATAAACAAGGAAAGTCACACACACCTTCCCGTAACTGCCACAGTTTAGACCATTGAACAAGAAAAGAGAGAAATGTGCTGAAAGTTGCAAATAACTGAATACCTCAAAGATGTTTGGTAAATTGCTTGGCATCTTAGGGTAAATAGTAAATTTTCTCTTAATAAATATTACATAATGTGTTTCTTTATTCAATGTAATTACTATCTATATTATTACCTATATGAAAAAAGTCACTTTAAACTTGCTATGAAACTTAACTTCTGTTGCATAAAGTGTTCCATTGTTCCCCAAATATCATGTTACATTTTCAAGTCATCAAGACAGTACTACGTAATATCTCAGTAGTTTGCATAGATTTCTTAGATATGGCTATCGTATATTGATAAATTATACATCTGAATAAACTCTATTGATTCTACTACTATGGGTAGCAGTTGATTCTCAACTATTGATCTTATATATGGACATAAAAAAATATTCAGTATGACTTACCGCAATATACATAATAATTGCAACTGGTATGATTTAATCCAATGTTGGAAAATTATAACATTCAAAACTAAATATGTTGAATATCAGAGAAACCATAGCGATATATTCAAACAAATGCATTTGCATATGTGGGCATATGTATGTGCACAGGAAGTGTATGGGAGTGTCTGGTATGTGGTTTGCATATGTTTGGTAAGGCATGTGTGGTCGGTGGTTCGTAATGTGAAAATGTTATGTGTGGTTGGTGGTTTGTATGTGATCAGTGGTGCATGGTTGGTCTGTGGTACATGTTTGTGTGGTGTATGTATTTGCATCTGTTCAAACACATCCATTTGAATATATGTATGAATGTATATATGCATGCATGAGGATGTGTGCATGTAAGTATGTGTTTGCTTGTATGTGAAATCCTTAAATCCAATTTTTGAATAGTTGAAAAAAGTGAACTGTTCGAAAGAATGATTATTCAGTTCTAAAAAATACAATAATATTTTCCTATCAGAGAACCCTTTTTTTCCTTCATATAATGTTAGAGTTAAAAGACTTACAAACAAGCACACAAAAGCAAACACACATGTTATATGGGTACACATGAATACAAATGCTTACAAATGAAATACTATTATTGTTATATATTTCCATGATCATCAGTCTTATTAATTCAAATGCATAATAAGCAGCCTTGTCAATGCAAGAAACTAATTTGTTCTCTGTATAAATACATTTCTTTCCAAAAAATGTTCTATGCTATTGTCCATACACCAAAATTAACACTATAATAATAAAGAGCGTAAATATATACAACAAAAATAAACTATAATATTCTCTACTTTTTAATGGAAATATAAGTAAAATTTTATGACTGGATTTCTTTTTTTCTTCTAAATATTAAATAATGTTTCAATAGACTATATAGTAAACAATCAACAGTACATATTGCATTATCCTACATTGCAACTGTTATAGCAATCTTCAATTATAAATCTAAGATGAGTTGTGAACCATTAACTAACTGCTACCCATAGCAAAAAGGTCCTTTCATACACAGAGTTAGAGGCAGACCAAGATTTTCAAATTACGTGAATCCATCCGAAGTTTTCCAGTAATAATTAGTATGCATAGAGGAGGTACAACGCAGGGCAATTTTGCTTCAAATATATCGCAAGTAAATAATCCCCCCATAATATATAACGTTTACAAGCTGGACATGATAATCATTTACTTCCAAATCTTTACACAATTTCTCTCTTTTCTAATTCAACAGTCTAAAAAAAACAGTAGTAAAAGCACTGACATATCTAAATAATCACCATGTTGTTATGAAAGATTTGGCATTTTGTTGGAGAGTAAAGTTCCCAATACACTCAAAAATTCACACAAAGGAAGAACCTCACTAAGAACATCCTAAGAAGGCGTAAGGCTCAGGTGGGTTTAAGATCTTCTAGAAAGGCCAAAATCTAGCAATTTATGAGTATGAAAAATGGAATACGTAACATTCAAAAGCCGCAGAAAGGGATGTTATTTCTGGAACAACTGAACAGTTTCGATTAAAAGTATGTTGATAGTATATGTGGCCAATGAAGGAAGTCTTTAAGTCTAAACTGCGTGCTAATATAGGAATGGAAAATTGCACAGGATAATAGATTACGTAATAATTGTGGTATAATATCCAGGCTGGATTGAGGACATTCTATGATTATTTTTTAAAGATAAAAAAGGCTAATGGCATCAGAATACTTTAGATAATCAGTATGATTTTGTCATAATTGGATTTTTTGCCAATATGCTTAATAAAGTTCAACTTAATAACCAGATAAAACTAAAGAGGAATTCCACTTCTGAAGTGATTAAACTGGTACAAGAATTTAAAACTTTTTAAAACGTTTAACAGGGGTCGGTGATCCTCAAGCAAGACTGTAATGGACAAATAACAAATAAAAAACAAGAGAGACAACAGTGTCTTGATGTATGCCTTGTTCTCTGCCCATTCTGAACTTTGGGTAACTGTATCAGTTCTGTACCACAATAATCATATTCTAGCACCATACAATGACAAGATTAAGGCATACTTACCTTAAATCACTGTGACTATCTTATGGATACAGTTACCAAAACTTTATGGTACCAGAAAGTCAAAATGGACAGAAAATACAGCTTGCCTCTAACACAAACGATATATAAATTGAATCTAATATACATTCTGAAACAACATTTGAGTTAAAAGTTTTCATTGTCATTAATTCAATCAGATCTATTTTTATGGCACTTGGAATATACTGTACTTTTGGTAAATGATAAAAACTAACCATAAAATTCTATTATTATTCTCTGCCTCTCAACTGTTGTTTTAGCTTATATATATATGTATATATCTATTCCTCACAAGACTAAAGGAGAAAGACAACCCAGAAAACTGAAGCCCTACTTACGATTGACCAACAACTCGTAGGTAGAATTTATCACCTCAAGCTGACCATCTTACTCAAGAAAAATCTTAGATCACTGAACGCCATTAGCTTATGGTCACCAGCTAGATATAACTCCTATACCCTACAGTGTGATTGTCTGAACGAGATTTGAACTGTTCAGATGTTAATATATGGTATGATACATTACATCTGCCCGTCATCAAAATGGCCGAGATCTGAATGAAGGTATTTAATTGTTTCATTAACCGTATGTGAAGCTTCAAGCTTTGGGGCTGAGTTGCATCACTCAGTTTCAATGTCTATACAGAGCCACCAGGAGAAAACAGCATTGGCTTGCTTATGCTCATACACCCTTTGGACTTACTAAGAAATACTAACCGCAAGAAAATTGATTAGATACTTTTAAAAGAAGGAAAGTCTGTGGCAATATGGATATGTAACAATGAGCTATTAAAATGATAATAGAATAGACAAAGAAAGTAAACTAAAAAAGGTAAAAGTCTGAATCATCACTCTGTAGCTAACTAGCAGTCCCCTGTAGCTGTTGGCTACGAAGGATGCTGCTGAAGGTGTAAGGCCAAAGGACCCTGGTGGCTTGTTGATAGTTTTCTCATACAATTTATTTGCTCTATAACTGTGTATTTTCTGTACATATTCAATAAAGCTATTGTTATTGGTTTATAGTATTTGTATGGCTAATCACAGCTCTGCCTTATATTACAACTATAAAACTTTATAAACTTTCCATCCTATATACAGCCTTCAACATTTTCCGGTTTTATTTATTTTTTATTCAACTTCACTGATATATATTTATCTGACACACAATACAAGATTATAATGCAATACATAATATTAATGCAACTAACTGCTATTATGCATGACCCAATAGAGACAATGAAGAACTTTAACAAAATTAATAATATGAATATGACCATGATGTGTTTATGAACCTTAGGATAAGCTGGGCAAAATCTGTACCCACTGCAAGCACTTGTTTTCTACATTAACTGGAGTTTCTTGACTATTGCAACTTACCTAATCTCTGGGATGATATCACTCATATGTCATTACCACCAAATGTTCTAAAGCCAGTATACACTACTGAGTTTCATATAAAAAACATAGGTAACTTCAAATACATTCTAATATATATTTGGCAACACTTTTGATAATGTAACATCTGGCACATAGCAAAGTGCTCAAATACATCAACTGAGAACTTCATGAGCAGATTGTTTTTTTTTTTCTTTTTTTGGCAATCACTAGCTTGGATGGCACACAAACCCTACTAGTACAGTTCCCACTAGGACTTGGGGCCAGAGGGTCTACTTTGGTTCCGTCCACGTATATAACATTTCTGTCCAGCTGGAAACCCACGTGATCCAGAGTGAGGCGTGGAACGCTTTGAAACTCCCAGCTGTAACCCAATGGTTTCTGTGTACCTTGGCTGGCTACTCTCACAGTGGGGAGGATGGGCATTTTTCAGTCTGAGACTAGAAGCATGAGAAGAAGCCTGGACATACCCTGCAACTCTTAGTTCGTCAAGAGAACTAAATGGATGACTATAATGTGGTAAGTCTCCCATTGAGGAGGATTGCGGTGCTGGAAGTGGGTCTGACATCGCAGTTGGTGATAGCTGTGTAGAGAGAGAGGAACTCTGAGAATTTGATGACAGAATATTGAGGTTCTTATTGGATGACACAGGAGGTGCTTCACTGAGAGGAGAAGATAAATGGGGAGAGGGGGAAGAATGTGGTGATATAGTTTTAGAAAGACCTCCAGCATCATCACCAGACGATGCATCAGGTGAGGGCAAGTCAGGACACCCTTCCAGCGTAAAAGAGTCTGTACTTGATGCCAGTGTTGCATCATCATCATCATCGTCATCATCAGCAAAAACTTTTGGTGGTGGTGGAAGTACTTGTGGGAAAGGACTCAGAACTTGAGTATTATCCAATGCTGTGGAAGGTCCAGATGTTGTAGTTGCCAATGGAGAGGGCCCTGATGACCGATGGGAATTGGCTGATGCTTCCTCGCTCGAGCACACTGAGCATGAAGTGGAATCCATATCTAAATGTCCCCCAAGTTCTGGCACATCAAAGCTAGCCATCAGTGACTGAGTGAGAGAGTCGTCCAAGCTCACCTTGCGGCCACCCCCATTGCTTACTCTTCGGCGGTTGCACCAACGAGACTGTCTCATAGCCTGCTGTGTTGAAGGGCTACCGTGTTCTGGAAGCTTTGGTGAGTTAGGTCCATACCCAATACTTTCACTTCCACTGATCTCATCGTCTCCTTCACAGGTTTCTGCCAAGGGTGCTGCACTGGTTGCCATCTTTTCATTTTCTTTTTCCAAGTGTTCCTGTGAAGGTGGACTTGACCTGGGCCTTGCCCCCCCATGGTGCTGTTCTGGTGGAACCTGACGAAGATCTGTGATAGCGACCTTATTCACAGGTTCGTCAGGTGACGGTTTCTTCAAGTTGGGATTGTAAAGGTCAGATTCATGGGAGAATGGAGGCAGATGTGGAGTGGTTGGTTCTCCCTCTCCTTCATAGCCCATCCCATTAATGTTTATACTTGGGATGGTGTACGCTGCCTCTCCTTGCTTGTCAGTGGTTCCAGGGGAAGATGGGGGAGTATCTGAAGGAGCGTAAAAAGAGAAAGAGAAGGATTGGTAACTGTTATAATGTAGAAGTAATACAATTATCTATAATTTCCAGAGGTACCTACAATTTTTGCTACTTTTAATATTAATGTTGCCATTACTCCTTCGCTGCTGTCTTGTATTCAGAGAAATGCTGTGCTGCAGAATATGCAGTTTATTAGTTGGAAGACAATAACATCTTGAACATATAAGATATATTCAAATTATCTTTCATATCTTTGGGAGTCATCTTAGTCACAGGGAGTTTTGATGATAGACAATGACAGACTGTCATTGTAAAGGAGTATGATGACTCATCACAACAATCTTCTATTACTACTGCTACCACAGCTGCTTCTAATCTTTCTACTATTACTGCTATTTCTACTATGACTACTACAATTATTATTTCTGACACTATTACTAATGATATAGGTATTCATCCACTGTACTCATTATCCTCTTCTCTTTACATCCCGTCATCAGTATACTCTTAATTAAGGAATTCCTTTTAATACAATTTAGGTTTTACCAAGCCACTTTCCTACCAGTCTTTTATTTATTTACATGTATTTTCTCTCTTTTATATTATTTTGTGACACAAAAACCTTCAACCTGGAAAAATCAAACAAAAATAATGGAAGAACATCTAGTCTTTTAGCCTGGCATTTGTTATAATTTGTAGCCATAATAACTCATCAACTCCATCTTCCTACCAGCAAGGTCTGTTGATCTGAGCAGCCTGAGGCCTTCCCTTGAACACATAACAGGTATCCTCCTAAATAAAAAAGATAAATACCTGTCTAATAATTATCCTCAATGTGTAAAAATTACACATATGAAATAAAAAAAAATTGAAGATGGTATTTGGTGTCCAAAGTCTGTTTCCTATTTGATATATCTATCACTTGTCAATCATCTGTTTCACTGGAGGTTTAGGCTGGAAACTACCACCATCTGTGTGAAATTTAGAAAGTTGTCTTTGATGAAGTGCAAACAT
>NW_028234411.1:22727060-22732060 GCF_977035675.1 Penaeus japonicus
CACTATTACAGAAGTGCAAGGTAAGTATAGCAGAAAGACAATGTTGGACAATTTAAAAGTCTATGCATAGAACTTTTCAAACTATAAGATATGTATGTGCACATAGTTGCAAACAGTATTAATGCAATACAAGGGGCAGACTGGGGAGGGTGGAAGGTGGGTGAGCCAATGCAACAGATTAGTGAGGGCATTCACGGTCGATTATCTTTACCCTCAGCAGCCGAGCAAACTCCGCCTCCTCTTCCTCCTGAAATCAAAATGTTTGGAGAGTGTCAACACAGAGCATATACCAAGTGCAGTGACCCTGGCTACCGTCATCATCTGACCTCTGTTACATGACCCACTTAAACGCACATGCACATGCACAAAACCATGCAAGAAACCCATGTGTTCACCCACGCACAGACAACACGCACACACATACACACAACTGCATACAAACACACATACATAATTAAAATTATTAATCTTTTTATCCTCTGAACGGATGTTGCACTGTGTAAACTGAAATAAAAATCATGTGAATTTCATTTCCACTAAAGTTTTTGAGATGAAAAAAATAAACAAACTCACAAATGCTTATATAATTTCAAAACCTACTGTATGCAAGTTTATTTACAAAATCTATGTTTATCCATATATCTGAGCCACTTAGCTATTTATGATTTATTTACTATGGTCCTGTCACAAGAACTCGCCACAGTAGCTCACACTTAGCGATATGATTATGTCTCAAGTTTCCATACTCTCACTCTAAGAAACTATAATTACTGTATACTGCATGATTTTTATATCATTATTTTGTAATACCCATCCTTTAGCATATCGTAAATCCCATTATCAATAATCCCCATATAGCCAGATCATGAACTACAGCGTGTACTATGATATGAAAGTTCCCATATCCGAAACATTTAGCCACATGGTCTTGTAGCTAGGCTTATTGTCCTCTATATACCGACCAAAAGAACAAACACTGATGATAATCACATCTATGATCAGTTAAAACACTAAATATCAAATCTACAAAGCAGAATGAAAACAATTAAAATACAGTGAAGAACGACTGTCACGGGAGGACACTAATTAACCACTGAACTGAGATGCATAAACTACAACTACTTTTATATTACATACGTGAGAAAAACTGTGATTACATTAACCAACATCAAAAGATGATAAAGATGAAACCCACTAAAAGGATATGAATAGAATATCCTTTTCTCTATACAGTTAAACCAATTATAAGCTTTCATGGTCAGTTATTGATTAATTTCCCTGAATATTTATATGCATTTTTTTCTTTTTTTTTACTTGAAGAAATGCACATGGAATTTAAAATGTAACTAATCTGCTAATCTAATATTTCCTGAACCAAGTGTCAAATAAAAAGATACGTGAATACTACTTACAGTACATTTATACATATAGGCTAACACCCACATAAACTAACATTGAAATACAGGTGTAAGCTAACACCCAAACACAGGAATGAACTAACACCTAAATATATACATGAAACAACAACAACCAAATACACACATAAACTAACAAACACATTCGTACAAATATTCCAATCCGTTCACACTGAATCACGCACTCGGAGCAGTTTTCCCTGTGATGTTTTATGAGTGTTTTTCTTGTTGAAAATACGTTGCATGGCAAGATATTACGACAACGGAGGATGACGGTAGCCAACTCTGGTAAACAAGGGTCATCTGTATGTGTGGCAAAACTTGTGACTAGCACAAACAGCGGGAAGATGAGAAGTGGATGGGAAATAGAAGGCTAAGAAATATCATAGCAAAAAGCCCCGCTTCTATATGCAAATCCTAAAAAAAAATTAATATGAATATATACATGAAACATAAACAAGAATAAAATCATATAGAGACTTATGTAAAACACAGGTACAAAAAACATATTCATGTTCAGATAAGAGAGAGACAGAGAGAGAGAGAGAGAAAGAGAGAGAGAGAGAGAGAGAGAGAGAGAGAGAGAGAGAGAGAGAGAGAGAGAGAGAGAGAGAGAGAGAGAGAGAGAGAGAGAGAGAGAGAGAGAGAGAGAGAGAAAGAGAAAGAGAGAAAGAGAGAGAGAGAGGATAGGGAGGAGAGGGAGAGGGAGAAGGGAAGGGAGAGGGGGTATGGGAAGAGGGAGGAGAGGTAGATGGAGAGAGCAAGAGCGAGAGTGAGAGGGAGAAGGAGGAGAGGGAAAGTGAGAGGGTGAGGGTGAGGGAGGGAGAAGGAGAGGGAGAGGGAGAGGGAGAGGGAGAGGGAGAGGGAGAAGGAGAGGGAGAAGGAGAGGGGGAGGGGAGGATAGGGGAGAGGGAGAAGGAGAGGGAGATGAGGAAACCAAGAGCTAAGTGAGTGGGAGAAGAGGGAAGGGGAGAGGGAAAGGGAGAGGGTGAGGGTGAGGGTGAGGGAGAGAGAGAGGGAGAGGAAGAGGGGGAAGAGGAGAGAGAAAGGAAAGGGAAAGGGGAAAGGGGAAAAGGGGAAGGGGAAGTTGAAAGGGGGAAGGGGGAGGGGAAAAGGGGAAGGGGAGAGTAGGAAAGAGAGATAGATAGATGGATCAAGAAAATGAATCACAAACAAATTACATAAGAAAACATTGAAAATACATATGGTGGGATCAAGGACTCCTCTGTAGTATCTTAGAGAACCGATCAGGAGTCACAGTGCCGACAAACAGAGGGAAATATATTGAAACTTGCACATTCTTCTTTGTGCAAGTGAGAAACACCATAAGACACGAGAGGATCAGGTTGAGTAATAAGACGTCAGAAGGGCAGACGATAATGTGGAGAACGAGAGTAAGTAATTGCCATGCAATCCAGGACACGACTTTGGCTTACAGACTTTTAATATCTCAGTGGGACAGTCACCAGGGATATATATGGTAAGGAAAGGAGAGCAGCATAAGGACATGTCACTCGTAAGTTGAGGCCAGCTGCTGATAAGACTTGTAGGATGGACAAGGGACGAGGACGATAACATATGACTGTCTAGCGCCCCTCCTCTGGGGGTCACCAGCATGAACTCATGACGTCACAACACAAGACAGATAGATCATTGACTAGCATTGCAGGTGTGTCTCTTTCATAATAGGATTTTTGTTTTTCTTTGACACAATGGAAAGCACTTTCTGTAATTTGTTTACAGAGTTTTGTTATTAGTAATGTGAAGACTTGCTTCTCTAATCCTATCAGCAATATTTTTGTTACTTTTGCATTTTTGAAAGATGAAAAAATGAATTTTTATTTCTGAAATCAATAACTTCCTCAAAAAATAGTCTTAGTTAGTAGAACTTCATTGCAAATTAATTTCTTGTTAGTACTGTAACTGGCAACTACACAATGAATTTTGCCAACACAAACCAAAAACACAACCCTTTCAGTTCTTGAATAAGGGTCCGAAATTTGCTTCCTGACATTTCTCGTCAAACTGATTCTCTATGTAAAAAAATACAGATTCATCAATTCTCAAAATACTAGAACCTTCAGTGGAGTCAGTGAATCTGTCTAAAATAGATCTACCTGGAGAAAGGTAAGTCTATCTAAGAAAAGCAATTATTTTTTCTAAATATTAAGTAAATCCTCACACAAAATTTTGTACCATAAAGCTGTTGATCTTTGAGTGCTAAGAGATGTTCTCCACCATTCCATGTGTGTTGTTCATCATTAAGGTATATTTTCTTCGAGGAATCTTCCAAATTCTCAGGCTTTAACCCAGAAACTTAGTATTACACATATATATCTTATCAATAAATTGTTTTCTTCAACTATAATTGGTCCTGCAATTTGAGCACGTAGAACACACACCAATAAACCTTGGCTGTGTTTGTGTTAAAAGTGCTATAAGTATTTCCTTCTCGCACCAGTTTCCTTTAAAGGGTTTTGGAAATCTGACACTGAATTATCTCCTTTTGCATCAACTAAAGCGAACCCTATTCCAGCCTCATGATTACATTCTATTTCATAATTGCTTTGACCAGAATTTTTGCTAACCGATATATTTGGATTTCCTTCCTGAATCTTGAGATCATCATCTTTGGCTTCACTAAACTGTGTAGCGTCTTGTATATTCGCAGATATTCCGATATTCTTAATATCTATTCTGTAAAGATATTCTGCTTCGGTATTGCATGCTTTATCTTCAGAAGTTTTCATGCTGCTTAAACATTCCTTCTGGTTATAATGTTTCTCAAGAGGCTCTGTTATCTGGATATCATATTCTAGTATGGGATTTTTCTCTAAAAGGCTTTCTATGAACTGTGTTTTTACATCTTTCTTTGCTTGCCTTTTACCTCCCGAGGAATGGCCGAGATTCCCTTTCCTCTTCTGAGCACTGTTATTGGAAGAATTTTCTTTGTTGGATTTCTGCTTCCTGGGTCTTCTTCTTGATTTGTGATTAATGGGTGGATTATTGCTTTCTATTCTCTGATTCTTGAACTTTGATCTACAGCTTTCAATTAAGTTGAACACCCGACGTTTTACATTTAAAGCCACATTATCCTTTTTGCTTAATTCATTCTCCACTGATATGGTATGGTCCCTGCACTTTCCTCCACCTGGGCTTCTGTCATCCTGGGTGTGTGGCATTCCTTCTTCTTCTCTGACGGATTTTCTAGATATTTCATTGAATTCTTTAGATCTATCAGCTGGTTGTTGTTGATCATATACTATTCTAATGACGTTATCAGAAAATTCAATTTTGCAGGATGTAGATTCACCTCTAACACTCTTGATATCACAAGTGTCTCTGATTATCCCTTCTGGATTTCCTTGGTTAACTCCGTTCTTCCCCCTCTCCAGTAGGACTGCGGAATCCTCACTTAAGTGCACATGGTCATTCTCGTTCACAAGGCTTTTGTGTGCCTCGAAATCAATAGCCCATTCTTGGTCACTAATATTCTTGCCCAATCCTTTTTCCAAGTACCTTGAATCCTTGTGGCATGAATCAGGTTGTCTAGTTTCTTCCTCACTATCATTTTCACTCCTGGGC
>NW_028234411.1:22737060-22744560 GCF_977035675.1 Penaeus japonicus
CATGAAATTCCTTCAGTTTGTCACTTTTCTTTCAAACACTGAGGTTGTATTCGTTGCAGAGGGGGAAAATGCATATAAAAAAGTACTGTAAAACATTTAAAAAAATCTACATATGACTAATTCCTGGATTATTTACCCACTAGTGGATACGCGTTGCAGCCCAGGGAAAGGGAAAAATATTAGAATACCAGCTACATATCTATGTTTACCCATAGCATCAACTGGTGAAATACTGTATTTATTTATGATTGGTTAATGAGATGAAAATTGAAAATTGAAAAAAAAAAGTCAAAAAGATCTTACCCACTACGAATCATAGAATCCGTATACCTATGTTTGATAGATTATCCTGATAGTTAAGAATTAGAGTCTGGGGGTAGGAAACTGAAGGTTGATATGCCAGTAACTTCACTGCTGATGTTTGGGTTGCGACAATTACCATTACTAGACAAGGCTATAAGCTCTAGACTGCCTTCATAACTATAATGGACCAGTATTATCTGATTTAAATGTATACTGAATGTATAATTTCTATCATTTGCCTTATCATTAAGGATCTTCAAAAATTAACACTTTTACTTAGAATATTATGGTGTGTAAAATATATGGTGGTACATTAAAAATGATCTTTTTTGAAATGTGAAATGTAATTGGAAATGCTAGATTTTCAGTGTAAGAGGTATGATGTGATTTTCATGATCATAATGTATAGTATAATCAATTGTAAGTTCTCACGATGTAGAATTTACACAATACTATAGCATTAATGATTAATAAAGCATAATAGATAAACATCTTTCCAAACTACACAGATGATCACCATAAATATCGAATTAGAAGAGCTGTAGCAAACTTCACAATCTCGTCCATATTAGTAAATGCTGGCCATTTGTCAATCGTCTTCTGGCAACACACACATTGATACTATAGCTGCAGACTACCAACACCTCCACTGACACCTACATACTTTTCATCCCAACCTTTCTGAGAGTCAATCTACGGTAACTCAAAGGACATTCTCTTATGCTGCATTTTATCTTGCGCTGTACAAAGCTAGGACTTTTTTTCAGGGGGGAGGGAGGGAGGGGGGGGGAGGTAAGAGGACCTAATTTTTACCTGTTCACAAAAGCAATGAGATATAGTAAAGCAAAGGCTGGGAGTTTACTAAAGGCTGAGGATAAGTTCCAAGTATATAGAAGTGAGTGTGGGTCTAGGTAAGCACTGCAGGAAGTCCTCCCTCACCTAAACTCCTCGCTGGGGATGTGTCCACCCAGGGGCAGGGACAAAAGTTAGACCACCAGGGACAAAACGGGTGGATGTATCGAAGATGAGGGAAACGTTAAAAACATGGTGAGATCTTCATTGCAGGAATACAAGAAATGAAATAAAAATCATAATCTAACATTTAAAATATGGTATTACTTTTTTTTTCCCTGTCAGCACTTTTGATGTTTCTAAATAAGAAATCAGGGTATGACATGCCTCTTGGAAAACCTGTGGTGCATATGTGTGGATATAATGGAAAAAAAAATATATTTTTTCAGATGGCCTCACCTGCCCATCTGGTTCATCACCTTATTAATGGGAATAAGAGTAAAATGAATCATGGAGCCAAATAAGAGATAGTGTGATGCATAATAACCAAAATGGAATCAATGGGACTCAATGATATTGATATCAAATAAATTCCTATTCTGCAGAAAAAAATACATGATTTTCAGGCATAAAAAATTGAGAGATCTAGTCACCTTCAGGATGCATATGTGTGTGTGTGTGTGTGTGTGTGTGTGTGTGTGTGTGTGTGTGTGTGTGTGTGTGTGTGTGTGTGTGTGTGTGTGTGTGTGTGTGTGTGTGTTTGTTTATTTGTGTGTTTGTTGGTGTGAGTGTTTTTGTTTGTGCTTATGTTTGAGAATGTATGTGTGCATCTATATCTATTTAGCTCCAGTATATCAATCGATACAATATATATAGTATAAAATGTATTACAACAAGATTAACCAAACTACCGTAAATGTCTCTTTTCCAGTATTGGCAAATAAACCAAAGAAAAAGAATATCTATTATTCTTTATCATCTATTCTACTCAACAGGGATCATGGGAGGAAATATATAATATTTCTCTGGACTCGAGTACATGATGAAAACAATGCTTACCTACCGAAAAAAAAAATCATAATATTACATCTTCAGTATAATGAAAATCCCAAGGCAGAGAGGAATGAGTCATCTAAAATGCTGACAGTCAATTATCGGTGGCAATTCGTATTCTAGAATATTTATTTACTAAATTGTCAATGTTAACTAAGATTGATTTTATTCTGTAAAAAAAAGAAAGAAAAGAAAGAAAGAAAGAAAGAAAGTAAAAAAATATGCTTATATATTTTGTGTATAAGCATATAAAATAGGTATGTATTTTGAAAGAAAAATTGCAAAAAAAATTACTTAAACATGAATTTTACTTGTCCTGTGGCTGACATATTGCCATATATTGTTTCTTTTCTTCTCTAGTTTCAGAATACATCATGTCACCTCATTCTAAAATTTGGTATGTTTTATCAAACAAAATTCCTTTATTTATTTCCTAACTGAATTCAAAGTAATACCATAAAAAGAAGTGGTTTCTTGAGCAGAATATTAGCAAATGAATCTAAAGTATCTTTCTAATACAGATTTAAGTGGACATTAAAAAAAAAAACTCCACATAGTGTAAGATAATTATCAAATGACATTAGTTGAATCTAATACAACAGAGGCTATCTGTGACGTCAATCTGCCAACGTTTAGATTCATTTGCAGACTTCCACAATCCGTGTTCAAAAAGTGAGAGACGGAGGGGATAGGGCTACTGGCACTACCTGTCCTTGAAGTATCTTCTGCAACCGAGAGCTAGCATTTTCATGGCAGACTCCAGGATGAACACTGCTGTGAAGAAATAGTTGAAGATCTGAAGAGCATACTCCAGTTCCTGTAAAACAAAGCATCACAATGAAAAAGATGATTGAAATAGTAAATATATATTATTGATAATAATTTTTTGTTTATATTGAGACAATGGTCATATTCTGTCTTATTCCTGAATTTTCATTTAACGCATGATCAGGAAAATCTCATAAAAACAATTTCTTTCCTGATTCTAAGCATTCCAATAATACTGTGCATCACGTCAAAGAACCTCACCTTTGGCATCTTATAAAATTCCATGGCCATGGTGACGACATTGAGACCTATGACAGCGGCAATTGCAAGGTCAAAATATTTACTGGTCACGATATTGTGGATGAAAAGCCTTGCCTTGGAATAGCTGCTGTAGTAAGGTGGTTCACGCATTTCTGGGGAAGAGACGGTCATATAAGGCACGCTGCTGCTGATCTTAATTAAATATACATAAAGTGAGAACTCATTACATCATACGCAAGGTATTTTAAGCTGCAAACATCAAATATTTAATAATTCATAGAACAGCAAAAAATAGTGAAGGAGACATGTCTCTCCATGTCCTATGATAAAGCAAATAAAAAACAGGATCTCACAGATGAAAAATAGATAAAAAAACAACAACACATAACTGAGTGAAGATACACTATTTGGAAAACAATAGTAGTTATTCAGTTGCTGAATGGTAGCTGTTCCTCTAATCCCGAAAATCAATGGATCATACACCCTAAGAAAAAAAAAAAAAAAAAAAAAAAAGGAAAACAAACTACCTCCTATTTAAATTTGGGTATCCATTTCATTATTCAAAAACTCTGTAAATCTGAATTATCTGGTGCAGAGCATGTAAATCGTATGTGAATAGATGTCAATTTATACATGTACGTATGCACACACAATTAATATGTCTAAATTCTTGTCTTTGCTTTGGTTAATCTTCAATACTATAGCAATCAATATGTTATCTACATTAATATTTACTTCGTGTTTTGACATGATGTAGAGAATGAATAATCATAACTAAACCTCTATCATAATAATATGCAATCCATATGAACCCTCAAAACAATTAATAATCAAAGATACCTTAAACATGTCTGCATGCAAGTACCATGAGTGTTTTTGTTAAAGACCCAAGGCATCTGATCACGAACAGCCTTTACGGAGTTAGTCTGGGAAAGGCTCGAGCCACTAGTCACGGTTAATTCTACAGCTCAGCCTCTAATGGCAAACTAGTTCACCCATAAACACCCATTACGTTCTTGAAGCCTCATGAGCTTCAGCAATTTCTTCCTCCTTCTGCGTCTTCTGATTTCCGCCTCGATGTCAACTGTTGAAGGATCTATGCCTGCTGCAACTAGACTCTTTATTCTCTCTTCCCTGAATTTCTCTAGTTCTTATTTTTTGGAAGAAGAAGAGGAGGAAGAGGTGAAAGGTAATCTCAGAGAAGAGAAATGCAGCTGCATCATAAAGTGAAATTAAGAAGTACGTCGCTGTTTTACTTGAAGACAAAGTTACAATAGACATATGTAAGAAATACGTGACAATACCATGACATGACGAAGGGCATAGAAGACCCAGCGATACACATGATAATTCACTGAAGATAACATTAATAAAAGAGAAAAGAAAAGGAAAAAAAAGTAAGACAGCTTCAAGAAAAAAATAACAACGAAAAAAAATTTCCTAAATTACATGATGAAGTTAAAAGCTTACTTCTTCTTTTCTTCTCCAGCTTCTTGGCCCTCTTGGCTGCCCTCCGAGCCTTCTCTTCCTTCTCCTGCTCTTCTCGGCACCTGTGGAAGTTCTCCACGACAACTCCGACGAACATGTTCAGGACAAAGAATCCCACGAGTAACAAGAAAGAGATGAAGTATAACAATCTCCACTGAGAATAATTCTCTCTTGGCTGAAAAGAGGAAGAGGAGAATTCAGGATTTCTTCTGTAAGTAAACATCATCTCTCTACTCATAAAATTTTAATCTGCGATGCTATTTCTTTTCATGATTCTTATAGAAAGACGTTTGGATATCTACTGGATTAACTAAATAACTCCATACTGTTTAATCACGGAAGATCATAGTAAAGGTTAATAGCATTCATTCAAGAGACATTATGTATGATAAAGCAGCCAAACATATTCCAACTTAATGTAATAGTCTTCTATCTTTTATCTTCTATACATAAAATTCAAGCACATGGAAAACCTCCCATGTATTAAGACAGCGAAAACACGCACCTGGCTATCACTTTAAGACACTTCTCCTTACCTGCTGGTCGACCCCCACAGCATCTAGACCTGTATACATAATATTGACCCAGCCATCCTTCGAAGAGAGGACAAATAGCGACATGAGTGCCTGGCCGAGGTCATCAAAGTTGTACTTCCGATTGAGCCAGAGGTTGCCGGGAATTGCCAAGCACTCGTCCTTGGTTGTGACATTTTTAATATATTCACCCTCGCAGTAAAAAAAGGTACCCTTGAAAAGCTGGAAGGGAAACAATGGGAAGACTATGTGTGAGAGAGAAATGGAGTTGAGATTTTAAAATGCTTCATTTATAAATAAAGAGTGAATCTAAGAATGGGAAGTTTGAATATTAAAAGATTATGATACACATTTCAGAATCCTTAGCGCACAGATATATTTCCATAATAATAAAATTTAGATTAGTTCTTATCCCACCTGAACTCCCAAGATGCCAAAGATGATGAAGAATGTACAGCAGATGAGGACAATATTTCCGATGGGTTGGAGGGAGGACAGTAACGTCTGGACCACCAATTTCAACCCGGGTGCTCGGTTGATTACTCTGTTGGAATGTGGTCGTGTGTAGTGGTTGTATTTAACCGTTATCAACCATTACATCTACATTATGCCTACTTATCATCAGCATTACTTCCCTAGTTTTAGTTTTTTCACAATGGATTTTTTTATTAAGTTATTTAGGAAAATGAAAAAAAAAAAAAATATATATATATATCGTACGAACGATATTTTGGTAGACGCAAAGAAATTTTGCCTACCCAGTGAACATCAATACGAAAAAATATAAACAAAATCTAGAGACGTTGAAAAAAAGGCGTATACTATTGTTATCTTAACGTGCATAACCAGTAATCAAGCCGCTGCATTACCGATCTAAAACAAACATCAGCAAATTTAAACGTAACTGAAAAAAAATCCTCTCCAACGCGACCTACCTAAGCGGCCTCAGAGCGCGAAGGAGGCGGAAGACTCGAAGGATCCCGAAGATACGTGTGACGGTGGAGGCCAAGATAGACATGAGGAGATCTATGAAGGAGACGATCACGAGGGAACCGTCCATTATGTTCCAACCAGAGCTGAAGTAAGCATTCTTACCATAGAGGAGCCCTTGAGCAATCACCTGTTTGTGCAAGGAACGACGTTACTACTTCTTACTGCATGGGGTCGGCTATCTTAAAGAATAACAAAAATAAACAAACAGAAGAATAAGAAACAAGGAATTAAACGTGCATGATTGTGTGGGGATTATGGAGTCTTTAGAGATCCTTTCAAGATGGAGCTGATTTCTGAGAGAAAAAAAAAATGCATGAAAGTTATGAAAAGAATTCAGGGGTGAGATTTTTAGGTACAAGGATGTGAAAGATTATATAAACTGAACGAAGAAGGCTGTTGGGAAAGAAAGAAAGAAAAAAAAAATCGCCTTCGTGATGTCTTAATCTTTCAGGAACACGTATTCACAAAAAGCTTTGTGTAAAAATAGAAACACATTTTTTTTGTTGATATCTTGAATTTATCAAATCTTTAATAGTTAAGTTTGTAACTACCAGGGGACTTGTTATCTCTTGAATTTTTGACCTTTTTCTGAATTGTTTATAATACCAACTTATTTCATTGCCTTATTGTGGGGTATTTGTAGCCTGTTTGGATTAAATGACACTAAAAAAGAGAGGAAAAAGTGGATTACGTAAAACATAAAATAATGAATTCCAGAGGAAAATTTATATGGCCTAAAAGACAATGTCTGTAATTTTTATAATCAAATGTAAACATTCTACCTGTTACATGCAAAAGGTTGAAATAGGAGAGATTATTACAGTAATTCAACAATAAAGTACGTAATAGTTTTGAGATATACACTGTATTCATCAATAAACTTTTTAATGTCTTGTGATGACTAAATGAGTCACCATCGTATTATTTTCTAGAGTGAATACAAAAATAAGTAAGATATTCTAAAGAATTGATAAGCAAATGCCAACGCTTTGATGAAATTACGATAAAATACGGTTCTACTAACAAATTCTAAACCAAATTAATCTTCTGTTTTAATTAGATTTGTCTATAATGTGTATTTTTTTCAATGGAAATCTTATGAGAATCCGTGGTTTATTATCAGTTAACTTAAATAATAATCGAAATATAGGATATAATGAAGGGAGAGAATGCAAATGGAATGCTACATATTGCTAGCACCAAAATTTAAAATAGATCTTCCATTTGTTTAGTCTTTAACATTGCAACATTTTTTTTCTGCATGCACGCATTTTCTGAAGAAGTTTATTCTTTTTATCTTTATGAAAGT
>NW_028234411.1:22757060-22762060 GCF_977035675.1 Penaeus japonicus
GTATATATGCTGCTACAGCAATGGAAACTATGAAAGTAAAAGTAACAAGCAAGATTCTCTGATCAAAAAGATGATGAAAAATATCGGTTTGCTGTCCGAAAGGTGATATATAAATTAATTTGCGGTTTTTCTACGGTATTGTCTTTTTATACAAAGTATATTGAAAAGCTTGTGAATGTTTTGATTGAATATATCATAGTCTAATAATCATGCCTAAAAATACGAGAAACTCACAAGCTTGAGTCACTCCTGAAAATATTAATTAGCTTGTACTATGAAGACATTCCAAATTTACATATTGGTGGAAATAGGGTTTTCTGTCATGCTGATGTGGTGAGATTGCCTGGAAGGTGAATATCCAAAAAAGAATCCGAGAAATAAGCATTCCCTTGATGCCTGGCAAGTAGAAAATCACAAACATACCCAATATGACACGCATACCCTAGGTGCTGGCACAACAATGGGGTGATGCTGTGCCCACTGCTGCTGCCGAGACTCAGGCTGAAACATCTGGTTCAACCCAGGACTTGGTCAGAAAAATTCAATCCTCTTTCACCCGGCACCATAATCCTTGCTTCCTATTGTCAGTGCTCTTCTGATTTAAGGTAGGATGTTTTAAGGAAGAGTACTGACTCCCGTCTCTACCCGTTACTCCTTTCAAGAACTCATGTACTACTTTGTAAAAGGTATTAATGTACTACATGCTGATTTTTCAAGATGTCGATATACAAGCTACAGGATCTATTCAATAAAACATGCTCCAAGTAATTAAGAGAAAAGTAAATCAGAAATAAGTCTATTCAAAATAAGAGCTTGACTCACTGATCAATCATTTACCAAACATGTTCTAAGAAATACTGTGTTTTTTTAGGTGTCGCATTCAACTTCAAGTAAAACTCTTGTGGTAAAAAAAAGTACTTATAGAACTGACATATTCATGAGCTTCTCTCTAGGACATGCTTATCACAATAGGTCTAGCTAGGCTTCACTCCAATACCTAATAACCACAAGATAAAAGTAGAAGGCATTAACATTCTTGTCATTATTCCATGACAATGAAAAAAAGATAATTCAATCCCAAATATATCTAGCAACCAACTACCAGAGCTTCCCCACCAGGTAGGACACCTACCCAGGAGATGGACTGATGGAATCCCTGCGCCCTGGGAGATCATGGGGAGAAAGGGACTCGCGTCGGTGGGAGGCGCGAGATCCCAGGCGACTTGAGGTTCGAGAAGATCGGGAGGATGTGGTGTTGTTGCTCTTTATTGAAGCAGACCGCAGAACGCCCTGTGAGAGGAGATGGGCACGTCAGTACAAACGCGTCAACCTGTAAACTTCTATGCGCAATTAAGATAAAATGATATTTAGATTAAATGACACTTATATGATTATATCTCTATATATATTAGCACTTGGATAATATATCTATATATAATGATACTTATACAATTATATCTATATATAATGACAGTTATCTAATAACATCGACCTAAAATGGCAGTTTCTAAAATGATATAATTTTATTTAATACTATCTAATGCCCAACCTTTTCTATGAAAATCAAATGTTCCCTTATTCATCTGGTAAATATTAATCACTAAATGCCTTGTCGTAAATACTACAAAAGGCTATTCTATCATACTAATGCATCTGAAATTATACTTTTCATACGAAAAACCTAAACGCAGTGATCAAAGTCCTATTCATTTATAACAATTACGCCTTTTGCGCCTTTTCCTTAGCGAGTTTCAAAAAGACACATAATATTTTGAAAATGACAGGAAAGATAATATCAAATACATTAAACTCGCAAAAGGTATCCGAAAAGAGGATGGATATTTTTCAAAATATCAAGAAAACTTTTGGACGAGAAATGGAATATGCTGTCAAGAAGGGGTGATTTCAACAGGGCGACAAGTGAATATGAACATCAAACACTCTTTCCTGTTGTATAATCAAGTAATATTAACCATCCAAATACCTGAGGATGGTCCGGCTGATCTGACGTAGTGCCATACAGAGCCATCGCCGGAGTCAGCCTATTGTTGAGTTCTCCTCGACCACACGACTCGAGCGTGGCATGGGGTGAGCCCTGTGGAGTGGCAGCCGTATGTGTGATGATGGGGGGGTACCCGAGGAGGGAAGGGGGTGCGGCCATTATGGGGGTGAAGCCTGCTGGTGTTGGAGGGAGCATGGCGTGATCTGGGATCCTGTTGTCCCGACTTTGGGACTGTGGCATCTGCAGGAGCTTACTCTCTGGAAGCAAACATGTATTTTGCCTTTATATAAGCCGAAAAGTAACTGTTTATGGATTTTTTTTTTCAGTAGTTCATGTAGAGCTGAAGCTAACTGCGTAAACAGAGGCACTTAATCAACAAAATTTAAATATGGATTGAGAATTTGTGAATCTTAACAAAATTACTACCTGTCACACAATCTCCCACACTCCAAGAAAAGGGAAATGCCGACAAACCTTTCTCAATGTTGCACTTGGGTTCATCGTACATGAGCTTCTGCCGGAGTTGGTTCTCCTTGACCCGGTCCTCATTGCCCTTCAGGTGTCGCCGCTCGTCGTCAGGAGCCTCAAGGGTGGAAGCTGACCTCTTCTTCTCATCCTGGTGTTGACCAGAGACACTTTAGTGCCCTCTTAACCTACCCCTTTTTACTCCGTCTTAGTGCCCACCTTAGTCAAGGCCTAAGTTTTATAGTTGCAAGGGTATCCAGCTGGCTCGTAGGTCTACTAGATAATGTGGCATTTGGGTATGAATTCTTACTGTTAGTGTATCTGTGGCGATGGCATCTTTTGAGTCATGTTTCCATGAATTAGTGAGACCTTGAACCAAACTGATCCCTGTGGAACTCTCTCTTTTTTAAATTTCTGATCATCAGCTGACTATTCAGGATACCATGTGCTGCTGTTTGAATGGCACAAGGTTTCCCCTACTGAAAATATGGCAGAAATATTTATACTACTCAATATAATTATGAACATTGTCAGGTATTTATATATATGAAAAAAATATCTGTCTACATAAATCCTTGAAGGCATTCAGTATGACTACCAGGGTTGACATCTGATGACTTTACAAAGGCTTACAAGATACGAGGAAATTAACAGCTCTGAGCCTGAGACTCTACCAAGGAAATGGTGATTTTACTCAAATAGGTTTTACTTGAAAAAAAGGGAATAGACTCAAAATTGCTATTCTCCTTCTAAATTTCTGAATTCATTTTTCAGTGTATCAGTAGTAAAGGGAAGAGTGATAAAAGTCTACGTCAAGAAAAGAGAGATCAAATAAGGAACATAGGATGATGCAATTCATCCATACACATGCAAGAGGATTGTCAAGAGAATGGGTAATCTTGTCTATGTCACCTGGTACTCACTCAGAGAACTAGTGTTGTGTACGTATGACTGTCTAGTGTATATACACCTGTGACTGTGAACTTATACGTGGATCCATTTAGTGTACGTGTGATGAATGCTTTTTTTAATTATCAACGGCGCATTGTGTTGTGTGTGTGCGTGCCTTTGTTCAATGATATTTTTTATATGCTGCAGGTTTTAGTTTCACCATCATAATCCTCAGTTCCTACAAACATGCATCAAATCTAATCATGCAGTGTTAATAACAAGCTTTGGGGCGAATGTATGAATGGAAGAGTCAGTTGATGTCACAAAAGTCTGGGAAGTATGAACTGCATAGGAGGACTGCTGCCATTATGGCTTCTCAATCCTCTGTAACTGTTCAAAG
The DNA here is from genome assembly GCF_977035675.1 of Penaeus japonicus. NCBI lineage: Eukaryota > Metazoa > Arthropoda > Malacostraca > Decapoda > Penaeidae > Penaeus > Penaeus japonicus. The sequence goes on from NW_028234411.1 coordinate 22,760,819, forward strand.
CTGAAGAAGCTGTAAAGGGTCTGGTGTGTTAAACAGATGAGTAATGTCATGTGTACAACACTGGCAAGTGGGCTCACAAAAGGCACATACAGTATTATTATTCTACGACATATTCATTTCTTGGCAGCCATAAATGCAATTCACTTAGCTGGGGCACGCAATATGCGATTCATATCTTCATATCTTCGAGTCTGTCCCAAATTTATACATGTAACAAACACAAATCGCAAACATTAACAGTCAACATGGCAGAGGCAGAACAGTTACAATGGGCTTCACATCCTATCAAGGGAAAGTGTGGGAACAGTCATTTGAGGATCACAGCAAACTGGAAAACAGGGATGCAAGACTATCAGGATTTTTTTTTTTTTTTTTTTTTGGGGGGGGGGGGGGGAACACAGGCAAGGCATCTGGCAGCAGGTAGATCTGGGGGAAAGGTATCTTCACAGTGAGGGATGACACATAGGATAATGATAATGGCTCTTCATTTTGTCTTCTTTTTTGTTTGACTCTATGATATCTTGCTATTAGAAACTTCTGGCAAAAGTGATATATTTTATACATATGAAGAAGATACTGGTTATGGAAACCAGTGAAAGCAATTGAGGCCTGGTATTGAAAAGAGTTCAAGAAGGAAAAGTCAAGGAATCAAAAACACCTTGAAGGAAAATGACTTTGAAGAATGACTCAGGAAGTGTAATGGAATATTGGTCAAGTGGCAAGAAAAGGGAAATGCACATGATAGACATACACCTAAGATCCGACAGCAAAGGGCTTTGCAAGGATCAGACAGTGCAAGCAAAAAACAAACATCTTGCAGAACACAAAAAGACATCGACAAGTCCAGACTCATAAGTATATATCGGCAACACACAAGGCTGGGCAACACGAGGAAAGGAGAGGCAATTCACATATAAAGGTATATCACTGATACACTCTACACATATAATTGCCAAGACATAAATCACAATTCCCATTTTCCAAGAAAACAACCTCTTTATGAGCAGTGTGCTTTTCAGTGTCAGTGTTATGGAACAATTTAAAATCCTGTATAGTAAAAAAATATATATATATAAATAAAAAATTGGAAAATTGAGATTATTTTCTTTTAGAGGTGTCATAACAACCTCATGCTTTCGAATCTCCAGTGGACAGTAGAGAGACATCAAGGGAGATAGTACAGGTACAAGTGTAGCACCATAGCTGTAACAAATGTATGGTGGCGGTGGAGATCTCTCTGAA
>NW_028234411.1:22777060-22784560 GCF_977035675.1 Penaeus japonicus
GAAATATTATGTACAGCATTAAATGTAATGTACAATATTATCAGTAAATAGCAAGTGAACCTCTTGTAAAGCAATATTAAGACTTCTGTCCTTATAAAGGTTTCTGAAGCAACCATTCAGTACAATAATTGCACAGTAGTTATTGAAATATCTGTACAACTGATGAAAAGAGGTACAGTAACATGCCAAAAGGAAAATGACTTCGTTGATACAGTATCATAAAGGCCTATTAGTAATTGTATATATAGATTTACTAAAATAAAGACTATGGAACAGTTGATATATAACATCAAACCTGCTCAAATAGGAAATATGAACAATACATGCTTTATCCATAAGTAGACAAAAGTGATCATCATAGAAAAAGGAAGCATACCACAAAGTATCATAGCCAGGAAAGTAACATTAGATATAAAATTCTGGTTTCGATGACTTCACAATAAAAAATGTGCACTATGATGGAGACATTTTAGAAATATGAAGGTAGTAAATAAGAAAAGAAAAAACATAGCGATATTTGTAGATGAGAGTGCAGCATCCACACACGAGGACGGTCAGGTCTCTTATGCAAAGGAAAGGGGTTGTTTATCAATGGAGGGAGGACGAAGCATTTAAAGACAAAAAAAGAAAAGGTATTTTGCATAACAAGAAAAGATAATAAGGAATATTCATATTGGGGGAGTGGCACACACAAATAGAATAACACATAATGGTTCAAAGTGAAAGATGAAAACTATAGTATGAAGTGAAGCAGAGTGGAGAGAGTGAAACCTATGGTGGCGTTTTAGCAGTCAAAAACTTCTCAGGGTGTAGAATGACATGTGTGCTAGATGGAAGTGATACTAATACTAGTACTAATAGAGGTAAGAATGGTGGGATGACATGGAACTAAATGGTTAAATGGTTAGACATTCATACAAGTACATTAGGGACAGTGTTAAATGTGGCTACACGAACAGAGACACTGGAATAAGGAATGGTTGGACGCAGGTACTACAGCTCACTTTAGGACGGGACTGGTCACTCCTCAGGGAAAAGGAAGGAAGGAATTTGATTGTGATGTTTCGAGAATGAACAAATGGAGACAGTCGTAGAGGCCCAGGCTAATGGAATATTATTTTTTTTGTAAAACCACAATGACTACTCTCTTCAAAAATGAAAAATCCAAATTTAAAATTCCTTCAAAGATGTTAATTAATGCAAGTTGGTACACTCTGCACAAAATATTAAACACCCGATGCCAATGAGTTGATAAATATCACGATATCAATCCAAATATAAATGAAATAAAATCATCATGCCACACATGTTAGTAAGTGTGAATTGACAGTAATAACATTATCAAGTATTGCGAAGTGGAAAAAACCCTTTAATACTATCAAATATTGTACAATCACAAGAGCCTGGGACAATATGGAGCACAAACACTCAGTAAAGTGGTCAATGGGTCACCGTGGAGCGTATGGGAGCATTTGATGGAAAAGATCAAGAGAGGGGGATCCTGGTACCTGGAGCTAGATGGGTTCTAACAGTCCATCTTAACTGCTTACTGGCTTGTACACTCATTTACTGACTAGTCTTGGCCAACTGGACCCTTCAGGAACAATAATTCTGGTTCTCTGATTCTGAACTGGAGCTGAACTGTGATTCCGGTGCATGTTATTATTATTATAATCATTATTTTTATGATCAATATCGTTGTTATTGTGGTTGATAGGGTTGTTATAAGAATTATCAACATTATTATTATCATTATTAACATTCTTTGCAAAAGAATATCTGCAGGTCAACATTCACCAGAGATCACCAGCTGCTCGTTGAAGATAAGTGTACCAGACAGTAAGGATTGCACACAAAAATACTGTATAGATCATTAATTTACAAGAGGCCATATACAGTACATACTCATCCTACTTAGGGATACTACAAAGACATACCTATAGAGAAAAATACTATTGTTAGATATCTACATTTTCCCTAGGATTTTGAGGGATATCTCAATATAATGTATAGTACCATCAAATACTCAGCAAAAGTAAGCATTTCAAACAGGTATGGGAGAGTGGCTTTTGAGTCTAGTTATTTGCTTAAAGCCATTGCTGATGCTACCAATACTGCACAGAAATATCTTCACAAAAGATTTACCAGCACTGCATGTGTAACACTGACACACTCTCGGTGAATCAGTGATACCATACTACAGCCTATGTATCACTTCTACTTTCCAGGCAAATCATGTCAACATTATCAATATACAGCATAGATGGTACTGCTAGATTCTACCTGTGCCTCTACCTCCTTTCTACAGCACAGGTATGGACACTACTCTATAACTTGACCATTTCTAGAAAGCCACTATATGAAAGTATATATTTATATTTTTTGCTATATCACTTCAGCACCATACCCGATGTCTGGATATGTCTTTACCTGTCAACAGTATATGCTGCAGTAATACTACACTCATGTCTCCTACAAACAGTACCAATATAATATTTACTCACTACTACATCACTTCTGTACCAAAGCTTCTGTAATCTAACATTACTACAGTTCGCTTATAGGGGCTCTGGCAGTCCTACTAGGTTTTAAGGTCATCTAGAACAGCTCATACATTCAGCCGTCGAGACCAAAGATGTTTATTGATGTCTTGGTCATACATGTACCATTTCATGTGATATATTTCTCCTCAAAGCTGGACATTTTCTGATACTGGAACTTTAAATTCCTCATTGCTTAGTTCTATATAATCATAACAAATGGAAATATTAAAAAAAGAGGTTTACACAAATAAAATATGAACAAACATAACAAACATGGATTGGGAAAAAAAAGGAATGAAAGTTGTAGAAGACATTATGCGCCCATACATACAGACACCCAAGCATGTATAGACACACACCGGGACGCAACTATACTTATCCATGCAAGCATAAGTTATACGTAACACGTACAAACATATATGATTCTGCATTCACACACACACTTATAAATACGAACATGAACATTCACATACGTACGCATTCGTATGCGCGAGTACGTACACATGCACAGACAAGCACTCACATGTGCGCTAAGGCGCGCGCGCACACACGCACGCACGCACACACACGCGCGCGCATACAATCACATAATCACACACACACACACACACACACACACGCACACGCACACGCACACTCACTCGCTCACTCACACACGCCCATGTATGCTTATACACACTTTGGCGCCCACACACACACATTAAGGGACATACACATACACATGTGCATATGTATATACGTATGTCTTCTTACACACACACACACACACACACACACACACACACACACACACACACACACACACACAGAGTACACAAGTCACCGCTTGAACAGTATCCACAGTCTCATGTCTAGTCTAAGCCAAATTCCTTCGCGCGAAGCAAAGATACACTCTAGAAGGCATGAGTGGAAGCCCAGCTAAGGCATCATCAGTGAAGGCCCACATTTGGCTTAATTGACAGAGACCTGTAATAGTGAAGGCCTATAGACACGTGATAGATAATGAATTGAGAGTCCTCTGTTGCCATTAAAAAGACTCCACCAAGCATGAGCCCAATGTGCAGCTTACGACCCTAAACCAAGCATGAGTTTGGCAGTTTGGGTGAAATTCCTACAGTAAGCGTATGGCAAAGCTTTTTTCCTCTGATTTTTATTCCAAAGCCCAAGGTATAGCTTATAAATGAAGCATTCAACTTTGAATCAGTTAATCATATTCCTATATAGTGCTTTTATGGTGCATTCTATCATGGTAGCACATATTTTAATATCTAATGGCAGCTACTGTTGACCAACAACAAATATGTATGGCCAGCATAAAGAACCATGAAAAAAGCAAAACCATGCAATGGCTTGAAACCATATACACTTGATTTTTAATAAGATCCAAACAGAACAGTGCATGTAATAATGACCTACACATAAATTGCGCTGAACCAAACATTCATCATAATACTACATAACAGCACAGAGCAGAACCAAATATGAGCCATAACCCTACATTGAGAAACAGATGTCCACTCAGCTTGACTCTACAGGACACTCTTGTTTTGTGAGATTCACGCGAGAGACCCCGACATAAATAATGAAAAAAAATAAACGTAGACATTCCAGTTATTGCTAGAACCAAACAATGAAGAAATACCTATGAAAACACAAATGGCAAATGTGAAATCTGCTTTTCAGTTACAACACTGTTGAAGATTTTTTTTTCAGTGTATTTAAGTTTTCTGATACAAATTCCATATGATATTTACACTCGGCATAATAAAAGAGCGGACACTCAACAGTCTAATTTCTTTTCTTTGCACTAATGAAATAGTAGAAACATAACCATGTAAGGAAGAGAATTAGTGAAGTAATGGGACAGATAAACTACTTGCAGTACACAAGTCAAATGCAACAAAATGCTTAGTCGTGCTTTGTTTTCTCCTTGCAAAAGCCACATGGTGGAAGATTGTCATAGTACTCAAGCAAAGAAGTATTGATACAGACCTGGGCCCATCGTTGTCCTACAAGATCAATGGCCCTCTCCATTCACCAAATGTACAGGAATTGTTTACCTTGTTTGCAGACGATGTTTTTGTGACCATCATTAGCTTATTCACTAAATCTACCTGAGGAGTTGAGGAGAGTCTGCCTCTCATTCTATCACCTACGACCTAGCAATGGATCTGTCAGTTCAAACATACTTAGAAACTCAAATGAAGGGTAATTATAGATATTCCAATATCTCTGAACATCACTACTCTATGCCCTTTTCTGAACTATTGCTACTTGATGTTCATGATGTAAATGACATTAGTGTCAGACTTGGCAGTCATTTTACTAGACTGACAGCTTGCCAGTCTGACCACTGTCATTCACAGAAAAATATTGCAATCAAAGTTACAGTGTTAATCGACTATCAGATTGATAGCAGAGACTATGATGACATCTTAAAGTGAAAGCTAGACTCCTCAGTAGATGTTCTACTATCAGTGAGCTACAACAGAGAGTACCTTGAAAGTATTTGAAAGACACAGTTTCAAGTGTAGACAAAATTAGAAATCAATTTATCTTGCCTTCAAAACTTCAAATACCTCTTCCAGTTTTCTAATCTAACTTCACAAAACTAACGTGTACAAAACAAAACCCAAAAACGATAACTGAATAAGGAAATAGAAAATAAAACGCAGTACATAATACACACCCTTAGCATACGCGAGCACAATCACAGCATAGTTTGCTAGTCACTCACATAACCAAAGGTGCACATATGACACATAAATTATACCTGGAACACTGTTATGCTGGCCCATAAGAGACTGTCAAAGTTCTTTCGGTCACAGGTAGTTGAATTGTCTGAGCCCTTTTTGCAGAATTTGCAACCGAAAAGATTCATGCCGAGTATACTAGAAAGAGAGAAGAGAATAATAAACAATAATCTGGTGTTGCTATGGAAACCATGAGAACCTTGTATTGCGGTGGCAGGAAGCACTGTTTGACTGTAAATATACTACAGGGGCAATTAACGGATTCAGCAACTGGTGTATGTTATAGCACGAGATTTATTAATCATTTTAGTTTTTTATGAGTTCGTAAATATACATTTTAGTGAACGCATTTACGTGCGTACTACAGGAAGGAAACTGAACACCAAGTTAATTGAACAATGATTCCAAGTCAGATTTAAATCAGTGAGAAAAAGTGACTATATACAGCATCACAGTATATCTTTAATTTATCCCAAGTGTACCGATGCATAAAATGTATTATGCAGCACACAAGGGATTGTATTAGTAACAATGCTAAGGCATCCACCAGACCATGCTACCTGAAAACTCAAAAATGCCTAAAGTCTCTTAATCAGTCAGCATCTTTACATGAGTTTACCTTGAAATTCGGAAGTACTTTCAGGAAGCAGATAGATTTTGCAAGGAAACCTGTAGTAATTTTAGTAAAACAGTCTATATTTTCTATATTTTTTTTGTGAGTGACTTCTAAAGCAGCAATACCAAGTTAAGTTAATGTAAGAAAAACTACACACAGGTACTCAGAGAAGGCAAATCTCAATGAAAAGTCATAGTAATTGTGGAATTAATATGTATCACCGCATGAGGCCCACAAGCAGCAAGGAAATATATGCTTAGAGGAAATTCTGTAGCAAGCTTCTTATCAATTTATTTTTCATCTCTTTTATCCAACTACAAGTATAGAAATGTGTTGCATATATCAATATCCTTAGACATGAACTAGCTTCATATTCAATCCAAAAGATCCTTGTTTTCCAAGTATTCACTTTCTATAAACATGCAGATCTGTTAAAGCTTCATTTTCCTATCACTAATTTAAAAAAACGACATGTCATAAAATCTATCACCTCTATTTTACTAGTTGACATGATACTAATAATTGGAATCATCTCTATTTTTACTAGTTGGCATAAAACTAATAATTGTAATCATCATCATCATGATAATAACGATAATCATAACAATAATAAAGGTAACAATAAAAGTAATGATAATAGTTGCAATAACAATGATAAAGATAATAAGATAATGATAATAATAAGATAATAACAAAATAATAATGGCAACATAATAACGTTTTCCTCATTACTTTGGGAATGTAACTTGTTTTCATGAATATTCTTGAAATTTTATTTAATTTGTCAGGTATATATATATATATATATATATATATATATATACATATATATATATATATTTTTTTTGAAAGACACAGTTATATATATATATATATATATATATATATATATATATATATATATATATATATATTTGAAAGACAGTTATAATATATATATATATATATATATATATATATATATTTGAAATATATAGTATATATTATATATATATATATATTTGTATATATATATATATATATATATATATATATATATATATATATATAATACATATACATACATATATACATACATATGTATATAAATATAACTTTTTTTTACCTATTTATATATATGTATGTACATATATATATATATATATATATATATATATATATATATATATATATATATATATATGTATATATATATATATATATATATATATATATATATATATATATATATATATATATATGTAGGTATATATGATAGATAGATACATACAAAATGCATACATACATATATATATATATATATATATATATATATATATATATATATATATATTATATATATATATATATATATATATATATTTATATATATATATATATATATATATTATATATATATATATATATATATTATATGTATATATATATATATATTCAATATATATATATATATATATATATATATATATATATATATATATATATATATATATATATATATATATATATATATTATATATATATATATATATATATATATATATATATATTATATATATATATATATATATATAATATATATATGTAT
>NW_028234411.1:22789560-22794560 GCF_977035675.1 Penaeus japonicus
AGGGCAAGTCCGTAAAGACCGACCACACAGGAAAGGGGAAAATACCCACCTAAAAATGAAAATGAACAGAATGAGAAGAGAGAAGAACACAGCCACATTGTCCATGGTCCGCAGCATAACAAACAGCTGGCGCCGCAGTTGGGGCATGAACCGCACCAGCTTCAGGATGCGCAGGAGGCGGAAGGTCCTCAGCACCGACAGCCCCGATCCTTGGCCGGCCTGCTGCTCCGCGTGCGTCGTGGTATAGCTCTCGTACATCTCCACGACGCTGCGTGGGAACTCGTCGTCAGCAAAAAGGTAGGCTTTGAGACTGATGGCGGGGTTAAGGAGGGACGGTGAGGAGGGGGACGATGAGGTGGGGGACGATGAGGAGGGGGGACGATGAGGTGGGGGGACGTTGAGGAAGGGGGGCGGTGAGGTGGGGGACGGTGAGGAGGGTGACGGTGAGGAAGGAGACGATGAGGAGGGGGACGGTGAGGAGGGGGGACAGTAAGGTGGGGGGGGGGGCGGTAAGGAGGATGGCGATGAGGAGGTTTAAGGATGATGGTAATGTCTTGTTGATAATGTGATAATGATCATGAGTATGATGATGGTGATGATAGTGATAGCGATAGGAATGATGATAGTGATGGTAATAGTAATGGTGGCGGTGGTAATTATGATGGTGATGGTGATGACGGTGATGGTGGCGATGGTTCATAAGACCACTATTAAATCTGAAAATCATGAGTTACATTGAGTTATAGAATTTTTTCATGAGATTATCACCCTTTTGAAAATAACATGGCAGAGTGTGTAATTTCCATATTGGAAGCTGAAGACCTGAAACGAAATATTCTTATCTCGTTGTTGGTCTGACTAATCAACATCAAACATAGGCAATTATGAACAATGTCCATTTTATGCTGACTGGGTTTGAAAGGGATGGGGAGTTTAATAAGCATGTCTATGTTACAAAAAACACTACATTTTAGATAAAATAAGTTGAGTTAAAGTTAACCCTAGTACAGCCATTTTTTCCTTTCAAATGAGCTCTGAAGCTCTCCCAGGACTTTGATTTCAAGCATCAACTCTACGACTGTCTATTCTAGTCAACATGGTTACCTTAGAATCACAATAACACCATCAAAGACGTTGAAGCCATTACTGATGTAACCAAAAGGTCCCTCAGCTATAACTTTCAGCAGCATTTCCAGAGCGAAAACTGCTGAAAAAATGACGTTGCTCGTCTCCACGATGGTTGTCAGCATCTCGGGCTGTGATGGAGTAAAGTCTGTCAGATTGTAGGTTTCGTTGTTGAAATGACTCTTTCTTTCTCTGGACTTTCGTTAAGTGAATGGCTATTTCAGATCAATAACACCGAATACTGAATCTAACTTGACAAAGCTTACTGCCAGATGAGTCATTCTATTGCCATCTGAGATGCGATCACAAAAAAGCGCGCTCCCTCACCTGCTGGTGGTACTCAACCCCCATACTGAGAGTGTTGATGAGGATGGCCACCAGGATCCCTCGCTGGAAGTAGGTGTGTTCCACCAGCCTCTTGATGTACACTCGCAACTTGGAGCAGAACCTGCGCAATGCCGAGGGCGGGCCACTCCGTTCTTCTTCACTCCATTCCTCGTCACTCCAGTCGGAGTCGGAGTGACAGGAATCTGAGGCCGAGTAATAGCCTGAGAGTCCTGCAGGCGCTTGGTCTGCTGAGAAAAATAACGTAGGAGCAGAGAAATGTTTGACACCTTTGGCAAGAGAAGAATACAATGTGTGCACAGAGCGGGAATCGATGCCCAGGTGCGTGGGCAGTGCCGCCGAGAGCGCGCCACTTAGTGCTAATAGTTCGCCACATGTGAGTGAGCCCTTACCACCTGAGCCATTATATGAAGGTGTGCGCGACACGGGCCGCAGGGAAGACTTGGTCTTGGCAGAGGGTGCGAGCGCAGGAGGAAGCAGAACCGAAGGCAAGAGCGAAACGGGGGGGCCCGGCGTGTGAGGGGAAGGGGGCAGAGGCTCACGGAAGTAGGCTGGGTCCAGCGGCTCGTCGTCGGTCTGTGTCGTCTTCTCGCTGTGACAGACGTTCTTGGTGGCGGTTTCGCCCGCGTGGCCGTGGAGGAGCACCACGTCACTGAACATCACAGAGCTGCGTCTTCTGTGCCGGGGAGTGCAGGCTCCTGCGGGCGAGGGGGGCACCAGCTCATTGCTCCCGTCGCCGCTAGCACCACTGGGGATCTTTAGGAGCACAGGGCGTTGAGGGGACGTCTGAGGGTCGACCTCAGACACCTCCGGGCTAGCGCGAGGGGCACTATTGTTTCTCCCGTCCTCCTGACCCTCGTTGACCTCTGGAGGAGACAAAAGCTGGGGACTCGTCGCAGTGACGTTATTCATCATGGTGAACCCCCCGCCAGGACCCACTCCTCCGGCGACGCCCGTGGGCATGGTGACCACGGTGCTCGGCGTCAGGTGGCCGCCCGGCTCGCGCGTCAGAAGGGCGTTTTGGGCGAGCTCATACTGTCGACGGCGCCGCTGCTTCTTCAGACTGAGCTGCCGTGGGTGCTCCGACCGATGGCGGCGGCGGAACTGTCTGTAGCGGGAGTACAGCTTCCGTCTCGCTCGTCTGTACAAATGGGCGATGTATTTGATGATCTCGGCGTAGCACGAGTTGGGTTCCGACATGGAGCCCGACGCCAGAGTGCTCGTCGAGTGGAAGCGAGCTCGCTCCATCTTCATGCGCTCCATCTCGCGCTTCTTCGTTTCCGAGAACTGCGTGGCGATTACGACGAGACACAGGTTGATCAGGAAGAAGGACCCGATCTGCGGAGAGGAGGGAGAGTCAGAGCCCCGTCAGGCGGAGAACCGGATATTTAAGGAAACGCGAATACGAATAGATCATCAAACGATGAAATAAGTATACGGTAAACCATCCTTTAAAACAATAAACCTTTTGTAAAACGGTCTTATTTCCTTTACCATGAATATAGGATATGCCTGCAAATACTGATGCACAACCAAACCAATAAGAGCAAAATCGTTATCAATCATCGCAAATGAAAATGTTTTGTACAAGTGAGGGCATGCACGTGTGCGAGCGTTTAGCTGTCTATTCGAACTATTCTCACTTTTCAATTGCATTCCAAATTACAGCGTTTGGTGTCAAATTGAACTTTAAATCTACTTAACTGGTGCCTCGTTTTTTCGAATCATGTTCAAAAATAGAAAATAAAATATACTGCAGCACGAAATTGCTCTTCATCTCCTTTAATTAGATTCTGCACAATAGTTCACTACGAGCCTAAATATCTTTACATTCTCGTGTAAATGAGTAATCGCGAAACCTTTCCCTGGTGTATCAGAATCTTGGAAATTATAATTAACGAGAGTTTCAGAAAAAAGTATATATAAAACACTGAAAGCTGAAGTGTTTATTTACATTCACACAATGTCGATTATTCAAAATATCTCCCATGCACTCTCATGGTGAGGGACACATTTCCTTCCTAATATCGCCACCCATAAAAATTCTCCCACACACTCTCAGGAAAACAATATTAAGAGATCCATATATTTCATCTTTGTTAAAAAAAAATAAAACCCACTTACCACAATGAGTAGAACAAAATAAATCCAATCCCAGAATGAATGTGCGTCTTGAACATAGTACATGATGTCCGTCCAACCTTCTAAACTGATTACCTGTGAAAAAATAGAACAATTATTGTCTTGTTTATTTGTTAGGGTTCAAACTATATGGCAACTTGAAAATTTATATATATATGTATATATATATATATATACTATATATATATATATATATATATATATATATATATATGTTTATATATACATATCTATCTATCTATCTATCTATCTATCTATCTATATATATATATTATATATATATGTGTATATGTATGTTTGTGTATGTATATGTATTTATTATTATATTGTTATATGTATCTATGTATGTGTATGTGTATGTGTATGTGTATGTGTATGTGTATGTGTATGTGTATGTGTATGTGTATGTGTGTGCGTGTGCGAGTGTGCGTGTGTGCGCATAAATGTGTGCACAGTAAATACAAAACGATCACTTACCACTAGCACGTTACCCCGAAGCAGAAAGAATGTTAATATGCGATCATGACGTTATCTCATAAGAGAGAGAGAGAAAGAGAGAGAGAGAGAGAGAGAGAGAGAGAGAGAGAGAGAGAGAGAGAGAGAGAGAGAGAGGAAAAAAAAAAAAAAAAAAAAAAGGAACTAAAGCCAACGTCCAAAGTTCCATCCCTTCGTTTATCAGAAACATATCGCCCCGTATCGTAAACCAATGAAGCCGATAACGACATGAATTACTCTTCAAAATCTCCCGCACTTACTAGGAATATGGCCACCCAGGCGAGTCCGATGTTGTCGAAGGATATGGTTCCCTGGAAAGGATTCTTGTCCCCAGGCCGGCAGTCGGTGTAGTATTGATTCCAGTTGACACAGGATTCATTGGTGGGTTCGTTGCTCTCGAACGGTCTCGCTGTCCCATTGCAGTCCATTCCTGAGGAGTCGAAAGGAGAAGGGCGGCGGTTTATTTGAATGTTGGGAAAGATTCTTTCAGCAAAATGTTTTTTTTTTCTAGTGTGAATTTTTTTTATATTCATTTAAAGGGATTTTGATTTACGATTTTTTCCATAGAATGATTGGATATATCGATTTTTTTTTGTCTGGTGGTCAGGACTTTCACTTATCAACATTTTTTTTTTTTCTGGAGAGAGATGAGATTTAAATATGACTTCCCGACCACAATTATTTGTATCTAAAGTCCGGCTTTAATCAAATAACATAAGAAATAATACCCTAATTACCAAGAACAACACACAGCCATCTTAATATACATAACAGTACCCGGTGTCTTCGCTCCACCGCAAAGAAGACATTTTTCCTTCTTATACCGCGGGACACCCACCTTCATATTTCGTCGGCGGCAGATTCAAGCAGCGGTGCATGCCATTGTCCTTGGG
>NW_028234411.1:22799560-22804560 GCF_977035675.1 Penaeus japonicus
TGGGTAAGGTAGGCTTAGAACCAACTGCCAAGGCGTAAATGAAAGAGTGAAGGAACCAGGGTTCGCCCGGTGAGGGTGAGGACGAGGCGAGGGACAAAGGTTCACCAGTTGCAACGCCGTGCAACCTCACGCCCTACGATAACACGCCCACGCCTCAATGGCCCCCATGGCGCCCACCCTCACCGAGGCGGCGGGCGACCTGGCGTGACATGTCCTTGACGCTTACCACCTCTACGGCCGAGCGAGCGCGCGATCAGCGTGAGAGGTCATCATAAACATCAACATTGTTTTCATCAAAATCATCTTATCTTCTCACGACTCTCAACGCCACAGAGGTGGGGGCGTGCAAGAAATGTCGGGGAGTTTAGGCCAACAGCCGGATGTCGCTTCCTTGCATACGCTTTCCAAACTGTTTTGAGAACTGATTTGATGAGGAGAGAGAAAGGGGGACGTGTTGGGTAGATAGGGGGCGGGGGTATCGATCATCGTCTGGCGTTTTATCGATTTCTTTTTCGTCTGGGTTTTGATGGAATGTTTTTTTTTTTTTTTTTTTTTTTTTTTTTTTTTTTTTTTTTTTTTTTTGTCAAGATCAAAGATATTGCTTCTTTGGCGAATCTTTAAGTTCCGCTTAAACCGCAAGGCCACTGACAGGTTCAATCACGAAGTCTGGAAAATATTACAGGGCAGTCAAACTTACTTTTACAATAATATGAAACATTTACTACGACGGAAAATTTTAATAGAAACCTGAGTCAACAACATGAAAAACTCGTTAAGCAGAACAGCGTTCGATTTATAAAATTAACCAAAATCAAATCAAATCTGAATTGACGAAATAAACGTTATCCAAGTAGCATTGCAGAGAGGTCGCCATGCAACGATACTCTTACGGTTTGTCGCCCCTCAGAATTAATTAAATCCCCCAATAAATATGATCAAAAGAATCAATAAAAAATCGTAATATGAAATACACTATAATCAAATTGAATTGCTACAAAGGGTGACGTCACCAGGCCTGCATGACAGAAACATCATGCGGCCATGCTACTACAAGCCCTTTGATGCCTATTTTGACTCCGCTTGTTAATTAATATGTGACGTAACTTTTTTCCCCCATTATTTTCCGCGCTGCTAACCCGCTCGAAAACATCCCAATTCAATGCATGTGTTTTAAAGCACGGCTTTAAAGATGGTGAGGGTGGTAATCGTTTTTTAAATAATTATTATAATGATAAGGATAATGATAATAATAATGATTATAATAATAATAATAATAATGATTATAATAATAATAATAATGATTATAATAATAATAATAATGATTATAATAATAATAATAATAATAATAATGATTATAATAATAATAATAATAATAATAATGATTATAATAATAATAATAACAATAAGAGTAACAATTGTAATGATAATGATAATGATAATATTAGTAATAATGATGATAATGATTATATTAGTAATAATAATGATAACAATAATAATAACACTTGAAATAATATCATTATGATAATAATAATTAATAGCAATAATAATGATAATGACAATAATGATAACAATTGTGATAATAATGATAATGATAATAAGCATAAGAGTGATATTGATAATACTGCTAACAATAATTTTACTGATAGTAATAATAATATTGATAATAATAATCATAAAAATAGCGATGATAATAATAACAATAATGATAATAATGAAGATAATACTCGTAACAACAATTAATATTAATAATGATAATGATAATAATAACAATGACAACAATGATAATAATCATGATTATCATAATTATTTTTAATAATCCTTGTTATGTCACGAAAGCTGTTCTCTTTATCTTCCTAATAATAGCCATATCTCATATTTAAAAAAAGCAAGAAAGAAAGGAAGTAATAAAGTAAAAAAAAACATTCCATCAAATATCGACTTCGATAAAACCGAAAAAAAATATATATATATAATGATAAGGATGACGTCACGGGAGGATTAAGACAAAGTATGCAAGGAAACGCACTTCCGTTTTCTACGATGGTTTCCACTCTCACTTTTGATTTTTTTATGTATAGATTTGTCTTTTATCTTACGTTTTCGTCTTGATCTCTTTGTAATAAATAAGTTCAACTCCTCTGAAAGAAATAATAAAAAGGGTGGATGAATTTTATTTTTTCTTGAAAAAGGGAAACAGTAATTAAAAGAGATGATTTTTATATATGCCAAAAAACAAGTTTGTTCAAACATAAAATGGTTTGGATACCAAAGAAAATATCCTAAGTGACATATTCAGGAAAAGGAAGAAAAATGATATTCATGAGTGTTTTCTTTTTTTGTCTGTTGTCTAATTTCACTGCCGATGATGATACAATGTCCTGGAAAATAATATCAACAATTTAAGAGAGGTAGGAGTAAGAACGTTGAATAATTCAATTGCAAAAATAATGGAAGAGCCCCTAAGATGGACGTAGAGTAGGCGACGTGAAGGGCTTGACGTAAGCAATGGCATGACGTCACTCGTTAGTGTAACGATGACTGACCCAGAAAGCGGCAAACAAATGTCCTTTGTTTCACTACCTACTTTGTTGACAACAATTTTCAATCTAATTTCCTCTGTTGTTGTGTATCCTTTCTGTGGACAGGTATATCATTTAGCCTACATGTGTATAAATATTTTAACAGTAAAGGGTGTTTCATATTATGATTAAATATCCTTTATATCAGCCCAAGAGGATCCTATCGCTTTGTCTATGCTTGTTACAGAAACAGATGCCTTTAGCAGTCGCCGTTTCTTCCACTTGTACTTCTGTGTATATCATATCGAGAGACGAATCCCCTCGCTTTCAGTGTGTGTGTGTGAAGAAAGTGTCTTCCTGTGCTTTTGAGAGCGACTGTGATGATAAAAGAGTGACATTAGAAGCCCACTCTCATAGCGAAAATTTTTCCAATGTCCCTAAATTCAATCCGGAGAAAAGAAAAAAGGAAGAAGAAGAAAACACTATAAAAAGTAAAAGAAAAAAGAGAGAGAATGAAAAACGAAAATAACCGATCGAGATTGACTTACTGCTGCGGCGTCACGTTCTCGGGGATGTCGATGAAGCAACGCTGCCTGAGCATGCCCGCCCACAGCTGCATGCCCACGATGCCGAAGATGAAGAAGACGAAGAAGCACAGCAGAAGGACGTTCCCCAGCATGGGCAGCGTGTCCAGCAGGAGCATCACCAGGATCCTCATACCTGGAGGAGGAAAGGGAGATGGGATTATGCTGTGTTTACAGGCTGGATTCATCGTGGTAGGATCCCGAAGGAAGGCTTGAGGAACTGCGATGCTGGATTCACATTTTATTTGCACATTCATTTATTTCAGTTTATCACTATTACTACCACAAAAAATATTTCCATTCTTATCGTCATTTCCAGTATTATTATTATTACTTATTATCTATATACATACCATCATCGTAATATATCATCATTATATCTGTTTCTTTATCACTACTACTACTACAAAAAATATTTCCATTCATATCGTCATTTCCAGTATCATTATTATTACTTATTATCTATATACATACCATCATCATAATATATCATCATTATATTTGTTTCTTTATATTTTGCGTTAGACCCCCCCCCCAAAAAAAAAAAAAGAGAAAAAAACAGCAGGGAAAAAAAAAATTACCCACACACTCCCCCTTTCTCTTCCCCTAAAATCCCCCAACGGCAAAATACTCACTGGGTATCCTGTTGATAGCTCTCAGCGGCCGAAGGACTCGAATGGTCCTGATGGCCGAGATATTCATGTTCTCCATCGCCAGGCAGTACTCCAAGCCCCTGCGGAGGAGAGGGCGTGTTAATCCATCACATATTGCAGCGTGCAGTGTTTACCTTGCGCTTAAGCTACACTTTGTTCTACTCTGTTGCGCCACGCGAGTCATGAAGTGCATGGCGCTGGATGAAAAGGTAAAAAAAAAAAAAAAAAAAAAAAAAAAAAAAAAAAAAAAAGTAGCTTATATAACAAAACTGAATAGGAAAGTAGATGAATTAATAAAAGTGAGTAAATAGATAAGAAGATGAAGGCGAGAAGAAGGAGGAGAAGAAAGAGGAGGAGGAGAAGGAGGAGGGAAAGAAGGAAAGGGAAGAGGAGGAGGAGGAGGAGGAAAGGAAGGAGGAGAAGGAGGAAGAGGAGGAGGAGGAGGAAGAGGAGAAGCGGAAGAGGAGTAGGAGGAGGAACAAGAATAAGAATAAGAGGAGGAGTGGGAGGTGAAGGAGGAGTAAGAGGAGGAGTGAGAGAGAAAGGAGAAGAGCTAAAGGAAAAGAGGAAAGAGGAAGAGGAAGAAGAAGGGGAAGACAAAGAGGAAAATGGTAAGAAGGACGAGGAAGGGGAGGAGGAGTAGGAGAAGATGAAAAAGTAAGAAGAGGAGGATGTAGAAGAAGAGAAAGGAAAAGAGAAGGAAGAGAAGAAGCAAAACAAGGAGGAGCAGGAAAAGGAGAAAGAAGAAAAGGAAGAGGACGAAGAAGAAAGAGGAAGAAGAGAAAAAAGAAGCAGAAAAGGAGAAACGAATAAGGACACGAATAAGAAGGTAGAAGAGGAAGAGGGAAAGAGGAGGTGGAGGGAAAAGGACGTTGTGTGTGCGGTAGATCGACTCCCGTCATGAAAGGAGGGAAGAAAAAAGGAGAGGAAGGGATAGAGGAGGGGAGGGGAGGGGGAGGGGGAATTGAGGACCGTCCTTTCTGTAGAAAACAAAGGCAAGAACGACCCCTCCCCCCTCCCTCTTCCCCTCTGCGAGAACCTCCCCTCGCTACTTACCCCCCCCCCTCCCCACCTCCAAGACATACACCAACAAAATCAATAGCAACAAGTTGTAGGAGGCGGACAACCCTTCCTGTCTACTGGGTTAGGGAGGGAGGGAAGGAGGGAGGGAGGGGAGGAGGAAGGGAGGCAGGGAGGGAAGGAGGGAGGGAGGGAAGGAGGGAAGGAGGGAGGGATTGAGGGAA
>NW_028234411.1:22817060-22819560 GCF_977035675.1 Penaeus japonicus
CCCTATCTCTCTCTCTCTCTCTCTCTCTCTCTCTCTCTCTCTCTCTCTCTCTCTCTCTCTCTCCCTCCCTCTCTCTCTCTCTCTCTCTCTCTCTCTCTCTCTCTCTCTCTCTCTCTCTCTCTCTCTCTCTCCCTCCCTCCCTCCATCCATCCATTCCTCCCTCCCTCCCTCCCTCACTCCCTCTCTCTCTCTCTCTCCCTCTCTCTCTCTCTCTCTCCCTCTCTCTCTTTCTCTTCATCTCATCGAGGGCCCACCCGTCGGCCCTCCGATGCTATGGCTGTCATTTCGGAACAAAAGGAACCGCAAGAGTCGTCTCCAAAACGGTTACATTTAGGCCACAACGACAGGTGTTTCCCAGGGACAGACAGCGGCTACCGAATTCGCTCGCAAAATCTCACAATTCTTCATTTAATTTGGCGAGGGACGATAAATCAATTGCCCGAAACGCTCCTCCCCCTAAAATAAAAACAAAATATTTGTTTTACTAGTTTAAGCGCTGGAATTTGATAATCCTCCTAACAACAACAACATAAACACGCAAGCACACACACACACACACACATATTCAACTTTGCAATGAAAGTGTGTTGTTCAGATATTGCAATCGACAACGTTTATGCCCAACTTATTTTATCAGCTCGCCCTTGTATGTGCAATACACGTACGGGAGAACATGAATAAGAGCGAATCAGAGGAATTATTCGCAAACATTAAATATGAAACAGAACCATTAAGGAAAAGCCTCCCCCCACCCCACACCCTCACCCCCGTTTCCCCTACCTTCCTCGCAAAAGGAAACAAAAATAAAAACGAATGAAAGGTAAAGAAAAAAAAAGAAGATAAAGATTTGAGAAACAGAATTATCTGGTTAGCTTTCCGCTCGAGGGCGCATGATGATGCCAGCGCCACGCACAGCAGGTGACCCGGGGGAATCTCTGAAACGCAGGTATTTCCTTCACCTTGCCGGCTTTTTTCTGCTCAGTTAATTTAACCTGGGATGGAAGGATGGCGGGAGAGGGAGTGAGTGAGAGAGAGAGAGAGAGAGAGAGAGAGAGAGAGAGAGAGAGAGAGAGAGAGAGAGAGAGAGAGAGAGAGAGAGAGAGAGAGAGAGAGAGAGAGAGAGAGAGAGAGAGAGAGATAGACAGGAGTCAAAACTTTTCTTCCAAATCGACTGTGATCTGCCATGTGATAAGAGCGATGTGGTAGGAATCCGCCATTCACTCCAATTGCTACACCTCCCTCCTACCCCTTCCCATACCCCACCCCCACCCCCTCCCCATCCCCACCCCCTTCCCTTACCCCTTCCTCTTTCACCAAAAAAGAGAAGAGAAAAATCACATAAAATCGGTTTAGTCTAAAAAAAAAGGGCTGAAACTCTGAACAACTTTAACGTCCATTATTTATTTATTTTTAAATATTTTTCAGTGCGGTGCAAAAGCTCGACTGCAGACGAACTAAGTGCTTGAATTCCGAAATTTTGCGAACGTTGTTAGCGGTCTTTCAGCGAAAAATAGAGGAAAAAAAATATATGAAAAAATGAGCAGAAACTGAAGAACGGAATAAGTGCAATGGCATACATAAGACTGAAATTTTGCGAATCCAAATAATAATTGAATCTCATTCTGATTATCATTAATAATCAGGAACAGGACAGATATAATAATTAAGGCTTCACATATGCACAGACGCTCAATATTTCTCATGACACACTACACGTCCGGAATTTAAACTACTAGTTTGATTAACTACAAGTATCAGCATGATATATAAGTGAGTGTGTGTGGGTGCGTGCGTGCGCGCGTGTGTGTGTACGAGTGCGTCTATTCTTCATCTCATCCTTTTATCCCAAACTCGGCAATCAGGATCACCTGAGCTTGATTACAGCGCTAATCCCCAAATCCCCCTCAAAAATGAGGAAGGGCGAGAGGCCGAGGCAGCCGCCCATCAGCCTACTTTAAGCAGCGTCGCCTCGAGTCCTTTGGCTCTGATTAGCCGGCTCTCGTTTCAACGGACTCGAGTTCGCTATCGCTGTTGCAAAGAGGCTGCTTCTTGCAAGACTCCGCTTCACGTAACTCCCGGATGTTGTTAGCGAAGTGTATAAAAGGCTTCCATTGGGACGGAAAGATACTTAAAAATGATGGGTGTAGGTGTGGGTACAGCTGCGCAGATCAATATCAAGCCTGTACAGGTGGATTCTCCTTCCAGGTGGAGCCTCCATCCCTCCACCTCGTCGTTACGCCACACCCCCTCCCCCTCCAGGCGTCCTCCTTCTCTCTCTTTTTTCGTGATAAATCTCCATTTGTAATTATGATAATCTAACCGCTTCCTAACGTGTCTCCGGGACATGGGTATCATTCGCAACAGAAATGAATAAGACGTTGTTACTGTCACAGTGACATGGCGATGCGACTGACATGCAGGTTGCTGTACGACACTACTCATCTCATTAGTTTCAAATGCCTTTAGTCGTCAGGGTAAGACACCTGCGATCACCTCAGAC
>NW_028234411.1:22827060-22829560 GCF_977035675.1 Penaeus japonicus
GCGGAAATAACTCGCCCCGGGGAGGACTCTCCCCCTTCTCGTGTTTCTCTTTCCGCCTTTCCTTCCACCGCATCACCTCTTTCTCGCATCACCATCGCCTTTAGCTCTTCTCCTTTCTCTCATGACCCATTTTCCTCATTTCTTTTCCCTATTTTAATCCCATTTTATTTTTTCTCTCTTTCTTTCTGGCGGTTCCTTCCTCCTTTTTCTCTTCCGTTCATTTCTTAATGTCTCTTGTCTCTTTCTTTCTCTCCTTTTTACCATGTGCTTTTAATCCCTATTTTGCTCTCTGTCTCTCTTTTAATTCTCGCGCCTCCTCCATCTCCTTTTCTCTTCTTTTATTTTCTTAATGTCTCTGTCTCTCCCTTTCACTCCTCCTTCGTCCTCTTCATCCCACTCTATTGTGGGTTCCTATCTTCCTTAAATCCATTCAGTTGACTTTTGTTTCTTGTTTTGTTTTGTCCATATTGTAATTTTGAAAAGATTTTTTTGTGAATTAATTGTCTATCCATATATTTGTCTGTCTGTCTTATCAATCTATCAACCTAATAATCTATCTCCAATAAAACGAGAGGGAAAGAGAGAGGGAAAAGGCTGAAATTCCCTTAAAGAGAACACCTCAACCCCCCCCCCACTCACCCCCCTCATCCCCACACCCCTTTCTCTCTCCCTCCCTTTCCCCTCGCCCCCCCCTCCCTCACCCTCCCCACCCCATATTCCCCAAGCATCAGAACGTGATGAAGTGGACCAGAATGACAAATTGGGGGTGGGGGGTGGGGGGGGGGTTGAGGAAGGGGTGGAGATGGGGATGGGTTAGAGATGGAGAGAGGGGAGAGGGGGGAGGGGGCATCTTGCTGTGGTCCAAATGGAAGCCACAGATCTGTATCAGGACAAGTTTCTTTCATTCTCCGCGGCTGCACTCACTCAAAACCTCGCAGACATTGACTGCAAAAAAAAGAAGAAAAAAAAGGGGGAGTGGGGTAGGTAGGATGAGGTAGGGTAGGGGGTAGGGGGGGAAGGCTTAAAATAGCACAGTATCTGGAATTCGTCATAAAAAAGGAAGAGAGGGAGGAGAAAAAAACACAGATTATCATCACATCGTCTCAAGGTCACGCGTGATTATGAGAAGCCCTGAAGAAACCAGATGTTGAAATGCGGAAGACGATCTCTCATCTTCTCTCTCTCTCTCTCTCTCTCTCTCTCTCTCTTTCTTTCTTTGCCTCTCTGTCTGTCTGTCTGTCTACCTCTCTCTCTCTCTCTCTCTCTCTCTCTCTCTCTCTCTCTTTCTTTCTTTGCCTCTCTGTCTGTCTGTCTGTCTGTCTGTCTTTCTGTCTGTCTACCTCTCTCTCTCTCTCTCCTAATTCTGCCCTTTTATTGCTCTCTCTCTCTCTCTCTCATCGTCTTTTGCATTTTTTATTCTATTTTCCTATATCTATCCTCTTCTATGCCGTCCCGCCTCACCTCCATCTCTCTATATCACTCCCTCTCCCACTCTCTCCACTTTACTCCCTCTCTCTATCTCACTCCCTCCCCCCCCTCTCTATCACGCTCCCTCTCTCCCCTCTCTATCTCGCTTCCTACCTCACTTCCTCTCTCCACCTCGTTCTCCCTCTCTCTGTCTTGATCCTTTTTGGCCTCTCCCTATCTCGATCTTTCTCGGCCTCTCTCTTTCTCACTTACTATCCCTGTCTCTCTTTATCTGGCTTCCTCTCTATACCTCACTTCCTCTCTCCATTTGGCTCCCTCTCTCCCCCTCTCTCTCTATCCCTCTCTCTCTATCTCCCTCCCTCCTCCCCCCTCTTTATCACGCGCCCTCTCTCCCCCTCTCTATCTCACTCCCTTTCGCCCTCTATCCGTTTCCCTATCTCTCTCTCTCTCCTTTTTTTATTCAGATCATGAATGAAAAAAGAAAAGAAAAAAAAATCCACGGATAAAAAAACTTCTAAATTGAACCTCAAGACAACGGCGTTCGTTTCCTTAATGAGTTTATTAGCCACCAATGCATAAAGAAACGGAGAGGGAGATGGCCCATCGACTTGTGATCCTTGATACTGATACTATGATTAATGCTTCATCATTAATGATTTCTTTATTGCTAATGTGTTGTTCTTTTAGAGGTGGTTTTATCATTATTATCATCGTTGTCGTTTTTATATGGATCTTAATTTTCATATTCTTCTTTCTATTATCATTATCGTTATGATTATGACTATGCTAATGACTTAATCGTTATAAAGGATTGTGATTCGTGTATAATATTGGTATCGTTATCGTTACTGTTATGGTCCAGGTATTTATAATGATTATATTTCCATTTATAATTTTCATCATTATCGCAAACCAAGATTTTCATTTGATTTTAATATTTGTCATTATCCTCATATCATAATTATTATTATCACCAATGTTATTACAATGGTTGTTATTGTGTTGCTTTTAACATTACAACTTTTATTATCTCCGTTCACTATCCTCAAAATCATCAGAATACAGCGAGAGG
>NW_028234411.1:22834560-22839560 GCF_977035675.1 Penaeus japonicus
CGCCGTTGAGGTCTTCCTTCGAAACGGCTCTCCTTCGTGAACTCGGCGCTGACAGATAACAAAACTAGCGAGCGAGCGAGTAACCGCAGTTCCGGTTGTGAACGTAATGTGTGTGTAACTCCCACTGCCGCACCGAGTTAATTCTTTTAAGCAGTTCAGAACCCGGGAAGCGTGAAAATTACTGGCGGATGTTTCATATTATTTCTTTTTTTTCTTTTTTTTTTGGGGGGGGGGGGGAGAGGGGGAGGGGGGGGGAGGGAAGATGATTATATGAACGGAAATTCTTGTGCCTCTCTTTTGAAGACGGGGAGAATGAGTGAGAAGGGAGTGAGAGGTTATATTGAAGGAAGGGAAGGAGAACTGGTACTATTTCGCCGACATGATAAGAACATGAGGCAAAATGAACGACACAAAAAAGGACGTAAACATAGAAGAAGAACGACAATAACAGTAACAATAACAACACGAGTAAACACAAGATTTAACATGAGGTGCTCAGAGGCAGACCGCTGAAGTCATCAAATTGATGCTTAGAGTAAATTACAATGCAAAGATTAGCTAACGGGACCACACATTGCTTTAGGTATGGTGTACATATCAATGCTCATTATATATATACTCTTATTGCCAAGAAAAAATTGAATGCCAGAAAAAAAAAAATCATTTTGGAAAAAGACGACACTAAAATTCGTAATTTGTATACTTTTGCCCCTCTGCCATGAAGGACTCTCTCCCTAAAGACATTGATCTCACGGCCTCTCTCTCATTTTCGAAAAAAAAAAAAAAAATGTCGACTAAAGAGAAATATTTGTGCGAATCGGAAGGAGCTCGAGTTTGCATACATTGTTTAAGGCGTTTGGCTGTGGCAGTCACCGAGGGGTTAGGGGAGGCGCGGTGTCACTTGGCTTGGCTCTTGTTGCTTGCAATTGGTTGTCGGTTGTTGCTTCTTTGCTTTTGTTTGGTTGTTGCTGTTTGCTGTTATTGTTTGGTGTTGTTTGTTGCTATTGTTTATCGTTTGTTACTATTGTTTGCTGTTTGTTACTTATTTGTTTTGTGTGTGGCTATTGTTTGCTGTTTGTTGTTGCTTGTTGTTGTATGTTGCTCTTGTTTGCTATTCATTGTTCATTATTTGTTATATTTTCTTGGAGTTGCCTATGGCTGTTATAATTTATTGATGCTGTTTGATGGTTTTCCTTGTATAGGGGTGTTTCGTGTTGATATTTTATGGTCGTTCACTTGTTATTGTTGTGTGCTGTTGTTGTCGTCGCTGGCTCTTGTTGTTTGTTGTTTATCATTTAAGTCTGTCGTGGTTTGTCGGTCACTTTTCTATAATCGTGTTTTTTTTTGTGTGTTTTCAAAGTTATCATTTGCTATTGTTAGTTAATGGCATGTTGATTTTAAAACTATTGTTACCATCGTTTATTCAAAACTCGTTATTCCTCAATAATTATAGTGCGTTGTTGAGCGATAGCAGTTAGCGATGACATTGTTATGTCTTAGTGGTCGTTGCAGCACCGAAAGTTATGAACAATAACAATTTCAAATTCGGTTAAAGAACTTGGGCCAATACACCTAAATCAGAATCTTAGAAAACTTTAAAATAAAGTATATAATAATTAGATGGCGATGGGTGAAGTTCGAGGAGCGAAGTGTCTCATGCGTTACGTAAGTAGCGGCGTGGGCGACGGTACTGCCTAAACACGGAGGCACAAAGGTCAGTGAAAGAGGACCTTCAAAGTCTTCGTAAAGAGTGTGACGACTCGGGGGGGGGGGGGGAGAATGAGGGGAGAAAGGGGTAAAGGGAGTGGAGAGGGAGTGGGGGGGCAAGGGTGAGGGGAGGCGGAAGGGAGATGGGTAGGAGGCAAATGGTGAGGGGTTGAGAGGAGGGTATGAGATGGTAAAAGGGAGGAATAAAGAGGAAAGAGAAGAGGGAAGAGTAAAAAGTAAAAGGTGAGGGAGCGGGCTGGGCAGTGGAAATGTAAGGAGAGGGGAAGGTAAAGACGAAAGGTGCGAGTGTAGGGAAGGGAAGAGGGAAGAGGGAAGAGGGAGGAGAGTAAGGGAGAATAAAGAGAGGTAGGGTGAAAGTCGAGCACAGGAAGTCGATGGAAAGGACAAGGGGAAGGGAGAGAGACATTCAGGGAGGGCAAGGGGAAAGGATGACCTTTCACTCTGGAGTCGTTACACCTCCCTGCGGATGACAACTTCAAACGCACCTTTGATGTCTCAAGAGGACACAGCAACGGCGTGAGAAAAGAAGCCACTTCTCTCGCGTCCGTCCAGCTCTACATAAACAGATGGGCGTGTATGAAGGGGGATGCATGCCCGAGGAAGGAGGGGGAGGGGGGGGATGCTTACACCTGCGTGTGTTTAGGTTTGTATGGGTGTAGTAAAGTCGGTGTTGGCGCGCACACGCATACATATACACATACGACGCCAACACACACACACACACACACACACACACACACACACACACGTGCGGGCACACACACACACACACACACACACACACACACACACACACACACACACACACACACACACACACACACACACACACACATACACAGAGATTCATTAGGCGG
Source organism: Penaeus japonicus (assembly GCF_977035675.1). Classification (NCBI taxonomy): domain Eukaryota; kingdom Metazoa; phylum Arthropoda; class Malacostraca; order Decapoda; family Penaeidae; genus Penaeus; species Penaeus japonicus. The sequence goes on from NW_028234411.1 coordinate 22,837,146, forward strand.
GGGTGGGGATGGGGTTGGGGGGAAGACGCAGCACCTGTGTCATCAGCCAGAGGTCGTTAAGGCCAGAGATGAGAGCGGGTGACGATACGCTACAGGGGTCAGAAGTACCGTGGAGGAGGGAGTGAGGGGAGGGAAAGAGGAAGAGAGAGAAAGAGGAAGAGAGAGAAAGAGGAAGAGAGAGAAAGAGGAAGAGAGAGAAAGAGGAGGAGAGAGAGAAGAGAGAGAGAGAAGAGAAAGAGAGAGCGAGAGAGCGAGAGAGAGAAGAGAGAGAGAGAGAGAGAGAGAGAGAGAGAGAGAGAGAGAGAGAGAGAGAGAGAGAGAGAGAGAGAGAGAGAGGAGAGAGAGAGAGAGAGAGAGAGAGAGAGAGAGAGAGAGAGAGAGAGAGAGAGAGAGAGAGAGAGAAAGGGAGAGTGAGAAAGAGAGAGAGATAGAGAGAGATAGATAGATAGATAGATAGATAGATAGATAGATAGAGAGAGAGAGAGAGAGAGAGAGACGAGCGATGGAATTCCCTCGAACCATCGTGTCTATAGGCAATGGGGGCTACGAGAGGATTCCAGTAATCTGTGAATTGGTAAGAGGTGAATGGGAGAAAGGGGGAGGACGAAGGAGGAAGAGGTAAAACGATGATGAAAATAAGGAGAAAGTATAGAACAGAACAAGAAGAAGCAAGAAAAGACGACGACGACGACGAGTAAGAAGTAATAAAATAATTCATTGAAGAAAATGGATAAGTAAAAGGAGAGGAGGAGGAGGAGGAGGAAGAAAAAGAAGAAGGGACGGTATGAGAAGAAGAGGAAGAAGTAGAGAAAACAATAAAAGATCATCACATCGACAGCTATAAGAAAGGAGGATAAGGAGGAGGAGGAGGAGGAGGAAGAAGAGGAGAAAGAAGGGGACTTTGGAGAACAAGAAGAAAGAGGAGAGCAAAAATCAGAAAAAGAAGAAGGATAAGAAGTCGACGCGACCATCGCCAGAACGACAACGAGGCGCGGGTCGTAACGACGAAGGACGAGCGATTCGGCTGGCCATTCGAGGTCAAATTAAGCGAAGGGTCGTTGAGCGCTGGCAGGTAGGCGGGCGGCCGAAGAGGTCACGAGGGAAGGGGTCGAGGGGAGGGGGGGAAGGGGAGGGGAGGGAGAGGGAAGTTGGAAATGGAAAAGGTAGACCCGGGAGAGTGGCAAGAGAGGGAGGGGGGAGGGGGGGAGGGGGTACGGACTGAGGGGTAGGAAAAAGGAAAAAGGTAGACCCCAAAAAAGAAGAGTCGAACAAAAGGGATTTTCGGGCGGGAAAAAAATGTAGAGGACAAAAGTAGAGACATAAATAAAGCGAGGTGGCGGCATCGGTCGCGGCCGAGGAGAATCCGCTTAATTTCTGTATCAGGGATTGGAGATGTATTACGGGCGCGTGCTATAGGCGTCCGCTCTGAATACACTGTAAGAACTCTCTCTGCCTCCCTCTTTGCTGTTCCTCTTCAAGTATGTGACTATATCTCTCTCTCTTTGCTGTTCCTCTCCAAGTCTGTGACTCTATACATCCCACTCCTGTCTATTTCTTTATATCTTCTCGTCCATCTCCTTATCCATCTATTTCTATCTTCTTTCTTTCCGCTGTTTCTTTCTCTGATTCCCTCTCCTGTATTTGTCTTCGCTTAAATTCCAGTCTTTCTCAACCGTGTCTATCTCCCCTATTCCTCTCTCTCTCTCTCTCTCTATCCTTGCTTTCCATGTCTCTTTCTCACCTTTCCATATGTCTCTTTTATAACTTTCTTCCAGTCTCTTTCTGTCTATCCTCCCTTCCTTCCCTTTTCTATCTCTCCCCTTTCCTCGTCCTTCCTCCCTCCCCATTTCCCCTCATCCTTCCCTCCGTAACTTCCTGTCTATCTATTCTCTACCTCCCCTTTTCCCTCCCTGTCCCATCTCCCCTTTCCCCTTCCCTCCCTGCCCCGCCTCCCTTCCCCCCTCTCCTCTCAGCCTTTCTCACTTTTCGCTCCCTTCCCCTTCTCCCCTCCCCCTCCCCCCTCCCCCCTCCCCCTCTCTGCGTGACGACGAACACACTCCATCCGAAATCACACGCGGCTCGAGCCAACAGCAGCGATTCGGGAACAAATGGGACAAAAATCCTCTCCTTACCCTCACCCTTGACGCAGTGCCAATCCGCGGCCCCGTTCAGTCCGGCCATACATCCATTAGCAGCCCTCCTCTTTTGCCCTTTTCCCTTCCTCTCCCCTCTGACCTCTTCCTTTCGATGTCTGTCTCTTCCTCTCCCCTCTGACCTCTTCCTTTCGATGTCTGTCTCTTCCTCTCTCCTCTGGCCTCTTCCATTCACTGTCTTCCTTTTCCTCTCTCCTCTGACCTTCTCTCTTCGTGTCTTCCTTTTCTTGTCTCTTCTGACTTCATCCCTTCTATCTCTTTC
>NW_028234411.1:22857060-22859851 GCF_977035675.1 Penaeus japonicus
TCTCTCTCTCTCTCTCTCTCTCTCTCTCTCTCTCTCTCTCTCTCTCTCTCTCTCTCTCTCACTCTCTCCCCCTCATCTTTTATCTCCCCCTCCCCGTCCTCGCCCCCCTTCCTCCTCCCCCCAGTAGCCTCCGCGCCCTTCACAGTAACCCTTCTCTTTCAGCCATCTCCTGACCACCTAATTCTCCTCTTCCATCTTGGATTTTTTTCTCATTCTCTGTATTTACTGTTTCTACTCGGGTTATCACCTTTCTTTCTCTCCCCCCGCTTCCTCTGGATTATTTGTCCTTCTTTCTCTCTCACTCCCCCCCCCTCTCTCTCTCTCTCTGTGTCTTTCCCCTTACCTCTTTCATTCACTCACCTTCTCATATGTATATATCTTTCTCCCTTTTCCTCCTCTACCTTCCATACCATTCACTTTTTCTCCTCTACACTTTTTTTTCTCAATATTTTCTGCAATCCTCATTTTCCTCCTTTTCGAGGCTCTTCCTCTTCTCCCCCCCCCACTCTCCCCTACTCTCCGTTGCCCTCTTGTATATGCCAATTATGTAAGTTTATCGGATGGGTTTAAAATGTAGTGAGGAAAGAGGAGGAGAAAATAAAAGGAAAATGCAAAGGAGAGAAAATACGAAAATGCAAGACCGTTTACGAGCGCGCGAAGAGGGGAGGTCGAACGAGTGGTGGGGGAGAAGAGGGAGAAGAGAAGAGGAGGAGAATAGTGAATGATAAAAAAGTAATGAACAAGACAATGAATTAAAAAAGAGTAAATTAGCAATATCACACCGGGAAAAGTGATCCTGCAGAAAGGCCAACCCCGTAGCTGCAAAAAGAGACACTGAGACACTCGGTCCCCCTTTTCGCTTGTCATTTGCCTCGACTTCCATCCCCTATCTACAGAACATTCAATTAAACCTCCCCTTCGCTAACAGTACGCATATCTACTCTCATCTAGTGCATAAGCTTAATCACTTTCCGTTCTTAAATTGGTTTGCAGCGACGAGGCGGCCGCCTGTGCCATCGCGAGGCCATCAAAGTATCCCCTTTAATCCATCATCGGCAGCCATCCCGTCCTCCTCCTCCTTCTCTTCTTCCTCCTCTTCCTCTGCTTCTTTCTCCTCCTCTTCCTCTGCTTCTTTCTCCTCCTCCTCCTCTTTCTCTTTCTCTTCTTCTTTCTCCTCTTCCTCCTCCTTCTATTCCTGTTCGTGGTCCTGTCCTTTTTTATATTCCAGCTCCCTCCCCCCTCTTCCTCTTCCTCTTCCTGGTCCCTTCCTCTTTCTGTTCCTGCACCTCCTGGTATCCTTGCTTCCCCTCTTCCTCTTCCTTCCTCCTCTTGCTCTCCTCCCCTTTTTTCCTTATTCCCGATCCTGCTCCTCCTTCTATTCCCGCCCCTCCCCCCCAACATGTCATACACCTCAAAGGCTCCAAACTTCATCCACTCATGTCGATATCATCTCTTCTTCTATTCCTCCTTCTCCTCCCTCTCCTCCTCCTCCTCCTATTTCTTCTTCATGCTCTCTTTGCTAAGCATAAGCCAAGGGATATATCAGGACGTTGATTCATGCAGCAACTTGCCATGGTTATGATGACACTTTAAAAGATGATGATGAGGATGATGTTGATGTTGATGATGATGATGATGATGATGATGGTGAAGGAGGAGAATAGGGATGAAGACAATGATGAAAAAGAAGAAGAAAAAGAAGAGAGAATAATCATAAAAAAGTTGATGAGGAAGAAGAAAGAAAAGAGAACAAGAAGGAGAAGAAGAAGAAGAAGAAGAAGAAAAAAAGAGAATATAGAGTACAATGACGAAGGAGAATATGAAAAATAAAAATCAAATAAAATAAGTAAAAAGAATGAAAATCCCCGCCAAGAGAAATGAAACATGCATTTACTGTATCTTTATAAATATGCAAATGTGTACGCCTGGATCGCACTCTCATCAAATCTATTTAAGCATATACATTTCGCATGATTATTAAAGTATTTGAATACATTGAGTGGGGAGGGAGGGAAGGGAGAGGAGGGAGAGGAGGGAAGAGAGTGGATGTAGGAGAAGGAAGAGAAGGGGAAGGGAGGTAAGGGAGAAAGGAAGGCCGGGAAGAGACAAACGAAAGAGAGGGAAAGGAGGCGAGAGGGATTGTAGGAGAGGGATGGAAGAGGGGAAGGGGGAGAGAAGGGAGGAAGGGAGATGAGGCAAGATACAGACTAGGTAGAGGGAAAGGAGGCGGGAGAGAGAGAGAGATAGAGATGGATAGATAGATAGATAGATAGATAGAGAGATAGTGAGGGAGAGAGAAAGAGAAAGAGGAAGAGAGGGAGAAATAGAGAGAGAGAGATGATAAAGATAAGCTAAGATAAGATTTGCGGAGCAGATGCTTTGTCGGGCTTATATGCACTATGGTGAACCCGCCTGTGTCAGCGGGTGCTGACTCGTGAAAAAGTGTGCCAATGAGTGTTGACTCGATCTGAACTTGGTCCTTACCAACCGTGGTGCCCAGGCACGGAGGTGGCCTTCAAGAGACAGTGGAAACTCACGCCGACCACGGGGATGCAAGGCCGGCGCGCTACCACTGTATTAACATGACGGCTGGAGAGAGAGAGAGAGAGAGAGAGAGAGAGAGAGAGAGAGAGAGAGAGAGAGAGAGAGAGAGAGAGAGAGAGAGAGAGAGAGAGAGAGAGAGAGAGACAGAGAGAGAGAGAGAGCGAGAGAAAGAGAGAGAGATGGAGAGAGACCGTAATAGAGAGCTATTTGGCTATTTTGAAGGACGCGTTAAGGGTATGGCAAAACG
>NW_028234411.1:22877451-22879951 GCF_977035675.1 Penaeus japonicus
GCAATGGGGGTTATGAGGGCGGGGGGGGGGGGGGGTAAACTGGTGGAGAAGAGAGTAAAAAAATCCATGAGGCGATAGGGAGGGAGGGGAGGGGGGTGGGGGGTATGGTATGAGGGGAAATATTGCGTTGATGATTCATGGTTTGAATTCTGGAAAGGGGGAAGGGAAGGGAAGGAATGGGGGAGGGGGAGGGAGAAGATGATGAAGAAGCACACAAAGACAGGAGGAATGATGTAAGGAAGCGAGGTGAAGAAGAACAGGAGGAGGAAGATAGGAGGATGCGGATGATGATAGTGATGGCAACGGTGATGATGATGATGATGATGATGATGAAGATGATGATGAAGATGATGATGTGAGGATGATGATGATGATGGTGGTGATGATGATGGAGATGGCAACAGGAGAGGCCAGACAAGCACGGCAAATGAGTTACGTGCATAAGTATTAGCAAGAGGCACAAATGAGAATCCAAATTGAAATTACTGTCATCTTGAAGTTTGCAATCAGACACCATTATCAATACTGCGAATAGTTCTGCCGAAAAGATATCCAAATTACAATTGCTTTGATGGGAAATTGGATCCTAATTTTTGATTGGAACAGAGATGTATACATATTTTTATTTCTTTTCAATTAGAAAATAGAAAGATATTGAATGAAAATAATCGCTCATTAGTGGATCTAAGGAACGGCAGGATACGATAAAATTATCCATTTGTATATCGATTGAATTGCTGCTTATATCATTTTGAGAATATTTTGGTAGAATGACATGATTCAGTGTCATTACAGTCTTTATCATGCTTACCGTTCAATTATGAAATCGTATCATTGATATGCCATTTTCTCATAAATTATTTTCGTTGTTCCCTAGTATTATCATTCATACGAAAGGAACATCTTGGAAATTAAGAGAGAGAGAGAGAGAGAGAGAGAGAGAGAGAGAGAGAGAGAGAGAGAGAGAGAGAGAGAGAGAGAGAGAGAGAGAGAGAGAGAGAGAGAGAGAGAGAGAGAGAGAGAGAGAGAGAGAGAGAGAGAGAGAGAGAGAGAGAGAAACCTAATAGAACTTAGATAAAAGAACCATTTGGAATCATGTCAGTTATTTTACCTAAACTTACTGATATGCCCTTTATTCGAAGTATATTCTTAGCATATTTTCTTTTTTTTTCCTGATATAAGTTGAAGTATATTGATTTATGTCTTAATGTAGTGTAATAGTTTTCTTAAGTTAGGCCAAATTAAAGCAATGAAAAGCAAGACGCAAAAGGAAAAGTGCAATTGCAACTAGAACTATAAAACTTAGAAAGTAATGAGAGAGAGAGGAAGCAAAAGAAGTGTGCAGAGAGAACAGAGAAAAATAAAAAATGTTGGTTTGTGGTGTGTACTAGGGTGTGTATGTATGTATGTGTGTGATTGTTTTCTTGATATATCTGCAACAACTTTAAAATAAATGTCCCTGTAAACATACTTTCCAAACAGAATGAAGTTCAATTACTCCCTTTCCCTCTCCCTCCCCCTCCCCCTCTCCCTCACCCCCTCTCTCTCCCTCTCCCTTACCTTCACCCCCCCTCTCTCTCCCTCTCCCTCCAAGCAGCTGAGGTAACGTCCCGTTGACTTCAGGAATTAACGGCAAGCGTTAAGGTCTGCAATTACGGCATAATGAGGTTCATTTGCGACCTTGTGTGTGTACTGGCGGCGGAGAAGCGCAAGCCGGAATTAGTGAAAGGAAAGTGAGTAGTGTTAAAAGGGTGATGAGTCATGGTGGGGAAGATGTGATTGGTGATGATGAGTCACTGTGGGGAATATGTGATTAGTGGTGATGAGTTATTGTTGTGGTGATGAGGTTTTGGTGCTTGTTGGGGCTTTGGTGGTTTTGAGGCTCTCCTGCTGATGGGATCTCACCATCATCCTCTTTCTCCTTCCTTCTCTCTCTCTCTCTCACTCACTTTCTCTCTCTCCCTCTCCCTTTCTCACTCTCTCTCCCTCCCTTACTCCCTCTCATTCTTCATCTTAATCTCGCCCCCTTCCCCCCCTCTCTCTCCCTAACTCCTTTTCCCTCCATCAATCCATCTCCCTCTCTTCCTCTCCTTCTCCTTCCCCATCTCCCTCTTAATCTCACTCTCCTTCTTCCTATTCTTCCTCCTCTCCTCCTCCTCCTCCTTTCCCATTCCCTCAATATCTCTCTCCCTCTCTCTTTCTCCCTCTCCCTCTCTCTTTCTCCCTCTCCCCCTCACTCTCCATTTCTCCCTCTCCCTCTGATGATGGAAAGGTTCTGATGGTAGGGGTAAAGTTGCAATCGTATTCTGTGGTGGTGATGGTGTAGTGTAGGCTGTGAATTTTAGTGATGACGCAGTGTATTTGTAAAAGTGTGATGATGGCGTAAGTGGTGGTGATTAGATATATTTGTATGGGTTGATGTTACTGATGATGATATTTGTATTTATAAACTATTTTTTTTCTTCTTCAAAAATCCTGATTTTGGTGTTGGTAATAACAT
>NW_028234411.1:22884951-22894951 GCF_977035675.1 Penaeus japonicus
TCTGTCCGCGGTCGCTCGCTCACGCCTTGAACATCGGTAATGACCGCTCGCTCCGAACTGCGGCTCGTGGTGGCGGTGGTGGTGGGACGGGTGGGCGGTCGGGAGGAACCGGAGATCGGGCTTGGGCCGTCGGGAACGAGGGACTAATTGGCGGCCGGGATTGGAAGGGCAGTTGTCAAACAAGGGGCGAGGCGAGGGGGGCATGAGAGGGCAAGAGACGACATGGTAAAGTAGAGAGGGCAAGAGGGGGGAAAGAAGGAAATAAAGGGCAAGAGAGGAAAGATGGCCCTATAGGAGAGGATAAGAGTATAAGAGGGAGAGATGAGAGAGAGGGTGAGAGGATATGAGAGAACAAGAGAGAGGGAAACAAAGGGCAAATGGAGAGGTAGACAGGACAAGAGAGGGGAAATGACATAATGAGGAAAGATAGAAAAGATAAGAAAGATAGAGCAAAAGAGCAAGAGAGGCGAGAGTACAAGAGAGGGTAAGAGAGCATGAGAGGGAAGAGGACAAAAGAGATAATGATTAAAAAAGAGAGATAAAGATGAGTGAAGAGAGAGAGAGAAAGAGAGAGAGAGAGAGAAAGAGAGAGAGAGAGAGAGAGAGAGAGAGAGAGAGAGAGAGAGAGAGAGAGAGAGAGAGAGAGAGAGAGAAATTGAAAGAGAAAGAGAAAGAAAAGGAGAAGGAGAAAGAGAAAGAGAGAAAGAGGAGAGAGATAAAGATGGAGACAGATAAAGAGAAATATAGAGAAAGATTAAGAGATAGATGAAAATAGAGAAAGATAGAAAAGAAAAAGAAAGAGAGAGAGAGCGAGAGAGCGAGAGAGAGAGAGAGAGAGAGAGAGAGAGAGAGAGAGAGAGAGAGAGAAAAAAAAAACGGAAGACGCACCAAGAGAAAAACCTTATCGTTCATTTCTATTTATCTTCATTCACCCTCCCCTCTTCGAGCAAGGAGCACCTGAACTCCCCTCACCTTTCATTCAGCGAACATCCTTGCGCCTAGAATGACCGGGTATGAATGTCGTATTCTGTCAACACGAGGCCTGAAAGCAGAGGCGAAGAGGTAAAGAGGCAAAGAGGTAAAGATGCAAAGAGATAAAGAGGCGAAGAGGTAAAGAGGCAAAGAGGTAAAGAGGTAAAGAGGCGAAGAGGCAAAGAGGTAAAGAGGCAAAGAGGTAAAGAGGCAAAGAGGTAAAGAGGCAAAGAGGCAAAGAGGTAAAGAGGCAAAGAGGTAAAGAGGCAAAGAGGTAAAGAGGCAAAGAGGTAAAGAGGCAAAGAGGTAAAGAGGCAAAGAGGTAAAGAGGCAAAGAGGCAAAGAAGTAAAGAGGTAAAGAGGCAAAGAGGCAAAGAGGTAAAGAGGCAAAGAGGTAAAGAGGCAAAGAGGTAAAGAGGCAAAGAGGTAAAGAGGCAAAGAGGCAAAGAAGTAAAGAGGTAAAGAGGCAAAGAGGTAAAGAGGTAAAGAGGCAAAGAGGTAAAGAGGCAAAGAGGTAAAGAGGCAAAGAGGCAAAGAGGCAAAGAGGTAAAGAGGCAAAGAGGTAAAGAGGCAAAGAGGCAAAGAGGTAAAGAGGCAAAGAGGTAAAGAGGTAAAGAGGCAAAGAGGTAAAGAGGCAAAGAGGTAAAGGGGCAAAGAGGCAAAGAAGTAAAGAGGTAAAGAGGGAAAGAGGTAAAGAGACAAAGATGCAAAGAGGTAAAGAGGCAAAGAGGTAAAGAGGCAAAGAGGCAAAGAGGTAAAGAGGCAAAGAGGTAAAGAGGCAAAGAGGTAAAGAGGCAAAGAGGTAAAGAGGTAAAGAGGTAAAGAGGCAAAGAGGTAAAGAGGCAAAGAGGTAAAGAGGCAAAGAGGCAAAGAAGTAAAGAGGTAAAGAGGCAAAGAGGTAAAGAGGTAAAGAGGCAAAGAGGTAAAGAGGGAAAGAGGTAAAGAGACAAAGATGCAAAGAGGTAAAGAGGCAAAGAGGTAAAGAGGCAAAGAGGTAAAGAGGCAAAGAGGTAAAGAGGCAAAGAGGTAAAGAGCCAAAGAAGTAAAGAGGTAAAGAGGCAAAGAGGTAAAGAGGCAAAGAAGTAAAGAGGCAAAGAAGTAAAGAGGTAAAGAGGCAAAGAGGTAAAGAGGGAAAGACGTAAAGGGGCAAAGAGGGAAAGAGGCAAAGAGGGAAAGAGGCAAAGAGGGAAAGAGGTAAAGAGGCAAAGAGGTAAAGAGACCCGGATCACCTCCTGCGCCAAGAGAAATTCGAAATGAGGAAAGAGGATAAAGGAAGTAAAGATATAGAAATGAAAGAGAGGGAAAAGAGAGGAAGAATAAAAAAGTAAAGGAGGGGAAGTAAAGAAGTAAAGGAGAGGAAAAAAATAGCACAAATAAGAAATAAAAGAGAGAGAAAAGGAGAAAAGAATGGCAAAAAAAAAGAAGTAAAGGAGAGGAGCTTAGAAACAAAATTAAAGATTTAAGATAGAGGGAAAAAAGAGGAAAGAAGAAGACAAACAAAGAGAAACGAAGAAATAAGAGAGAGAAAGATAAAGGAATAAAGAAGATTCACAACAGAAATAGAGACATAACAGAAAGGAAAGAAACTAAGAATAAAAGAAAATGAAAAGAGAGGAGAAAATAAATGAAGCCAATAAAAGAGAGGTAATATGAAACAAAAAATAAAAGATAAAAAAAACACGAAATACAGAACAAAAAAAAAAGAAAAAAAGAAAAGAAGAAAAACAAAAGTGAGAAATAAAAGAGCTAAAAAATCGCAATACCCAACATTTCAATCCTTCGCCCTCATCGATAGACTTGAAGAATGAAAGAGAGAGAGAGAAAAAAAAAAAAACATCAGAAAACTAATTAGTTCTCCGTTATCATAGATAAATTCATCGCCAACACTACATTTATATCTATATAATTCTCTTACGAGCGACAAAATTAAGTTGATAATACCCCCCCCCCCGTTATCACAGCCGCATTTGCACCGAAATAACACTCTCAGTAAAGACGACAAAGGAGCTAAGGTCACGGAAGCAGTGACAGCCGACATTTACCCTCTGGACGTGAGGGGACGTAAAGAGGAGGGAGTGCAAGGGGGTGATAAGATTGGGGAGGAGGGTGAGAGGAAAGGAGGGAACAGAGAGAGGGAGAGAGACGGAGGGAGGGAGGGAGGGAGGGAGGGAGGGAGGGAGAGAGAGAGAGAGAGAGAGAGAGAGAGAGAGAGAGAGAGAGAGAGAGAGAGAGAGAGAGAGATAGATAGAGAGAGAGAGAGAGAAGAAAAGAACAAAATGAATAAATTAAAAAAAAGGAAAAGGAAAAGAAGGAAAACAATGGAGAGAAGGGAAAGGAAGCAAACGAACAAACAAAAAGTAGTGAGGAGCATGGACGAAGCAATAAGAAAAATAAGAAAGAAAAGAAGAAGAAGAAGAAAAGGTCTGATCAGGAGATAAAACGAAGGATCATAAGAAGAGGGGTAGAGAAGAAGAAGAAGAAAAAAAGAAACACTATCACATAAAAACAAACAAACAATCAAACTAACAAACACAAAGCATTAATACCAGAGAAGAGAAGAAGAAAAAAGAAAATGAAATAAGAAACAGAAAAAAAAAGATAAGCGACACAAACCATTCGTACCAAGATACCCGTGACCCTAAAATGATGACCTGTCTTGGAATCACTTGGAAGTTCAACGGCCGTGTCAAAAAAGGTGGAGTGGGGGGGGAGGGGGCAGGGAAGGAGGAGGGGGTATTTTTGAGGTGGTGGAGGGAGGGGGAAAAAAGGGTCAAGTCAGGTCGTATCAGAGTCTCCGAAACATTTAGAAGCATTTAGAAATTGATATCAGATCTAATATAATAATAGAAAATCACTCCTATCATATCATGTCATATGTAACAGAACCCATAAAATAAATCGCATAGAAAACCTTGCCTTGTGCGACAGAAAAAGCGACAACAAAACAGAACAACGACAACAAAAACACGAAAGGAAGTGGGGGAAAATGATTACATTATGAGGTTTCGAGAACTGATTTTGGTCGAATCTCCCGTGCGCCCTTTTTCCTTTTTCCAAAGCGACCGGACACTGATATGGGCTATAAAGATAATCATTATAGTTTCGTTTTTTTTTGTTTCTTTCTTCCCGTCTTTACTTCATACTCTCTCTCTCTCTCTCGCCCTCCCTGCCTCTCTCTATTTTTTTTCTCTCCTTCCTTCCCTTACTTCTCTATTTCTTTCTCTCTATATCTCTCCCTCTCCCTCCCCCCCTGCCTCTCTCTCGCTCTCTCTCTCTCTCTTTCTCTCTCTCTCACTCTTTCTTTCTCTCTCTCTCTCTCCCCTCTCTTTCTACCTTTCTCTCCTCCTCCCTCCCTTACTTCTCTATTTCTTTCTCTCTATATTTCTCCCTCTCCCTCCCTCCCTGCCTCTCTCTCTATCTTTCTCTCTCCTTCCCTCTCTTTCTCTCTATCTCTCTCCCTCTTCCTCCCTCCCTGCCTCTCTCTCTCTCTCTGTCTTTCTCTCTCTTATTCAATTTATCCCCCTCTTTCTCTCTTCCCCTTTCTCTGTTCCACCCATTTCCCTCTTTTTTGCATCCTTATCACCTTGCTGACGGACCCGGCAACATTGACTTGACAGTCCATTCGTTTTTCGTCCGTGATATCGTTTTACAGTTCTGCGGCTCGTGGGTGGGTGGGTGGATGGATGGATGGATGGATGGATGGATGGATGGATGGATGGATGGATGGATGGATGGATGAATGAATGAATGAATGGATGGAGATAGTGAGGTAGTGAGAAAGATAGAGAGATAGTGCGATAGAGAGAAAGAGAGAAACAGAGAGAGAGATAGAATGAAGGATAGGGAAAGAAGAAGAAAGGCAGAAAGAAATCAAATATCCCCAATAAAAAAGTTCTACACAAGATAACCGAAGATCCACAAAAAGCAAAAATAAATCCCTATGGACTTGTGGCCACAGAAGACAACGAGAGATCGAGATGGACCGATAGAGATATAGGGGAGGGGGCGGGGGGGGCCACACCAGAGATTTCTAAGAAACGCTTGAGAGAAAGAGAGAGAGAGAGAGAGAGAGAGAGAGAGAGAGAGAGAGAGAGAGAGAGAGAGAGAGAGAGAGAGAGAGAGAGAGAGAGAGAGAGAGAGAGAGAGAGAGAGAGACAGAGAGAGAGAGAGAGAGAGAGAGAGGAGAGAGAGAGAGAGAGAGAGAGAGAGAGAGAGAGAGAGAGAGAGAGAGAGAGAGAGAGCGAGAAAGAGAGAGAGATAGCCAGAGAGAGAGAGAGAGAAATGCAGAGAGAGTTGACGGAACTGTTTTATGAATGGAATTGACGTAAATGTATACTTATACAATATAAAAGCCTTACATGCGAATATAATCGTATAAATGATTAAAAGTATGATCGTTAAATACACCGTGAATCCACATAAACATATACACTCTACCCCCCCACCCCCCCTCTACACACACACACACTCGCCCCCTCACAAAGAAGACATACATAAATTTACTAGCAGCCTTCCCCTCCTCACACACTCAACCTGCCATCAGTCCAGCCTCAACAAGACACCTAACAAAGGGAAAGAAACACCAAGCTCAGAGATACAGTCGTGCATTTATCACTGGGAGAGGCAGGCACCGGATAGACCCATACAAGAAATGTGCGTGTAGTGGCACAAGGCGATGCCACGTCCCATGCCTCCTAATGCCACGTCGCATGAGCCCGTACGAGCCCTGGACAGTTGTTACCTCCCCTCCTAAACGACCCTAACGATTGTCGCCACCTCAACCTCGGCGATGAGGTACGGCCGGGAGTTGCCTGACGTCGCTCTCTTCTGGGGTAGCCCGGACACACAACACACTTCCTTTGGATTAGGACGCCGGTTGCAGCCTGAGCTTGGGGGCCGCTGTGTGTTTTTTCGGAGGATTATTGGGACACGTCGCCATGTATTCCCGCCATGACGTGAATGGACCGTATAGGTGGAACCTGACGCCTCTCCTCCAGCAGGTTATGTACCTGCCCTATTTCTGACTCGTAAAACCTCGCGTTTTGCTGCTACCGCGGTAAGGCATAGCATAACTCGTACTTGTATAGTGCCGTCTGTAAGTCCGTATATTGTACCACTTACAGTGTTTCGTGTTTTAGTGTATTGTCCGTGGCCTGTGTTGTCCCCGCAGTGTTACAGTGTTCAGTTGTGGTTTTTTCCGTGTTTCGTTTAATGTTTTATAATGTAATTTGTATGTGTTTTATGAGCTCATGTAATTTGTGTTTTATGTTTAACGTTTAAATTCGGTTTTGTTTGTGTTTCGATTTATGTTAGTTTAGTTGTTTTCGTGTTTTGTTGTAATGTAGATTTGAGTCTGTTCTGTTTACGTAGTTTTATTTTGTTACGTGTTTAATTGTATTTATTGTTTTAGTTATTGGAATTAATTAATGAAAGGAGTGTCATTTTTTAAACCTCTAGATAATGAATGCACCAAATAGGCATCCGAGACACCTACCAAATTAATATTAAAAGTTATTCGGGATAATATCCCGTGGTGGCAGCGACTACCCCAGGGTAAAGTTTGTGAGAACCGCTGAGTGACGAGAGTCGCTACATGCGTTAACACGGAGGCCGGAGGGGGGAGCTGGGAGGAGGACGGGGGGAGGAGGAAGGGGGTAGGGGGTAGGGGGTAGGGGGTAGGGGGTAGGGGGTAGGGGAAGGAGGAGGAGGTGAGATGGAAGAGGAGTAAGGATGGGGAGGAAAAAGGAGGAGGAGGAGGAGAAAGAGGAGAAGGAGGAATAAAAGGTGGAGGAAGAGGAGGGAGGAGAAGGAAAATGTGATGGAAGAGTTGGGAGGAGGAGGGAGGTGGGAGGAGGGGCGAGGAGAAGGAGTGATAAAAAAAATGAGAAGGGATGGAAATAACAAATCTGACCGAAGGACATAAGAGGCAGACAAAGAGAGAGAGAGAGAGAGAGAGAGAGAGAGAGAGAGAGAGAGAGAGAGAGAGAGAGAGAGAGAGAGAGAGAGAGAGAGAGAGAGAGAGGAGTAGAGAGGAGTAGAGTAGAGTAGAGTAGAGAGAGAGAGAGAGAGAGAGGAGTAGAGTAGAGAAGAGAGAGAGAGAGAGAGAGAGAGAGAGAGAGAGAGAGAAGAGAGAAGAAGAGAGGAGAAGAGAGAGAGAGAGAGAGAAGAGAGAGAGAGAGAGAGAGAGAGAAGAGAGAGAGAGAGAGAGAGAGAGAGAGAGAGAGAGAGAGAAGAGAGAGAGAGAGACGAGAGAGAGAAGAGAGAGAGAGAGAGAGAGAGAGAGAGAGAGAGAGAGAGAGAGAGAGAGAGAGAGAGAGAGAGAGAGAGAGAGAGAGAGAGAGAGAGAGAGAGAGATAGAGAGAGATAGAGAGATAGAGAGATAGAGAGAGAGAAAGAAAGATTCTCTAATGAGGCAATTATAAATCCTCGCCCTATTCAATTCAGCACGACTCCATAACTCACACTGAGGCAATGATGAGTCAGGTCCCGCCGCTCAAGAGGCACCATGACTCACCATGACTTCTCTATTTCCTGCTGGAGTAACGGATGATCAGTATTATCCCAGTAATGGCTCGTCATAAGTCAACATTCTCTCCTGGATGGGCACTGCGAGTCGGAAAATCCTCTATTGGTATCAGCACAGGATGACTTACTATCCTGCAGGTATCCTTCTGAAGGTACAATGTAACCTCCTGAAATTATGTTAAATTTCCTAAAGATATGAATTCTCCTGAAGGTATGTATCCTACTGGTAAGTACCTTCTTAAGCTATGGATTCTCCTTATATATATATATATATATATATATATATATATATATATATATATATATATATATATATATGTGTGTGTGTGTGTGTGTGTGTGTGTGTGTGTGTGTGTGTGTGTGTGTGTGTGTGTGTATACAGTATATATATATATATATATATATATATATATATATATATATATATATATATATATATATATATATATATATATATATATATATATATATATATATATCCACCTGAAAGTATGTGTCCTCCTGGTAGGTACCTACTTAAGCTATGGATTCTCCTTACGGCATATATATCCCACTGAATTCATGTCTATGTTACATATGCACCTGAAGATGCGTATCCTCCTGCATGTATCCCGCTGGCGTGCTGTTCGAGACGCAGAAGGAGAGGACGGATATCGAATCGCTCGCGCTCCACCAGTTCTTCGTTCGTCGAGAGATAAGAGCAATCACACATTAACCCCTAAAACTTTGGAGAAGAGCTCGGCTGTTATGGATAGGAAATGCTACTGGGGGTCAAACACACACGCAAGTATATATATACACACACACACACAATCACACACACGGAAACACACAATCACACACACAGAAACACACACACACACACAATCACACACACGGAAACACACAATCACACACTCAGAAACACACACACACACACACACATCCATACCTGCTTATTTACAAAAAAAAGGATAAAAAACAACAACAACAACAACAGGCAAAGCACGGTCATTGTAATCCTATACTGTCGTTCTCACCCTTGCCCTGGATGAGTTTCACCGGGATGAAATAAAGCAGTAAATGAGGAAATGAGGAAATGAGGGGTAGCAAGACAGTTCCTGAACAAACCCAGAGAGCCAAATACAAGCAAATCAAGGCCGGGACGCTGTAATTGACACTCAATTGTGAGAGCCTTGTTCGTGACTTTGTAGGAAATCTGGCTTATATTGTAAGCGGCATGACTCATGCAGAAGATCTGGTTTGTAATCCGGGTTGTAGGAGCCTTGTAGGAGATCTGGTTTATGGTCTGGGTTGTAGGAGGCTCGTAGATCTGGCTTATAATCTGGGTTGTGAGAGCTAAGTGGGAGATGTGGTTTGTAATACGAGTTGTAGGAGGCTCGTAGATCTAGGACATCTGGCTTGTGATTTTCGTTGTAGGAGTCATTTAGGAGACCTGGCCTACAATCCAGGTTGCACTGTTGATAATGCAGTACCTGATAAGCGACAACGACCTTCCACATTCCACTGTCTCGCGTCGCTCTACCTTTGTGGAGGCGCCACTCACCTTCAAGTGTTTAGTCCGCCGGATCGATATCGCTGAACATTCCAGAACAAAATAACAGATTGGCGATATCATAAAGCAGAGCGGACTGCTTTGAAGCGAATCCCAACTTGGGGTGGTTTTATTGTCCTATTTGTTGCATGCCCGCGGCGGTCCCACACGTCGCTCTTGAGTCTTTACAAGCGGCGATAAAAGACGGAAATGATACCGAACAATCGCGTTTCTTTTACGTCTGTCTGTCTGTTTTAGTCTGTTTCTGTCTCTCTCTCTCTTTATCTATCTATCTCCCTCTATCTCTATCCCTCGCTCTCTCTCTCTCACTCTCTCATACTCCCAGACCCCCTCTCTCTCTCCCTCCACCCCTCTCCCCCTCCCTCCTTATTTCAAACCAGCGCATTCGGTGCTTCGAACCTCACCCGAAACAATCCATTCCGTCTCGAGAGTGCCATTCATTTCCGTCCGAGCGTGAGTTCAGCTTTTCCGAAATACTGCGAAATGAACACCAAATGCGAGCGTGATTCACTCTCTTTATCCGAACGCTGATTCACTCCGGTTCGTGTGCGATCCGATTCGAATCCGAGCGGGATTTAAAGCGTTGTTCGGTTCGCTTTGATTCCCGCGTGATTGGTCTTCAATGCTGAGTTTATTTGATTCAAGGACGGTTTGCTTTGACTCTCGCTGATGCATGCAACTGATTCAACGATACAATTAGTATTGATGATGGATTTTCTCGGTATTTTGTTATTATGAATATCATTATCATTATCATTATCACTGTCTCTATCCTTATAGTATGATTACCTCATAGTAATTATCATTACCGTGAATAATAATATAATTATCCTGTTTACTAATAGAAACATTAGTATCACATAAAATACAAACACAACCATATAACAACAACAACAAGGATAAGATAAACAACCTAACGAGAAATCAACATATCAAATCAACCGCATT
>NW_028234411.1:22907451-22909951 GCF_977035675.1 Penaeus japonicus
ATATATTTGAATATATAAATATATGTGTATATAATTATATATATATTATATATATATATATATTTTTATATTTTTTATATATATTCTCTATATATATATATATATATATATATCATATTTATATATATATATATATATATATATATATATATATATTTATATTTATATTTATACATTACATACACACACACTCATATAGTGTATATATATGTATGTATAATATATTATTTATATATATCATATATATATATTTATATATTATATATATATATATATATACACATACATATATATATATTATATGTATTGTATATATATATATATATATATATATAATATTATATATGAGCGATATATATTATATATAAATATATTTATATAATATATATATATATTTAGATATATATATATATATTATATGAGTATCTATTTAATATTTATATAT
The DNA here is from genome assembly GCF_977035675.1 of Penaeus japonicus. NCBI lineage: Eukaryota > Metazoa > Arthropoda > Malacostraca > Decapoda > Penaeidae > Penaeus > Penaeus japonicus. The sequence goes on from NW_028234411.1 coordinate 22,907,897, forward strand.
ATGTATATATATATATATAATGATATATATATATAGAGAGAGAGAGAGAGAGAGAGAGAGAGAGAGAGAGAGAGGAAGGAAGAGAGGAGATACCCTTCCCACCACCAGGCGAAAAAAGTAATAGTTTCCCCTCGTCGATACTTCCCCACCTCTCCGTTTTCGTTGAGCGTAAAATAGTAAAGGTGAATTTCTGGAATCGGAGTTGAAAGCAGGTAGGAAATGTTCACGTTCTTTTTAAAGGCCAGAACAAGAGGGATAGAGAAGAGAGAATGAAAAGAGGTAGGAGAGGGAGAGGGGAATGGGCGAGGGAAAGCAAATGAGAAGTAGAGGAGGAGGAGGAGGAAGAGGGGAACAGACAAGGGGAAGAGTAGAAGGAGGGAACTAGCAAAAGGACGAAAAAGAAGAGGAGGAGGAGGAGGGACAACAAGCAAGAGAAAGAAGAAGGAAGAGGGAAAACGAGGGAAAGGGGAAAAAGGAAAAGGGGAAGAGGGGGTATGGAGAATAGGCGAGGAAGAAAGAGGAGAAAGAGACAAATTGAATAAATGTAGAGGCAAGGGTAAAGGAAAATGAGACCAGGGAATGAAGAAAAAGTATAGATAGAAATTCAATATACTTTGGAAATCCAAAAGTGAGAACAAAAGGCAAAAGGCAAAGATTAAGTTAAGTTAAGTGGAACGAAAGAGTAAAAAATTAGCGATTAACTAAGTGGTTGGATAAGGATTATAAGGGTTACCCCAAAGACCTGCCTTTCATTTTTTTGTCTATTCCCCGTTCATCCCCATCTACTTTCATTTTCCCTTTTGACTCTGAAATATTCGTTTTCCCTCCTCCTCCCCCTCCCCCCTCCCTATCCCCATCCTCTCGCTTTCCCCTAACTTCCGCATGTATTTTCTTTTTTTTTCTTTTTTCCTAAACGCTACATCCGACTATCTCGTCCGCATACACTGCGTTCTTTCTCCCTTGTTTCTCCCTATTTCCGATGCTGTAATTCTCATTTCTTGTTTTATATTTTTTGTTTAGTTTTTATATTTTCGTTTTTTTTTTTTGTTATTTCTAATCTTTTGCTTCTCTTTATTTCTTTTTTGCATTTTTTTGGGGGGGTTATTTCTTGTCTCCCTTTCTTTACTCTCTCCTCCTATTTTCCTTTATTTTGTTTGTCTTTTTTTTACCTCCCTTTATTTTATCTTTGTTTTTTTCTCCCTTCCCAATCTTCCGCTATCCGATTTTCGCATATTTACTTTTCAAACTTCCCTATCATTTGTTTCTCTTACATTTCATTTTGAATTATTTTTTCATATATATATATATATATATATATATATATAAATTATATATATATATATATATATATATATATATATATATATATATTATATATTCATATATACACATAATATATGTATATATATATAATATATATATATACATATATATATATATATATATATATATATGTATATATATATACATATATATATATATAGATATATAGATATATATATATATTTTTTTAATTCTATTACTTTCCTATCTTTTTTTCCCTTCCTTCCCTTTTTTATCTCTCTTACTCTCTCTCTCTCTCTCTCTCTCTCTCTCTCTCTCTCTCTCTCTCTCTCTCTCTCTCTCTCTCTCGCCCTCTCTGTCTCGCGCTCTCTCTCTCTCTCTCGCCCTCTCTGTCTCTCGCTCTCTCTCTCTCACCCTCCCTTTATTGCTTTCTTGCCTATTTTCTAAGACCCGCTATCGCGGCCAGTCACTAATTACCACTAATTATTCGTGTCGATGTCTAACTCATCTTAATTAAGAAAGAGAAAAAAATGTGAAGCATAACAGACACACACACACACACACACACACACACACACACACACACACACACACACACACACACACACACACACACACACACACACACACACACACACACACACACACACACACACACACACACACACACACACAAACACAAACACACATACACACGCTGTAACGTCATTCCTTACCCCTCCCACCCCCCACTCCCCTAACCCTCACAATTAGAAAGACCCTCCTTCTCCC
>NW_028234411.1:22919951-22922451 GCF_977035675.1 Penaeus japonicus
AAAATAGAAGGGAAAGATGAAGAGCAAGGAACACATGAAAGAGATGAAAATAAAGTTTAAAAAAAAAAGACAGAGAGAGAAAGAGAGGGAAAGAGTCGGGGGAAAGAGGGAAAACAAAAGGAGGGACAAACACAAGGAAAACAGGAAAAGTGAGAGAGAAGAAAAAAGGGAAAGACAAGCGAATAATAGGAGGAAGAGAACGTCGTAAGAAAATGGAATTGATGTAGATTAACGAAGAAGACTGGGAAAAAGGACATGGAAACGATGACCATGAATAATGGAAGAGAAAGAGAATAATATTAAAGAAATATGTATGTAATGTGCGTGTGTGTGTTGGGGGAAGGGGCGTAAGAGGGTGGATGTACTTGCGTGTGGGTGTCTGTGCTTGTGTGCTCGCTTGCTTGTTTGCCTGATTGCATGCAAGCGTACGTGCATGTATCACAGATGCAAAGAGAGCTCATGAAGAGGCTCTGAGGACAAGGAAGGCGCCGGCAGGAGATACGGGACGGCACGAAGAAGCGGTACCTTATGCGCCTCTGTTTACCTCTGCTACGATCTGATAGTATCACGTTCTCCGCCTCGCGTCTCCGGGGAGTTATGGCAACATCATCATGTGAGGAAGGAGGACGAGGGGAGAAGAAGGGGAGGGGAGGAAGAAGGAAGAAACAGGGGCGGGGGAGGAGAAAAGAAGGGGAGGGGAGGAAGAAGGAAGAAAAAGGGGCGGGGGAGGAGAAATGAAGGGGAGGGGAGGAAGAAGGAAGAAAGCGGGGCGGGGGAGGAGAAAAGACGGGAAGATGAGGAGGAGGAAGGAAGAACAAGGGGCGGGGGAGGAGAAAAGAAGGGGAGATGAGGAGGAGGAAGGAAGAACAAGGGGCGGGGGAGGAGAAAAGAAGGGGAGATGAGGAGGAGGAAGGAAGAACAAGGGGCGGGGGAGGAGAAAAGACGGGAAGATGAGGAGGAGGAAGGAAGAACAAGGGGCGGGGGAGGAGAAAAGAAGGGGAGATGAGGAGGAGGAGGAAGAGAAAGAGGAAGAGGCGGAGAGAATGATGTGTGATGTGTTTGCGATTTTGAAGGACGTCAACGCGATCGGTGAGGTGACTCGTTGTGGATCGGCGTTCATATGCACAGCCACGAGCCGCGTAGGATGTAGGATGCAGTAGGGACCCTTCCTTTCCCTTCACACGGCTCCTCTTGAGGGACTTTATGCACGCCCACTCGCTTCTCCTGGGAGGCCCTTCCTTTTAAGTTCTTCTGGTCAGCCGGCGTGGCTTCAGATGGGCTCGAGCATCCTTTGCTACTCTTTAACGCCCACTTACGCCTGGCTCTGTGACCTGAGACGACCTGAGAGGAGTACGCTGGGTCGCCTCCACTTGATTCCGCGCTTGCACACACTGGAGAGCCTCGAGGTGGGGAGCGGGGGTGGAGTGGGGATGGGATGGGGGGATGAGGGAGTGAAGTCGGGTACATATTGAGAATGAGCGTCTACGCCGCCGCATTCACCTGCTTTGCGTTGACGTGGGAAACGGCTAGGCTGTTAGGTTGTGCAATGAGGTCGTTCCACAAGTTGTTCCACAAAGAATAAGGAATTTTTCCATTTTGAATATGCCGAAGCAGTAAAAGATTTCATTAAAGAGATGAATAAATAATGATGATGATATAGTGATAATAGTGATAATGATAGCAATTATAATAATGCCAATAATGATAACGATGATGATGAAAATGATAATGATATCAAATAATAACAATGATAATAATGATTATAATAATTATGATAAAGATAACATCCATGTTATTTAGATGAATAAAGCCCTGCACCAGCAAAGTATATTCAAACGAAAAACCGAGCGAGGTCTGCCCATAGCTGCGGCGTGACGCGCCACGACCATAACCAGGTTACGGGGCCCGGCTAACAATCCCTTTGTTAAAATCTCTCGCACACAGCAGCGGCGCGGGATAGGTTGGGCGTGGGGAAGCGCGGGCGAGCAAGGTATTTTTAGAGCACATTGTACACGTTGTACACTTTGTACACTTTGTACAGGGTGGATAAGAGACCAATCAATGAGAGAAATGCGGAAATCCCGTTACGTAAAAATCGGACATCCAGTCTGACGGTAGTTGTGTCAGAACATTTCACCTGAACGCATTAGACTCGCCTCGCAGTACACGGGCTGCAACATACCTTGCACCAAGAATGTATATTACCACCAGTTCGCACGAACTCATCTCTACTCTCGCGCAGGTAAACAGCCTCTTTTTTCCCTCCTCGGTGCGCCCATCATATATGTGCAAATGCTAGCCTGCTCTGCAACTCCTTAAAGTTGGTATTTACACACTCGGCATCTCTCAATACACAATAAACCAGGGAGAGTACCATATTATGTATTTCTCCCCCCCCCCAATATCCCCCTGAAAAAAAAAATGCGGAGATACACTTCCTAGTCTACCTCTCGACATGTAGAAATATCTAGAAAATGAACACACTACGCTCCCCCCTCCC
>NW_028234411.1:22937451-22944951 GCF_977035675.1 Penaeus japonicus
GTTGTTTTATTTGCGAAGAACTCACACTCCTCTTCAGGTTTTCCGCCTGACTTTTGACCTTACCCATCTTCATTCTTTTCTCTTTGTGTTTGGTCCTTCTTAATTGGCCTTTTCATTACTGCACCAAATGAAAAGAGAGAAACCACGTAGATATATTGGGAATACATGAATGACGTCATCAAGAGGTGCCAATCAACTCTTAATGGTTGTGATAAAAAATGATATTCTTTGACCAAACGCATTTACAAAGAAAAAGAAAGAGCAAGAAAGGGAAAATGCTTTTAGATGACCAGTCGAGGAAACCCAAGAATAAAAGCGTAAATAAAAGTTGATATGGAAATAAAGCGCATATACTTTCTTCATTATGTTTGAAGAGAGGAAACAGAAAAGGAGGAGAGAGAATATGAAGAAAGTCTACCCGGATACAATTAAGAATAAAATACAGGGAGAGAAAATAAGAATATCTATCTATTTGTCTGTTTATCTATCTACGCACACACACACAGACACACACACATACAGACACACACACACACACACACATACAGACACACACACACACACACACACACATATATTATACATATATATATATATATATATATATATATATATATATATATATATTTATTTATATATATATTATATATACACACAAACACACACAGACACACACACACTCACACTCACACACACCACACACACACACACACACACATATATACCATATATATATATTATATATATATATATATATATATATATATATATATATATATCTATATATATATATATATATATATATATATATAAACATATATATAAACATCCCACATGCCTACCAAATCAACCAAGAAAAAACAAAAAACAAAAAGCAAAAAGAAAGCTAGAAAGAGCCGACCCAGCAGACGGCAACCCCAAACAAGGTGAAGCGACAGTCATTTGTCACGCGGAGGAGAGCGAGGACCTCAGCCGTCGTGGTCCGCCCTGCCCTAGCATGATGGACACGGAACATTCCCAGAGACATTCTTCTTCAACTTCCTCGCTTTTAATCATCTTGTTATTGGCCAGACGAGACGAGACAAGGCCTAGGGCGAAAAGGAGGTAGAGAAGAAGCAGAGGGGGTGGAGGAGGGGATGGAGGTGGAGAGGAGAGGAGGAGGGAGAGAAATATAGTGTAAAAAGTTGAGGACTCGTTTCATTGTTATCATAATCATCTAATTCACTAATGATAAAGCGAGGTTTATATATTGATAATTATGACATCCGAATAACGATAACAATATTAAGGATCAGAGAAAGAAAAGAGAGAGAGAGAGAGAAAGATAGATAGATAGATAGATAGATAGATAGATAGATAGTTAGAGATAGAGAGAGAGAGATAGATAGATAGATAGATAGATAGATAGTGAGAGAGAGAGAGAGAGAGAGAGAGAGAGAGAGAGAGAGAGAGAGAGAGAGAGAGAGAGAGAGAGAGAGAGAGAGAGAGAGAGAGAGAGAGAGAGAGAGAGAGAGAGTTTGTGTGTGTGTTTGCGTGTGTGTGTGTGCTTGTATATGTGTGTGTGTGTGTGTGTGTGTTTGTGAGAGAGAGAGAGAGAGAGAGAGAGAGAGTGTTTGTGTGTGTGTTTGCGTGTGTGTGTGTGTGTGTGTGTGTGTGTGTGTGTGTGTGTGTGTGTGTGTGTGTGTGTGTGTGTGTGTGTGTGTGTGTGTGTGTGTGTGTGTGTGTGTGTGTTGCTGTGTGTGTGAGTGACATAGAGAGAGAGAGAGAGAGAGGGAGAGAGAGAGAGAGAGAGAGAGAGAGAGAGAGAGAGAGAGAGAGAGAGAGAGAGAGAGAGAGAGAGAGAGAGAGAGAGAGAGAGAGAGAAGAGAGAGAGAGAGAGAAAGAGAGAAAGAAGAAGAGAGAGAGAGAGGAGAGAGAGAGAGAGATAGGGAAGAGAGAGAGAGAGAGAGATAAAGAGAAGAGAGAGAGAGAGAAAGAGAGAGAGAGTTCTTATGTCTATTTCATACAGATGATGGACATTATGTAATATGTGTGTGGAGTTGATTGGTTGTGTGTTGTGTGTGTTTGTGTTTTGTGTTTTTTGTGTATGTTAGTGTGTTGTGTGTGTGAGTGTAGTGAGTTGTGTAGAGAGAGAGTGAGTGTGAATGTGTTTGTAGTTCCATGTGTTTAAGTTTTATAGTTGAGTGGAGAAGAGAGAGAGAGAGAGAGAGAGAGTCAAATTCAACTTCAACATAGAGAGAGGTGACATAGAATAGAGAGAGAGGTGAGAGAGAAAGAGAATATTCTAATTATCATTGAGAGGGAGAGAGAGAGAAAGAGAAGGTTTGTATGATTGTGTGTGTTGTGTTTTTTAGTTTGTTTTTCTGTGTGTGTGAGAAAGAGAGAGAGAGAGAGAGAATGTGTAGAGAGAAGTTGTGTGAGAGTTTGATAGTGAGAGAGAGAGAGAGAGAGAGAGAGAGAGAGAGAGAGAGAGAGAGAGAGAGAGAGAGAGAGAGAGAGAGAGAGAGAGAGAGAGAGAGAGAGAGAGGAGAGTTTGTGACGCCAGGGAATAAACAACACAGATCTGAACCCATGGCTTCTGTCATGGAACGAAAAATCAACGAATGACGCGTTCCCTCTCGCTGTTATGTCATATTTATGTTTTTTTCTATTTCTCTTCACAACTCCCTTTCATTTTTCAGTCCCTTTCTCATCTTTTCCACCTCTCGCTCCATCTACCTTTCAGTCAAGTCTACGTTCTCAAATTATGCAGGCAATGATAGCTCTAGAATTTATGTCTCTAAAATTTCAAACTTCCCTTATATTTCTTCCGATCTTTAATGTCGCTCACTTTCATCTGTAATATTCAGTTTTTTTTTCTTAAAAAAAAAAGAAAGAAGAAAAAGAAAAAAAAAATATATATATATTTATATATATATATATTACACCCTTAATTTTTTTTTTATCATACGTCTTATCCTAAAATTCTTACTCTTAAACAACAATCTCATCCTTAAATAACTCTTCTGCCCTTATCTTTTATTCACCCTTATTTTTTCGCCTACTTTTTCCTTTCATTCACCTTAGACTATACGACCCACTCTTACCTATCTCTCCCCCCCCCATCCTTAGATATCCCTTCCACCCTGTCCCCCCTCCAAAAAAAACAAAAACAAATACAATAAAATAAAAATGAAAATAATGATCTCTCCCAATTTTAAACATTTGTTGTTACCCTTAAATTTCTTCAACCTTATGATGTCTTCCACTTTCTTCCTTTCCTTTCACCCTTTGGTAGGTCTCTCCCATCTTCAAATATCTTTTCTATTTCCAAGTAGTTCGCCACCGCACTTTTCTTTCACCTTTTGACCTCTAAACTCGTCCTATTCTCTCCTCCCTTTCCCCTTTCAATCCCTAGACATCTCTCACACCCTTTCTCCCCCTCCTTCACCCTTAAACCTATCTCTCCACTGCCTTTCTCTTCCTCCTTCTCCCTTCTACTACTCTTAAACATGCCTTCTCCTCCTCCCCTTCTTCCACCCTTAAAAGTTTCTCCCTTTTCCTTCCATCCTTAGACGTCTCCCCCTCCCCCACCTTTCAATTCTTAAAGATCTCTTCTCCCTTTCTTTTCTCCCCTGCTACCCCCTCTTTTCGCCCTTAGATATCTCCCCCCTTCTTTTTTCTCCCCTCTCTCATCCTTCCATCCTTAAAAATCTCCCCCTCTCTTTCTGTTTCCACTATTAAACAGCTCCCCCATCTCCCTTTTCTCCCCTAACCCCCCTCCCTTCCACCCTTAGGCATCTCCCCCTCCCCCGTTTTCCCATCCTTAAACGTCTCTCCCCCTTCTTCCACCCTTAGACATTCCCCCTCCCTCTTTTCTCCCTCTCTCTTTCCTCCCTTTAACATCTTCCCCCCTCTTCGTTTCTCCCTCACCCCTCGCCCACTCAGCATCCCTCTCTCTCCATCTGCTTCATCTCGCATCACCGCATGTCGCTTGTCGCTCAAGTCGGCGCTCAATTAGTCGTTCATTCAGTCATGCAATTGATCAAGTCGACAAGCAGGGGGGGGGGGAGGTGACGAGAGAAAGGAGAGATGTAGGAGGAGGAGGAGGAGGAGGAGAGAGAGGGAGGGAGGGGGGTTTCTAGATAGAGGGAGGAATGTGTATGAGAAGAGGGAGTAAGGAGGAGTGGGCGTTGATACCAGGAACGGTATGGGAAGGAGAAGAATGGTAGAAGAGGGAGTTGGGAGGGGGGGAGGGAGGGAGGCAGGGTGAAGGAGGTAGGGAAAGGAATGATGGCAGACATGCAGGCGATTTGAAACATATCATATCATTCACTTCTCGACAGGATTCAAGAACAAGAATAATACGTTATTGAATACGTCATTTATGAATGCAAACGAATAATATTTCGAAGTACAATTCACAAAGCATATTACGATAGTGGTATCTTATTCATGATTCATGGCAGCTTAACATTGTGCCTATCAATTAATCTCTTCACTGCAACGAGATTAACAGAGTTCAATGGAAAATTGAGAAGATATGAGGTAAATGAATAAAAACCGTTAAGTGCCGAGATCACGAAGAGCAATTAGAGTAACCAAGTAGAATGTAAACAAAAATTCTGATCTTCATATACCGTCTAATTCTGGAATTACGGATTCGTTATATTTCTTTCCCTCGTTTTTCTTTATTTCTTTGTTCTCTAATACCCTTCCTTTCATCCTTTATTTATCGTCTCGAAGTGCCTTCCTCGGTATGTGTGAGAGTGTGTCTATAAAATGATGTAAATATATGCGTGTATCTCTTTAGAAACATACACGTGTAGCTATGTGGTTCTTTCCACACCGAGCCAACACTTACCACATCTCCCGTTGGGTATGAATATGAATAAAATCCCCCCCCCTCCCAACAACCACCCACCCACGCCAACCCCCTAAAAAAATCGTAAAACAAAAGTTCAAAACACCGCGCCATAAGAAGCCCTGAAGGAACACGACAACGGGACTTACTTGAGGAAACTTTCTGGTTAATCTCCAGAGATGAATGGGCAGGAGAGTGGGGGAGGGGTGGGGGGTTAGAGTAAAGGGAGGGGTGTGTTGGGTATTTTCCTCCCCCCTCTTCCTCCTCCTATTCCTCCTCCTCCTCCTCCTTATCCTCCCTCTCCTCCCTCTCCTCCCCTCCTTTCTTCCTCCTCCTTCCCTCACTCTCTCTCCTCCCTCCACCATCCTTCCTTCCTTTCTCCTCTCATCTCCTTACGCCATCCTTCCTCCTTCTCCTTCCTCTCCTCTCTCCTTATTTCCCTCTTCTCCCCTCTCCTCCTTCCCTATCCCTCTCCCCTCCCTCTCCAGAGATGAATGGGCAGGAGAGAGGGGGAGGGGTGGGGGGTTAGAGTAAAGGAGGGGTTTCTTTTCTCCTCTCCCTCCACCTCTCCTTGAATGGCATGAGATGGGGGTGGGGGAGGGGGTGGGGTTAGAGTAAAGGGAGGGGGTGTGTTGGGGTATCCTCCATCCTCTCCTTCTCCCCTTTTTCCTTACATCCTCCTTTCCCTCCTACCTCCTTTCTCCATACTCCTCCTCCCCCCCTCTCACGACTCTCCCCTCCTTCCTCAACCTTCTCTCCCTTCGCCAGTCTTCAAGACTTCACAGAACTTTTCAAAGACATGTTTAAAATTACGTGTTCTGAATGTTCCGCAAAGTTATGCTTCACTGGGCTCAAAGGAGAACAGGGAGGGAGGGGAGCGGGGGAAGGGATATGAGGGAAGGTGAGGGAGTAGAGAACGAGAGAGAGAGAGTGAAAGAGAGGGAGAGGAAAGAAAGAGAGAGAGAGAGAGAGAGAGAGAGAGAGAGAGAGAGAGAGAGAGAGAGATAGAGAAGAGAGAGAAAAGAGAGAGGGAAAAAAGAGAGAGAGAGAGAGAGGCAGAGAGAGAGGAGAGAGAAAGAGAGAGAGAGAGAGAGAGAGCGAGAGAGAGAGAGAGAGAGGGAGAAGAGAAAGAGAGAGATGGTGATGAGAGAGGAGAGAGAGAAGAGAGAGAGAGAGAGAGAAAGAGAGAGGGAGATAGAGATAGAGAGAGAGAGAGAGAGAGAGAGATAGAAAGAGAGAGTGAGAGGAGAGAGAGAGAGCAGAGAGAGAGAGGAGAGAGAGAGAGAGAGAGAGAGAGAGAGATAAGAGAGAGAGGGTAAGATATGAGAGAAGGTAGAGGTACATAGCATCGCGAGATGAGAGGCGAGAGAGAAGAAAAAGATGAGAGCATGCGCTAGCTGGTCGGGACTACACCTTGCACCTCGCCACTCCTGCGTCACCTGTCTTCCTCTGTGCAGACCTGCTATTTTTTAGGACAGCCTCTCCTGCCCATTTGGCAGCCCTCGTCATATAGCGAATAAAAGTAGCTGATAAAACGGAGCAAATCTGCAGACGATATCTGAAGAATTAAGCAGTTTGGCGTGGATTCCTTAATAACTCATCATCATGAAGAAATGGCGCCTCCACTACACAAACCACTACTTCCACCCGTACAATAAATAAACATTCGCTCAACCAACGCAACAAAACACCACCCCACCAAGTTACCAAACACCCGAAACCCCCCCCAGCAGCCACACTCTCCCCCCAAAGCAATAGAGAACTACACCCCCAATCCCCCGCATCCCATCCTAAACACTCAGTACAACACTCAACTCGAGAATCCCAAGCCCGACCCAACCTAATCGAAAAAGGTTTGCGCCTGAGCCCACAGCCCCGCGCTGCCTGGAATGTCCACCATTTCCCCCCCTTTTTACCATGGAGGTTTGACACACCCCGGCTCGGGTATGCAATGGCTACTATTGCAGATTTCGCAAAATAGCAACATGATTACGGGAATGATCCTAGTGCTCTTGATAATGATGCCTGCAATGTTGTAGATGATAATAAAACACTGGCGTTGGTAACATAATAACAACAGCAATAAATGTTGATGTTAATATGATTAGTAACCAACATAAGATGTTGAAACCCCTCTCCCACATCCACCCGTAACCTCATCTCATTCATACTTACCCCAGACCCCCCTAATCTCCCCTCATAACCTCCTCCATAACCTCCCCCCTACATCTTATTTCCGGAACACTCCATACACCTAACAACCACAAATAAATACAAAACAACTCCTCCCCCCCCTCTTTCTCCCCCGCCAATACTCTAAATCTCTCCCCCCTCCTTCAAACCCTTTCCCACCTGCACACCCTCTCTCCTCCCTCTCCCCTTCATCTTCCCCCCATCCCCCCCTTCGTTTCCTCCCGTACACCCTCTCCCCTCTTCTCCCCACCCCCTCATCCTGACCCCTCGAGGAGGGATCAGCTTTCCCTGTCCTTCCCCGCCGCCTCGACCTTGTTACGACCTCCGTCTAGTGATCGCTCGTTCACCGCATCGCCTTATCATGAAGCTTAATTGGATTTATCTGAAGGCCACGTCATCTTCGCCGTACTGCGGAGGTGCTGGGTCTTGAACGAGGCACCTGGGACACGATTTTCCCTTCAGTC
>NW_028234411.1:22949951-22957451 GCF_977035675.1 Penaeus japonicus
CTCTCTCTCTCTCTCTCTCTCTCTCTCTCTCTCTCTCTCTCTCTCTCTCTCTCTCTCTCTCTCTCCGTCGCTCTCTTTCGCTCTCTCCCCCTCCCTTCTCTCTCTCTTTCTTTCTTTCCCTCTCTTCTCTGCAAGAAGCGATTTTTTTTTCTTACCATTATTTCGAGATCGAAAAGCTGTTTCGTTGCACCATTTGCACCTGTTGACAGCAGCCTTGCAAATGAACCAGAGACAGATATTGAAAGCCATTAAGAAGGACCGTAATCTGTGCGTGAGCATCGCTCGGGTAGAGACGCTGCAACTCGGTGTTTTGTTTTCATGTCTGCGCTTCGGAGTCTCTCGCGGGGCGCCCATGATGGCGGACTGATGGCGCCCGACCTCCCGGAGGAGCGGCAGGTGGTTCAAGTTGAAAGACGAAGGCGACGCTGGCAACTCGAGCACGAACGCCCTCCGCTGCCTCTGCGCGCGGCTCATTACACTCCGTTCCGTCTTGTCTCCTGTCTCTTCCCAAAGACGCACGTCCTTCTTCTTTTCTGCCTTCACCTTGTCCTCCTTCTCCTTTCTATCATATCTCTGTTTCTCTGCCAATCTCTCCTCCTACCGAATCCTCTCTCACTACGTTCCCACCCATACTTCTTTCATCATTTTCACTCTCCGTTTTCGTTTCTTCCATTTTTCTCCTACGCCCTTCCATAAATACGATCACACCCAACCTTTCCCCCTCTCTTCCTCTCGCCCATGTCCTTCACCCTCATCTGCTGCCACACAGGACATCCCCTCACCTCTCCTCCTTATCCTGTCTCGTGCTCTTCCCCGTTTTTTTTATTTCTTTTTTTTTTTGTTTTTTTTTTGCTTTTTTTTTTTTTCTTTTTACACACCCTCCCTACCTTCCCTCCCACTTCTTCTGTTCTTTACTCCATCTCCTCCCCTCCCTCTCCCCCTTCTCTTTTTGTCTCTTTCCTTCTCTTCTTCTTCCCTCCCCCCTTACTTCTCCCTCCCACCTCTCCTCCCTATCTCCCCAATCCTCTTCCTTCCCCCTCTACTTCTCCCTCCCACCTCTCCTCCCTATCTCCCCCTTTCTCTTCCCTCCCCCCTTACTTCTCCCTCCCACCTCTCCTCCCTATCTCCCCCTTTCTCTTTTTGTCCCGCCCTCCCCACCACTTCCTCCCCTATACTCCCCCATTTCTCTTCTCCCGTTTTATCTCTTCCGCTTTTGGTTCTCCCTCCTCCCTATCACCTAGCTTCCCCTCCTCCCCCTTTCTCTTTCTCCTCCGTTTTCCCTCCTCCCCCCTTACTTCTCCCTCCCAACCCACGCGCTCCTTCCATCTCTCTCCTCCATCTCCCCCTTTCTCTTCCCTCCCTCTCTACTTCTCCCTCCCACCTCTCCTAACCTCTCCCTCCCTATCTCCCCCCCCCATTCTATTTTTGTTCTTTTTTCCCCCTTTCCTCTTCAAGCCCCCCCTTACTTCTTATCTTCTAACTTCTCTATTCCTTCCCGTCCCCCCTTACTTCTCCCTCCCACCTCTCCTCCCTATCTCCCCCTTTCTCTTCCCTCCCCCCTTACTTCTCCCTCCCACCTCTCCTTTCACTACTCCATCTCTCCCCCCTTTCTTTCTCCCTCCTTCTCTTCCCTCCCCCCTTACTTCTTTCTTTCGCCCTTCCTCCCACCCACCCTCCACCCTATCTCATCTCCCCCTTTTTTTTCTATTCTCTTCTCCCCCTTTCCTCTTTTTTTTCCCTCATGTTCTCTTCCCTCCCCTCCCCTCCCTCCCCCCTTAGCCTTACTTTCTTCTCCCTCCCACCTCTCCTCCCTATCTCTCAATCCTCTTCCTTCCCCCTCTACTTCTCCCTCCCCCCTCTCCTCCCTATCTTCCCCCTTCTCTTTTTCCTTTCCTTCCCTCCTCCCCCCTTACTTCCTCCCCCCTCCGCACCTCCCTATCTCTCAATCCTCTTTCCTCTTTCCCCCCCTCTACCTTCTCATTCTCCTACTTCTCCCTCCCTTCTCCTCCCTCCCACCGCTCCTCCCTATCGCCCCCTTTCTCCTTTTCCTCCCTCCCCCCTTAATCCTCCCCTCCAACCTCTCTCCTCCCTATCTCTCTATCCCTCTTCCTCCTTCCCCCACGACTTCTTTCTCCCGTCTCTCCTCTTCCCACCTCTCCTCCCAATTCTCCTCCGCCCTTTCTCTTCCCGCTGCCTCTTCCCTCCCCCCCTTACGTGCTCCCTCCAACACTCTCCTCCCTATCTTCCTCCATCTCTTATTCTCCCCCTTTCTCTTCCCTCCCCCCTTACTTCTTCCTCCCACCTCTCCTCCCTATCTCTCAATCCTCTTCCTTCCCCCTCTACTTCTTCTTCTCCCGCCACCCTCGCATCCTCCATATCTCAACCATTTCTCTTTTTCCCTACAATCCCCCGTACTTATATTCTTGCACTCCCAACCCTCTTTCCTCCCAACCTCCGCACCCTCTCTCTCAATCCTCTCCCCGCAGAGGTCACACGGACACCGGCACCAAAGTCCCAGCAGGGCATCAAGAGTGACTTCCTTCCCTTCGGCGAGGAATTTTTACAAGAGCGGAGTCAGAGGGGACGGAGGCCCGGAGGGGGATCCAGATTTCCTTGAAACGAGGGACGTGTCCTTTTGACCACAAAGAAAGGACAAGAAAATAATAATCCGAGGAAAATGTCGACAAATGATTCCGTAATTCAAAAAGGTATTGGATTACGACACTTACCAAAGAAATAAATATTTCAGTTAGAATATCAAATTCTCTTCATCTATAAAAGTAGTTACCCATTGATAAACATATCAGCAAATCAGTACCTTTAATAAAAAGTTTGGATGAAAGACATAAATATATATATATGTATGATGTGCATAAATCACAGCTTTAGAGAAAAAAAAATGTCCAAAAAGACACTGGATATACGGGATATAACATGTCCAAAAATCCGGAAATGGGTGGGGGTGGAGTGGGGCTGGGGGTGGGGGTAACATACCCAAAATAGAGTGAACATATCCCAAAATCTAGAAATGGAAAAAAGTGGCAAAAATCCCGAGATTGAAAAAGCATAACAAAATGACATTACACCGGCGCACGATATATGGAAGTTACCCCCAATGGAAGTGAGAGAGGAAAGGGATGAAATAGGAGGGAGAAAGAGGAGAAGTAGAGGAAAAGAGGGTGGGAGAGACCGACCGATGGTGCTGTCGACTCTCATATAATCTGGAGTGAGATTCCTTCCATGACGGTAATTAGGATGTACTGTGACTCGATTTCCCATTTTTTTTATGATTTTATTTTATTTTTTTTCTTTTATAATTTGGTTTTTTTCATTAATAATTCTTATTTTTCTTTTTTTATTAATCACTTACTTTATTGCTATTCATATTTTAAATTTTTCAGATCTAATATTTCGATTTATATTTTTTTTAATCCTTTATTTTCTTTTAAATATCCCATTAATGTGCTTTCTTCGATTAATATCTCGATTTTTTACAATTCTATTATTCTTTAGATATGTCTTTTCATTTTTTTCATATTCTTTTCTCTCTTTTTCTTATTTATTTTTACTTTATTTTTGATTCTTTCTACTTCTTTCGATTTTATTTTTTTCTTTATTTCCGATTTATTGTAATTATTTCTATATATTCTCTTTTTTAAATATTTCGAATTCATTGATATATTACTATATTATTATTTCTATTAAATTCCAATTAATTCTTCTAATTTATATTTCATTATAATTTATTAATTAAATTATTTATCTTTTTTGTAAATTTATTAACGATTCAACAATTATTTCCTTAATTAATCATTTCTTCGACTTTTATCGAATCATTAAAACCCACATACCACCCTGGAATCCTACCTCCTCGTAGGCTATGGGGGAGGGGGAGAAGGGGAGGAAGAGGAGGAGAAAGAAGAAGAATAAGAAGAAGGAGAAAGAGGAAGAGGAGAAGGAAGCAGAGGACGAGGAGGAGGACGAGGAGGAGGAGGAGGAGAAAGCGATAGCGAAGGGGAAGTGGAAGGAGAAGGAGTAGGAGGAGTAGGAGGAGGAGGAGGAGCAGAAGGCGATAGCGAAGGGAAAGTGGAAGGAAAAGGAGAAAGACAAAAAAAAGGAACAAAAAAGAGAAAAGGATAAAATACCCAAAGAACAACAAGACAAAAGAAAAAAAAAATCAAGACCTAAGACCATCAATCTCATCTTCAAGAAAGTACGAGTGAAAAAAAAAGATTAACCCCATCCAAAAAGAAAAAAGAAAGAAAAAAAAGAAAAAAAGCGCGAGAAGTGGCGAAGACATGACTTATATAGGTCACCGGATTACAAACGACGCGTCGCGGAGGCCGGGTGATGTAACTTCATTACGGATAATCAACATTTTGAGTGAAATTTTTTCCCCACTCGTTCGTGCTTTTTTTATTTCTGACTCCATTCGCGGCTACCAAGATAAATCATGTTCGGGGTAAATAAATCGTGAATGAAATATTGAGCTCGTACCGGAAAGCCATCAGACAGACGTGAATGAAGTGAAGGGAAGGTAAGGAAAAAGGGAAGTGGAGGTGACAGGAAGAGGGTAAAGACGTAGGAGGTGAAGGGAGGGATCAGGAAGGGAAAGGAAATGGGAAGGGAGGGAAAATAAAGGGTGGAGGGAAGGGAAGGGAAGGGAAGGGAAGGGAAGGGATGGGAAAGGAAGGGAGGGGGAGGGGAGGAGAAGAAAGGATGGGGAAGGGAGGAGAAGGGAAGGAAAGGGAAGGGAAGGGAAGTAAAGTGAAATGAAGGGAAGGGAAAAAAAAGGAAAACAAAAAGGGAAAACAAGGGCAAAAGGGCCGTGCCGCATCTCCTTTGCAGGTTCCTTTGGGCGTAGTCCCGCGTGCGGTGTAATGGCCGGGCCGGTGCAGGCCAGTCCGGGCTTGGTCTGTGGCTGCTCCTCCCGTTAGTTGTCCCTCCTGTCGTCCGTTCCCGTTCCGTGTCGCCCCTGTCCGTTCCACCGGCCTCACCTGTTCACTCCGGCCACTCCCCCCCATTCCTACCCTAGCTCCGCCTCCTGTCCACCCCTCGCCCCCGCCGACCCCTCCCGCCCGCGTCGCCACTCCCCACCCCCACCCCTCGCCACTTCGCGCCCCCCCTTTCCCCTCCTATCGTTCTGTTTTTTTAGTGTGTTACTTCGTCCCCCTCGCGCGCTGTCCTCCCCCAACTCAACCACACCCACACCCAACATTGCCTACCATCACTCACACCCCCCCTCTTCCGCAATCTCGTCCCGCACCCAACCCCTAAAACCTAGTACATCTACCACATCCAAGACTGACCAGCATCCTGTTGACGACTCCACCGACCGCCGCCACCGCCCCTCCCTGGGCGATTGTAGTAAGGTCCACGAGTGCAAGCGCCTTCAGTTCTGCTTACTCCTCCCCTGCGTCCCACCCACATGACCGGCACTCTTGCTGCGAATGTCGGCCTTGTCCTTCCCCATTTGCGTACAGTTGCGAGAAGGTTGCGGGGCCTGGTGTAGGGCCACGACCCCCCAGGCCCCCACTCGACCATCGTCCTAGTGCAGGCGGCCATAAATTATTAGTGCTGTCTTGGCGCCGCGTCTAACGCAAGGGACAAAATTGGATAAATAATTACAAATATTACACAGGTTGGGAATGAAGCGACAGGAGGGAAGAGGGGGAAACGGGGGGATAGGAGGGAAGAGAGGGGATAGAGGGAAGGGAAGAAAATGGGGGGGGGGGAGGAAGGAATAAGAGGAAGAGGGGGAGATGGGGTATGGGGAAAAGGAAAAATATGGAGAGAAGTGTAATAGAAGGGAGCAGGGAAAGATGGAAAAGTGGGAGAAGGGAAATGATGGAGAAAGAATGTGTAAGAGGTAGAGAAGCAGGGATAGGAGAAAAAATGTGAAGAGGTCTGTGTAAGAGAGAGTGAGAGTGAGAGAGAGAGAGAGAGAGAGAGAGAGAGAGAGAGAGAGAGAGAGAGAGAGAGAGAGAGAGAGAGAGAGAGAGAGAGAGAGAGAGAGAGAGAGAGAGAGAGAGAGAGAGAGAGAGAGAGAGAGAGAGAGAGAAGACTTACAACTTGCCTCGAGTGTATTACTCCTCGCGGTGATATTCGCCTTAGTTTGTGTTGCAACGAAATTGTATTAAATCAATATCATGACGAGTTATGGCAGGGTTAGGGGGAGAGGGAGGGGGGAGGGGGTATGGAGGAGGAGAGATGGAATATGGAAAGGAGGAAGCGAATAAAAGAGGGATAACGATAAGGCCGTTGGGGTGGAGAAGAGAAAAAGGGGAGGGGGTGAGGGGACGAAAGGAGTAACAGAGGGAAGCAGATAGGAGCGGGAGAGCAAAAGGGAAAAGGGAAGAGAGGGAAAGTGGGGACGGGGAGGAAGAAAGGGGAAGTAGAGGAAAAGGGGTGGGGGTATCTAGAGAGGAAATAAATAGGGGGGAAGGTAGGGAATGGAAGGAGAGTCTATATACATTCACGCCGTGCTTATCATGGCCTATAAATCCCTACTATGACCCGAGCCTTTTCGGGGTTTTTATCTCTGCACCCCGCCGCCGCCGGCCCGCCCTCTGCCCCACCCATTCCCCTTACGTACCCCTTCCCCCCCCCCCCTGCAAACAAAACAAAACCGTCACGGTCACTGTCGTCCCTGTTGTCTCAGTAAACAAGTCAGGATTTCCCCTATGTTATTTAAGGTGCCTCATAGACACACATCCACACACACACACACACATCCACACATCCAAACACACACACACATACACACACACACAAACACACACACACACACACACACACACACACACACACACACACACACACACACACACACACACACACACACACACACACACACACACACATCCACACACACACACACACACACACACACACACACACACACACACACACACACACACACACACACACACACACACACACATACACACACACACGTATTCTCTTCTTTCGCTCTGTATGGCAGCGCAGTGTTCCGTATCTCTGCCTCCTAGACGGCTGTCCTCGTTGGCGACGCTGATGTTTATGCTCGTTTTTTGTCATCTCTGATGTGTATGTTGTTCTTACTTTCATTGTTCCTTTCTTTATCATCTCTTGTGTCAGTTCCTCTATCATTTATTTTAATATCTGTCCCTATAATCTACAGTGCTTCTTTCCCTCCTCGACTCGACTCCTATCATCTCTCAGGCCTATATTCATGTTACTCATATCACCCCTTTCGTCTCTACATTACTTCTAATACATCTGATAACCCGAGCTGAAGGTCAAAGGTCGAGAGACATACACAACGCCGACTCGACAGCTTACGTCACGCAATTATTTATACATCGTGAAACATCACACATACGCGTTACGTGTACTAGCGTTTCGTTACATGTACGAGCGTTGGGGCGGGGGATGGGTGAGGGGGGGGGGGTAAGGAAGGGGCGGAAGGCAGGAGGGGGAAGCTAAAGGGAGGCAAAAGACGGTAAAGGAGGGGGG
>NW_028234411.1:22994951-22999951 GCF_977035675.1 Penaeus japonicus
CACACACACACACACCCACACCCACATACACACACACACACACACACACCAACGCACTAAAAAATCCAGAGAGTTTCTCCCAACGCACTAGCACTCACGGCAAGACATGGATCCCCCATTTCGAGTCCAAGATTGAGAGAGAGAAAAAAAAAACAGAAGATATTCAATGCCACCGAAGTCTAAGAGAACGTCTTCATTTCGGGGGATTTTTTTAGATTTAAAAGACGAAGTGATGGAATGAAAATCGTAAATATGTACAGTGTATATTCTTGATAGTCGTTGTGTATCATGTCTCCCCGAGGGCGACAGCTGAGACAGATGGAGACAGAGGGAGAAAAAAAAGGGGGGGGGGGTGTAAGATAAGAGGAGATTAATTCAGATAAGAAAAGGAAGAAACATGTAAGAATTAATTGAGATATAAAAAAAAGTCGGAGGAAGACAGAGATATTACACTCTCAGTCAGTCTTGTCAGATCCATTACCGAATCTGTCGTGCTTTCTTCCCAGCCCCTTCCTCTCCCCTCCTCTCCCCTCTCATCTCTATCCCCTCACTTCCTCCATTTCCTAATCTCTTCCCATTATCCCTCTCTCATCCTCCCTCTCCCCCTCTCCTATCCCTCCCCCTTTCCCCTTCGTTCCCTTCTCCTTCTCCACCTCCTCCAATTTCCCTATCCCCTCTCCCCTCTCCCCTACCCTTCCCCCAACCTTCCTCACCCCTCTCCCATGCCCTTCCCCCAACCTCCCTCACCCCTCTCCCCTCCTCCCATCCCCTCTTTCCCCTCCCCCTCCCCTGCCCTGCCCTCCTGCCACCAGCCTGACGATGCAACGGGGATTTGGAAAGGATTCAGCCAATCCTCTCGCCATTATGGGGATTCCCTTACCCCCCCCATACCCCCATCCCGGCTGATTACATCAAGAGTCAAATGAGGGATTCTCTTGCCTTGGGTATACTGCTCTTCGCCCTCCTCTTTCTTTTTATTTTTTATCCAATTCAAATCGTTGATTTTCTTTCTTTCTTTTTTTAAGTATCGTCATTCTCAACTTTTTCTTATATTTTTCTTCTTCATAATCTATTTCCCTTTCGTTTTCTGTTTCAATTCCTCTCATTTTTCCCTCTTCTTCTAGTTCTTTTATTTCTTCCTCTTCATCTGTTTTTTCTTCTTCTTATTATTATTATTATAATTATTATTATTAAAGTATCCTCCTCTTCTTCCTCAACTCCTTCTTCTTCTTTTTTTTTTCCTTTTCTTCTACTTCTTTTCATTTCATCTTCTTCCACTTCTTTGTCCCCTTTTATTTGTTTCCTCTTTGAACTCCATGGAAAAGAATGTTCAATAAAAATGAACCAGACAGATAATGAAGATAACCGTAATAACAATAATTACGTTGATTCTAGCAATGCAGCAACAACAGCAGTAACAGAAACAGCAACAGAAGCATCAGCAACAGCATCATTAGTAATAAAAATGAGGATAATCATAAGAATCAGAATGATATAAATATTAATAATGATAAGACCAACACTAAGACTAAGAATAATGAGATTTACAATTACGTTTGTAATGATAATAACACGATAAAATTAACGGTGTTATTATGTGAATAATAATAGCATTAGAAATGGGATGATAATGATAATAGTGAACACAATTAGAGTAATACCAATACCAATAATAATGATGATAATGATGATGATAATAATAATAGTAATAGTAGTAATAATAGTAACCAATATTAATGATGATAATAATAATAACAATAATATTAATGATAATAATGATAATTATAACAATATCATCGTAAGAATAAAAAACAGAATTAGCAATACCAATAATGCCACCATCACAACAACAACAACAACAACAACAGCACAGCCAATCTCCGACCGAAAGGAGAAGCATAACACACGGCTGAGGAAAAGCAAAGGCCAAGTCAGTGTGTTGAGGTGTTGCGAAATCGACCTTACGTCTTGAAGCGGACAGGAGGCCGTCTTGTGCAGAGTCATCTACCTCGATTACTCCACGAGAGATAAGGGGAAAGTGAGGAAGGGGGGGGGGCTATGTCGGGGAGAGGAGGGAGGGAGGTATGTGAGGAGGGAGGGGGGTATGTGAGGAGGGAGGGGGGTATGTGAGGAGGGAGGAGGGTGGGAGTGGGGTGGGAGTGGGGGACAGGGTATATGTAGGATGGAGGGAAATTGTAAAGGGGAGGGTGTTGTGTGTGTGTGTGGGGGGGGGGGGGTGTTTGTATGGGTGGGGGTGGCTTGTATTGGGGGGATATGTGTGGAGGGTGACTTGAATGGGGGTGTTGAAGACACACACACACACACACACACACACACACACACACACACACACAGAGACACACACAAACTTACTCTAAATCACACACATAATACTTCACTGACCTTTTCCGGTACCCCCTCTTTCTTCCCCCCCCCCCTAAATGACCCTTTATTTGGCACTTACGAAGACAGAAGGCGCTTTCCATGGCACTTTGACCTCATTCCTCTTCGTTTTTCGTTTGAAGCCGAATTGTTTCAGGTGATTGTGATGGTGACTGTATGATGGTGTGATGGTCATTGTATGATGATTTGGTGATGATTGTATGATGATGTGATGGTGACTGTATGGTGGTGTGATGGGCATTGTATGATGATTTGGTGATGATTGTATGATGATGTGATGGTGACTATGATGGTGTGGTGGTCATTGTATGATGATTTGGTGATGATTGTATGATGATGTGATGGTGACTATGATGGTGTGATGGTCATTGTATGATGATTTGGTGATGATTGTATGATGATCTGGTGATGATTGTATGATGATCTGGTGATGATTGTATGATGATGTGATGGTCATTGTATGATGATGTGGTGATGATTGTATGATGATGTGATGGTGACTATGATGGTGTGATGGTCATTGTATGATGATTTGGTGATGATTGTATGATGATGTGATGGTGACTGTATGATGGTGTGATGGTCATTGTATGATGATTTGGTGATGATTGTATGATGATGTGATGGTGACTGTATGATGGTGTGATGGTCATTGTATGATGATGTGGTGATGATGTGATGGTGACTATGATGGTGACTGTATGATGATATGGTGGTGTTATAGTGGCTGTGTGGTGATGTGATAGTAACGATGATGCTGAAGTTATGGTGATGAGGACTACAAGTTTGTTTACGATTATCGATATGGTATTCATAGTAACGGTTATGATCAGTATGATTATGAAAAAAATATGCATTCAAGATGAAAAATGTAGAGACGAGAACATCCCAAAAAAGGTGATGATATAAAAGATTTTGATAATGATAATGACAAAGTAGTGACGAATTTCAAGTTAATAATTTCATCATTAACGGCCCACAGAACACCAGACATAACTGTCGCACTTAACCTCCCTTTATTGCTATCGAAATACCCCTTAAAACATATAATACATTGAATTATATGGGCATTAAACAGCTCTTTGCAACACGGGTAATTGCATTCAACACCTGGTAACCAAATACCTGTTCTGTCAACAGTTTCCTAGCACTATGGCGCGGCATTTTAGTAATTTTGAAGTCTAAAACCAACATCAGGCAGGTTTAACATAAAAAATGAAGGATGTTGGATAAGTCACATCTGGTATTTTATGATACACGCACGCACAATACACTTACAAAGATACACATAACACAACACGATACAACACAACATAAAGCAACACTAAGCAACACAACATAAAGAAACAAGATATAACACAACACAACACGATGCAACACAACGCAATACAACACTAAAACAACACAACACAAATCAACAAGATATAACACAACACAAAACAACAGTAAAACAACACAACAACACAACACAAATCGATGCAAGATAGCACAACTCAACACGATACAGCCCAACACAACACAGCACACAAACATCCAGAAAGAGAGAGTTAAAACAACAAACAAACACAACAAACCAACAAAATTGCACACTATCCCCAAACCACACAACGGGAAACAACAACAAACCATCTGCTGGGATGAAGGTATGGGGGGGGGGGGAGAGGGGAGGGTGAAGAGTGTGTGGGTAGGGGAGGTAGGAGTAGGGGAAGGGGAAGGATGTGGGATAGGCAGGGGGGTGCATTCAGTCATGACTAACGTGCTCACAGCGAGACCGGAATGCCGATTTAATAAGCATTTATCCGTCGGTAAAACTGCCTCGCACACGCGCCGACCTGACAGATATACCTGCCAGCGGCGGCGATGCATATTGCCAAGGGACACCGCGCTAGCTTGGTTATCTATGGGGCGGCCGCGGGGCAATAACCTCTGCAGGGCATGGGCAGGGAAAGGGGCATGGAATAGGGGAAGGGGTATGGGGATAAGTAGGGGAAGGGGTATGGTTATAAGTAGGGGAAGGGGTATGGGGATAAGTAGGGAAAGGGGTATGGGTATAAGTAGGAGAAGGGGTATTAGTAGAGGAAGGAGTATAAGAATGGGTAGTGGAAGGGAGATGGGTATGGGTAGGGAAATGGGAAATGATGATTGATGATTTTGGTGGTGGTTGTGATGAGGATAATGATAATTTAAGTATCTATATCTATCTCCCGGATCTCTCCTTCTCTTTGTCTTTCTCCCTCCTCCCTACCTTCTCTTTTTCTTTCTCTCTCTCTCCATTTCTACCTCTTCTCCCTTAATCTCTCCTACCCCCATCCACCCTACCTCTCCCTCTCTTTATCTCCCTTCCTCCTTCCTTCTCCATCCCACTCTACCTCTCCCTCTCTTCATCTCCCTCCCCCCCTCTCTCCTCTCCTTCCACCATCTTCTCTCCTTCCTCTCCCTCCCTCTTCCTCCTCCCTTCTTCCTATCCTCTTCCCCTTTCCCTCTCCATCTCCCTCCTCTCTCTCCCTCCTCCTCCCTCTCCTTTTCTCCCTCTCCTTCTTTCTCCCTCCTCTCTTTCCCTCTCCTCTCTCACACCTCCCTTCCCCTCTCCATCTCCT
>NW_028234411.1:23004951-23007904 GCF_977035675.1 Penaeus japonicus
TCTTAACAATTGTCGCTTTCAGAATCCTTAAAGACTATTGTCTATTTCACTGTATACAATACTGTATATAGCAGCCGAGTCGTACTTCCAGTCTTATTCATAGGCAAGTACATACATATGGGCGGCGGGCTGACGTGGGCGCATGCGGAATATGTATGCATGTCTGTATGTGCGTGCATGTATTGCCAATTTTTCTTTTCTCTCTGTGGTGTAATCCCATTTTCGGTGCGAGTTCGAATTTGCATGAGCTTAGCACTGAGTGAAATATATCGTGGCGCGACCTGCACTACATGAGAGGAAGGAGAGAAGGGAAGAGTGAGAGAGGAAGATAGAGAGAGAGAGGGAGAGAGGGAGAGAGAGAGAGAGAGAGAGAGAGAGAGAGAGAGAGAGAGAGAGAGAGAGAGAGAGAGAGAGAGAGAGAGAGAGAGAGAGAGAGAGAGAGAGAGAGACCGAAAGAAAAAGAGAAAGAGAGACACAAAGACCGAAAGAAAGAGAGAAAGAGACACAAACACACATAGAAGGAGCGCGGGCGCCCCGAGGCACGCACATTGGAAGGTAGAGTCAGGCATAACGGAAGAACATTGCTCGTTAAAAAGGTTCTTTTGAGCTTCTTCGAAACGTCCATCATCTTGACTGCTAGACAGATGTGGCTTCTTCATCGTACACTAAAAGGAATAGAAAGAAGAAAAAGAAGAAAAAAAAACACCAAAAAAATAAATAATTAAGGGATATTTGAATCATAGAAGGGGAAGAGAGATATAGGTATGTATACACGACCCTTTGAAGTCGGTAGATAAATATAGATTCAAAGATGGACAGATAGATGGAGTGATAAAGATACATCGACAGAGATAGAACTGTAGATATATAGATAGACAAATATACAGATAAATAGACAGAGATAGATCCGTAGATAGCTAGACAGACAGATATAGAGATAGATAGACAGATAGAAACTTAGACATTTATCGAGACATTGATCTTCCTATTACCTCAGTTTTCCTTTCTTCTGCATTCTTTAGGTTTTCTCCAATTCCTTCATTCGCTTTCTCTCTTGCATATCCTAGGATTTTTATATCTTTCATCCTACCTATTCTCATATTCTCATTCTCATACTTATTTCTCCATTCTATAGTCTTACACCTCTACCCCTTATTTCTTCGTACCTTCTTCCTTCCCTATTTTT
Organism: Penaeus japonicus; assembly: GCF_977035675.1. Classification (NCBI taxonomy): domain Eukaryota; kingdom Metazoa; phylum Arthropoda; class Malacostraca; order Decapoda; family Penaeidae; genus Penaeus; species Penaeus japonicus. The sequence goes on from NW_028234411.1 coordinate 23,006,138, forward strand.
GCCCTTATATTGCTTTTTCCTTTTTCCTCTTATTTTTTTTCCTGCGGAATATCTTTCATCGACAGGATCTTTTCCTTCTCTCATCATATAATAATCTCTTCCTCCCTTTTCCTCCGTCAATCTGCATTTCCCTCCTTCTCCTTCACTTTCCTTTTCCTTCATCATTCATCACTCAGTCCTATAGCTACTCCTCCCTGTTATCATCTTTTGCCTTCTATTCTACCCCTCCTCTTTCCTCTTCCTCCATCTTCCTATTTATCTCTATTTTTTCCCCATTCATCTCCCTGTCCTTCCTATTCCCACTTCACCTCCCCTCCATTTCCTTCTTTCCTTTCCATTTCCATTTGCCCTTTCTCTCTTCTTCACCTCCCCCCTCTTCTTCTTTCTCTCCTTCTCCCTCCTCCACCGTCCCTCTTTTTTTTTCTCTCTCCCTCTTTCCTCCTCCTCCTCTACCCTTCCATTCAATCTGCCCTTCTTCACCACCCCCTTCACCTCCCTCTTCCTCTGCCCTCCCCTCCACCCTTCCTCCCCTCCTTTTCGATTCACATTCAGTCTGCCTTCCTCTGCCCTCATTCCCCTCCCTCTTCCTACCCTCCCCCTCTTTCCCAGTTACTCTGCCTTCCTCCCCTCCCCTTCTTCCTTCGCTCTTTACCAGCCACCTCCTATGCTCCCTCCTCTTCTCTCGCACCCCCCCTTCCCCCTTCTGTCCCCCCTTCCTCCTAACCCCCTTCCGTTCCCCCTTCCTCCTAACCCCCTCCCCTCCCCCTCAGGTGTCTGGGCTAGTAGGAGCCGGGCTATCTTTCTCGTCGTATCATCAACGCAATCTCATCATCCATCATGCCCAATGTAAAAAAAAAGGTGGGTGTGGGGGGAGGGGGTGTTAGAAGATGATTTAATAACAAGAGAGAAATCATTAACAAAAAACAATTAATATGGGTGATTTATCTTTTACTTCCGTTCAGCTGTGTGTGTGTATATATATGATCATTATCGGGTCTATTTTGAGCTGCTTCTCATACCCTGATTTAATAGCCTTATCCTTATCCCCATTCTCCCTTCCTCCTTTTCGTCAGATATTTCTCTCCATTCAGCCTTCCTCTTGCTCTCCCTCCACCCTGCCCCTTCCTCTCATCACATTTCCTTGTCGTTTGCTCTTCCAGTGGGACCTTCCACCTGTCTTCTCTTGTCCTCTTAAGGAAGGTCGGCGGAGTGACGGGGGGGGGGGGTGTCGAGGGAGATGGAGGTGGAGGGAAAGGGGAGGCTTGAGGGGGTAGAGGGGAGGGCTTGTAGATAGGAGGGGAGGAAAGGGTTGGAAACTCGAAGGCAGGGAAGGAAAGAAGAGAGCAAGAGAGGACAGGGGGGGTAGAGAGCAGGGAGGAGAGGGAAGGGAAGAGGTGAGAAGAAAGTGAATGAAGGAGAGGGAATGGGAGGGAAGGGAAGGAAATGGAGGGGAAGATGAGGAAAGGGAAGAGGAGGAAGGATAAGAAGAGGGAGTGTGAAAGGAAGAGGAAGAGAGAGGGAGGATAGGATGGGGGGTTAAGGGGAGGGATGGAAAATGTTGCCTGTTTCCTTTCTTTTTCCAAGATATAATTATTCATTAAGTGTCATGATCTAACTGAAATACACTTACACACCTATAACCTATACGCATAAATCACACAACACACAACACACAACACACACACACACACACACACACACATACACACACACACACACACACACACACACGAACGTCCACACTTCCGCATACTTACACAGACACGT
>NW_028234411.1:23008004-23010504 GCF_977035675.1 Penaeus japonicus
CCCCCCCCACTTCATTGTCCTCTTCCTCTTTTCCCTCATCTCACTCTCCTTGGCTTTCACCCTTGTCCATTTCTTCGCCTGCTTCAACCTGCTCTTTCTGCCTGGCCCCTCTCCCCCTACCCTCCACCCCACCTCCACCCCCACCACCTCCCATTCAGCGACCAGCTTCATATTATTTATTTTTGTTATTCTTCTTCTTCTTCCTATTATTATTATTGTTATTATTATTATTATTATTGTTATTATTATTATTATTGTTATTATTATTATTATTATTATTATTATTATTATCATTATTATCCTTATTATTATTATCATCATTATTATTGTTAGCTCGTCTTGATCTTCTCTACCCCCTTATTCCTTTCCCTACCCTCCTCTTCCTCTCCACTCCCTTTCCTCTTTCTACCCCCCCCCCCCCCGTCGTAATACTGCGATAAAAAATGTAAAAAAAATAAATAAAAAAAACATTACAGCGATGTCCCTTTTAGAGGAAAGCTTCAAAGAACTCTCTGTTATTTCCTCTTTAGACAGCGCGACAAAAAAGGAAATCTTCGGGTTTATCAAAATAAATGAATATATACATTACAGCAAATAAAATTAAATGGCAATAATGTTGTTGTTTTATGAAGAAAAGGATAAAGAAAATTTAATAAACTTTCCTTCCATTACTAACTTGAGCCGCTTAAATCTTTGTAATAGGCAAAAACCTATTAGACAGCCAGTTCAACTCAAAAAAAGTTTTAGCAGTGCGGTGTGTGCGGCTCGGTGCGGGGAGCGGGACATAAACAGATATCTAGTCTTGGAAGTCTGGTCATTAGCGAATAAAAACGCGGGATATCTTATTAGAGACAAAAAGAAACAAACGAGACCAGAAGAGGGGGAGAGTGAGCTTTACGGCAAGGCAGTATAAGGGTGAATATTCCCTGCGAGGTTCGAATCAAGAGACATTGTGGGCAGATTGCGAAAAAAAGAAGATTAATCGATGAATAACAAAATGAAAGAAAAATAAGATGAAGAATCATTACGGGAAAAAAAAAGATAAATAAAAAAACGGACATAACATATGGACTTGGACTGGGAAATACGCTATATCTAAAACATTAGTTCATTTATAATTCCAAGAAATTAAAGACTATGCAATATGCATTTTCATTTCGTGAACATTAATAAACATTATTCCGCAGTGCTTGATAAGAATGTATAATAATCAAGTTGATGGTAATAGCCACAACGCAGCCCTTGTTCATCCAGTAACTTGTGCGACATAAAAGTTTCAAGCCAGTGAAGGAACTCGGTAAATTGCATTTACAAACACAAAACTGAAAACAAAAACAAAACAAACGCACACCGAAGCTAATTATCCTCTACTTACTTGTAGTTAATTCCCTGAGAGAAACCACGAAACAACCTTTTTTTCCACCAATCTTCAGTTTCCCCTCGAACACCATGATCCGAAACCCCCAAGTCCCCTTCACACCCCCTCTCTCTTCCCCTTACCTCCTTTAACCCTTTCACCCTCACCCCTTACCTCCTCACCCCCTAAACTACCTTAATCCAACCCTTCTCTGAAGGAGGATGGGAAGGGGGAAGGGGAGGAGGAGGAGGAGGAGGAGGAGGAGGAGGAGGAGGAGGAGGAGGAGGAGGAGGAGGAGGAGGAGGAGGAGGAGGAGGAGGAGGAGGTGGAGAAGAGGAGAAGGAGGAGGAGGAGGAGGAGGAGGAGGAGGAGGAGGAGGAGGAGGAGGAGGAGGAGGAGGAGGAAGAGGAGGAGGAGGACCCAGCTGATCAGTATGTCACCCTCTTCGCCTCCTGGATCACCGCGTATCCCCCCCCTATCCCCCACAGAGGGACATGAGAGCTAGCTGAACAACACCAGTAATTCAATCACTGTTTACCGCTGAGACCCAAACCCATTGTCTCTGCTTCGCTGGAATACAGACCGCGGAGGTAGGGGGCGGAGCTGCGAGGGAGGAGAGGGGGGGGGGGGAGACGGAGAGGGAGGTAGAGAGGGAAGGTGGGAGGGAGGGAGATAGAGAGGGAAGGTGGGAGGGAGGGAGATAGAGAGGGAAGGTGGGAGGGAGGGAGATAGAGAGGGAAGGTGGGAGGGAGGGAGATAGAGAGGGAAGGTGGGAGGGAGGGAGATAGAGAGGGAAGGTGGGAGGGAAGGAGATAGAAAGGACAAGTGGGAGGGAGGAAGAGGGATGGGAAAAAAGGAATTGAGGTAGGAAGGGAAGGAAGAGGAGCTGGAAGGAGTAGGGAAACAGAAGGAGAGGGAAGGAAAGAAGCTGTAAGGGAAGGAAGGAGAGCTGTAAGGGAAGGAAGGAGGGCATCAGTGGAATAGAGTGGAAGGGAAGAAAGAGGAAGAAAAAAAAGCAGAGAAAGGGAGAAATTGGAAAGGAGAGGAAGGAAGGAAGAGAGAGGAGATGGGATAGATGGAGAGATGAAAAGAGAGCAGACAGAAGGAGATAGATAAAACAGAGTAAAAAAAAAAGACTAATAG
>NW_028234411.1:23020504-23025782 GCF_977035675.1 Penaeus japonicus
AAACAATATCTCACGGTTGCGAACGCTGCTGAAGACCGGGGTCCGTATCTTTGTCTGTCTGTCGGTCTGTCTGTATCTCTCTCTCTCTCTCTCTCTCTCTCTCTCTCTCTCTCTCTCTCTCTCTCTTCTTCTTCTTCTTCTTCTTTCTCTCTCTCTCTTTCTCTCTCACACCCGCTTTCTATTTCTTGCTCTCTCTCTCTCTCTCTCTCTCTCTCTCTCTCTCTCTCTCTCTCTCTCTCTCTCTCTCTCTCTCTCTTTCTCTCTCTCTCTCTTTCTCCGTGTCTTCTTATCTGAACTTCAGTAGCTTTGGCCCCTTAAAACAGTCTGTAGAAATGCCTGTAGCGCATTAAGAGAACTACCCTCCCCCGCCTCCTTCCCTTTGATAATTAATGGGTCGAAGATTAATCGAAAAATGACGAATTCAGGCAACTTGTCTTAGATTGTACTGAGGAGGGAAGGGGGGAAGGTAAAAGGGGAGGGAGCCTGAGGGGAGAAGGGGAAGTAGAAGGGAGGAAAGGGAGAAGGAAAAGGAAGGGAGGAGAGGAACAGGGGAGAAAGGGGAAAGTAGAAAAATGGAAGGTAGGGAGAAGCGAGAGAAAGAAGAAAAAAGGGAGAAGAGAGAGAGAAAAGGGGGAAATGAGGGGGTTGAGGCAGAAGCGGAAGGAAGGGGAGAGGGAGAGAGCAGAAGGAGGGGAAGGGAGAAGGGAAAGGACAGCGAGGAGGGAAGGACGAGACGGGATGGAAGGAACAAGGAATGAAAGATTAAGAGAGGGAGAATAGAAAGATTGAGAAAGGGAAGGAAGGGAAGAAAAGTGATAATGATGGATGGGGGGAAGGGAGGAGTACACAATCATGAGAAAGGGGAAGGAACGAAAGGGAAAGGATGGAGAGAGAGAAGAGGGAATGAAGGGAGCGAGGGAAAAGGAAAGGAAAAGGGAGTGACAATAAAGGGAGGGAAGGCAAGAATAAAAGAGGAATGATATATAAAAGAAGACGAAGAGGGAAGGAGAGACGAGAGAAAAAAATATAAAGTGAGGTAGAAATTCCGTCATGTTAAAACAAATCACATTTTATGTTAACTTTAGTCACTTCCATCATCTCTATCAAAGAGAAGCGTCCGTATGTCATCATAAATCTGTATATGGATGCTTAGAATCCACACACACACATACACACACAACACACACTCACACACACATACACAGAAGCAGATTTATGCACGTGAGCATGGTAATGGTGATGATGATGATGATGATGATGGTGATGATAATGATGATGGAGATGATGATAATGATGATGGTGATGATGATGATGGTGATGATGATGATAATGATGGTGATGACGGTGTTGATTATGATGGTAATGGTGATGATGATGATGATGATGGTGACACACATCAGTATTTCTGAATTCAAAAACTCCCGTCACAAAAACACGATAAAACGAAAATTAAAAGCCAGAACAACGGGAGAAAATTACTAAATTACAATAAGCTTTACCTAGTTAGCTAATCCGGTCATTTCCATTAACACTGCGTCGAAGCATATTGTAATCGGCTAGTCAAAAAATCATAATAATAATAATAAAAAGTAAAAGAGTGCTTCATTTTCCATCACAGTTGATATAATTCTCGCAAATAAGTATTGCATGTTTTACAATGTAACTGAGTTTTTTTTTAATTGCAACTACATTTTGCATTGCATCTGCATATTTTACATATTAAGTCATGCTCCTTTGTGCTCTTGCTAATGTTGGAAATAAATTTTCCTCGGGTAGAAAAGTTAACGTTCGTAATGTGACTACGTAAGTTTTAACGGTGCTCTTGCCAATAGTGCAACTTCCCGCGTATGTTTCTCTGTGTGTTGATCCGGAGTAGATATTAATGCAACAACCAACACGATCTCGAATGCTTCCAGATTGGTTGTTTATCAATAGGGTAAATTTCAGGGGTAGTTTTATTAACCTGTGGCTACTAAAGAGTTTATTTCTTTTCACCAAATGCTATTTAAACGGGTATTATAAATCGCTTGTTCTTTATGCTAATATTTAGAATCAATGACGATTCAAGCGGTTATTTATCAATCATTGGCTGGCCAAGCCCCCATCCCCGCTAGAATCCGCAACTCGTAATCATCTGTCGCCAGCCAATCACCGGAGCGGAGATGCAACCGTCCCGGCGCATCAACGACCAATTACCGACGCGATTACAAACTGGTCGCAAGAATTTGGCGCGCGCGGGAATGTCCCAATTAGTTCCGCTACAATTATAGACAATCGATGCCCGACCGAATTTGCTAGTCTGAACTTCGACGTGCCTTAACCTCTGACCCTTCCCTAAATTCCAACTTTCCTGCATTACGGGAGGGCGCAGGGAATGAACGAGAGTGGATGGGCGTGATGGGGGGGGGGCCTTCCATATTGGATTATTGAGAGAGAGAGAGAGAGAGGAGAGGGGAGGGGGGGAGGCGGGAGAGGAACCTGTAACTTAAAGTTAGGTGAATCTCACTGAAGGATAAATATAATACAATATACAAATACTAATGAGGAAGCTACAACAAAAAAGAAAAAGAAAGAAAAAGAATACTTGTAAAAATATGCGCACCCGTTATAAGAATGTAAAAATAAAGGACTGTTAGCAACTTCAAAGGTAGAGTTTAATGCCGAGCTTCCACAGCCAGTTGCTAGTCCATTATGCCGGACAGAAGCCAAGCGCAAAAGGAAAATGGCTCATGTGATATTGGATCTGTTCGACTGATCGGTTAATTTCGAGAAACGCATTCGATTAAAAAAAACATTTCCTTTTAATTTTATTCGCCCACTTTCACCCATCTGTTCTGTTGCTTGAAGGATAAGGTTATGTGACACAGTCAGTACTATAGCTTCAGTGATATATAATTCTCGCGTGTTAATATTACCTTTAAACCCAAGTAACATAATGTGATATGTAATCTTGAACAAAAAATGTTCCAAACTCATCAAAGAACACCTTTACGCATAATTTGTGCTTTGAGAAATGTCGCAAATGTTTGCTACACTTTCGCTTCGAGAGGAAAACAAATCTCAACTGAAAAAAAAAAAAAATAGACGAGCGTAATTATTCACAGCTTCAACACGAAAGATGAAAAAAAAAAATGAAGAGAGGAAGATAGAGATGAATTATGATCTTCGAATCTCTTGAGCCGCCCTCTTTCCGTCTGGGGTCAACGCTTGCTTTCGGAAAGGGAGAGGAACAGGGGAATGAAGGCAAGAACCCCTCGCGGAAGCAGGAGGAAGAAAAGGCGGTTTCGGAAGTGACTTTGGCTCTGCCTTTATTCAAGTCCCAAATCCTGAGGGATGACCTGACATCTTGAAAGGTGACCCGATATCATGCTGGGAAAGAATCACCAGTGAGCTGAGCAAAGCAACACTACGGTGATTCTTAACTCGGAAAGCGAAAGATGTGAGAAAAGTACCATTCTGACCAACGAATGATGCATATTATGAGAAGAAAACAAAGTGTTAAAATGTCATAGTCACTCATGATCACTTCTCGCTCCCTCACAATTTCCTCACCTGTACCATGACATTATAGATGAATAAACAAACAAATAAATTGCTGAAAAAAAAAGAAAGAAAGATGTGGGGGAGCAGCACCAAGCTCCATGCCGGAAGTAAGCCGAGAAGGGATCTCTCCAAGATAAAAGGAAAGATATCTGCATGCACGATCCAGATCACGTCCTAGCCGCCCCCCCGCGCCGCCCCCCTCCCCATTACTCTCTCTCTCTACTAACATTCTTTCTCTCCCTTCTTCTTCTGCTTTCTTTCTCTCTCTCTTTTTGTGCTCTCTCTCCTCGTCTCTCTCCCGGTCCCGTCTCCTCTCCACTCTCTGTTCCTCCTCTCTCTAGTCGCTCTGTCCATCTCTCTCCTCTTCTCTCCTCTCTTCTTGCCCCTCTTCCTCCTTTCTTTCCCTCTCTCCGCTCTCTCCCCTCCCTCCCCTACTCTCCGCGAACTCTCTCCTCTCAGTCTATTCTCTCTCTCTCTCTCTCTCTCTCTTCCTCCAGGGACGTATAAAATGCATATTCCACCGAATCTACGACCACGGACGAATATGAGACCGCGGAAAGGCCCCGCTCGTGTTCTTCTTAAGGATTACAGGGAGCACTGCCAAAGCTCATTGTACACCGAGAACAAGAGAATATACAAGGATTACCGGATCCAACAACTACTTTCCTGTTTTTTTTTCTTTCTTTTTTTCAGTTTATCCTTCCCTGTCCTTTTTTTTTTCTTTTTTACAGTTATCCTATCCTGCACTGAATTAACGAAATAAAAACTATGAAAAAAAGCAAGTTTAAAATAAAAAAACGAGCAAATACATGTACCAAAAGAAGAGCAGTGATGAGTGGAACAAGGCAGTTTTCTCTCCTCCCCCCCCTGTCATAGGAAGACAACACAATGTATGCGCGTGGGAAAGGGAGAGGGAGAAGAAAAAATAACTTGGAGTTCGTAATATTAGGAAGAAAGTCAGAAAGATATACGAAATGAGTGAGAATGTGGGAAGGGAAAGAGGGAGAAAATGACAAGAGAGAAAGATCTGAAAGAAGAAGTATAAGAAAGAGAAAAGAAAAAAAAGTCAAGAAGGAGAGAGTTTATAAGAACGAGATATAGAGAAGACCGATGCAAAGAGAGATAAAAAAAAAAATAAATAGACAAAACATAGCCAACGTACAGGGGAGCAGGCAGGCATCGAGACGTCCCTCACAAACCAATCCCCAAAACACACAACCTGGGCGAGAGCGCGAGGAATAAATAAATAAAAAAAGGAGGAGCGGTTCCTGCAATGTGTTTATAATATCCAGTTTATGGCGACAGTAACAGCGCCGGAGACAGGAACGACGGGCGCCAGAGGCAATCGTTTCCTCCTCACAATAGAGGCGGCGGGCAACGAGGCAAACGGTGGAGGTGGAGAGGAGCCTGTTTGGATCACCTCCGAGTCCATATTGCGGAGTCAAACATTTCTTTCCTATTCCTTTGTTTTTATAAATATATACTGTTCTGTTTCCCTTCTTTTATATATTTTCCTGACCTTTTATAGTCTTACTCCATCTTTATATTAGTTTCCTCCACATTTCTCCTTCCCTTTTTGCTTTTAAAGTTGTGGTACACTTAGTAAGTGTACCACTAAATTGAGGAAGATTCGGTTAGTACTGCATAGAGAGGTAACTTCTTTCAAAAACGTATTTAAGGCATACGAACAAAAACACACAACAGTCGTGACACTGGCTTCGATATTTTTGTTTGT
>NW_028234411.1:23028382-23038382 GCF_977035675.1 Penaeus japonicus
GCGGCGAGAGCGAGCTCTGATCTCTTTTCTCTTACCCCTTTTTCCCCAACTCTCTCAACATCTCTCCTTCTGGTCTCTCTACTTACCTCCACACCTCTCTTCCCTCTCTAGCCTCTAACGGACGCTATCATCCAGATCTCTCTACATCGATCTACTCACTCTCTCTCTTTTTATTCTCTTCTTCTCGCGTCTTCTTCTCCTCATCTCTCTCGCTCACGTCCTACTCATCATTCCCTGTCTCTCTCTCTCATCTCCTCACACCTCTTCTCTCACCTTTCTCCTCTCTCCATCTCTCTCCGGTCTCCTCTATTCCCACCTCTCTCTTCTCTCTCTCTCTGATCTCTCTCTCCTTCCTCTCCTCCCTCTCTCTCTCTCTCTCTCTCTCTCTCTCTCTCTCTCTCTCTCTCTCTCTCTTCCTCTCTCTCTCTCGGACGCTTCGCTTCTACGCTTCTCTAATCCTCCCTCTTCCTCTCTCGATCTCCGATTCTCCTCTCCTCCCATCCCGTCCTCCCCCTCTCTCTCTCTCTCACTTTCATTCCTCTCTACTCACTCTCTCCTCTCTCTCCTCTTTCTTCCGCAAATCCCTACTCCCTCTCTCTTCTCCTCGCGTCTCTACTCTTCTCTCTCCTCTCTCTCGATCTCTTCTTCTCCAACTTCTCTCTCTGCTCACTCTCTCACTTCGTCTCTCTCTCTCTCTCTCCCCACTTCCACTTTCTTTAAATCTTCTCCTCTCGCGACCTCTCCCGCCAGCTACCCACCCACTCTCTCTCTCTTCTTTTTCCCCTCTCCTCCTCTCTCTCTTCCTCTCGACTCATCTCTCTCTCTCCACCAACTTCTAACTCCTTCTCCTCTTCTCTCTCACTTGCGCTCTTTACTCGCTTTTCCCTCGTACTCTCTCTCTCTCTCTCCTCTCTCTCTCTCTCGCTCTCTCTCTCTCTCATCCCAACTCTCCATCGCTCACTCGCATCCTGAAAGATCTCTCTCTCCATCTCCTCCTCTAACTTCTCGAAATTCATCCAGTCCCCTTCGCTCACTCTACCGTGACCTATCTCTCTGCGTAGGTCTCATGCTACTCAGCGCTTCAGACTTCTCTCCTCTCTCTCTCTCTCCCCTCCCCCCCCATCTCTCTATCTCACTTCGTTTCACCCCCGCCCCTCCCCCCCCCCCACCCCCCCCCACCCCCCCCCCTCCGCCCCCGCCCCCCTCACCACCCCAACCCTTCATCCGTACCTCCTCCCCCTCCCTCCCCCCCCCCCCCCCCCTCCCCCTCTCTCTCTCTCTCTCTCTCTCTCTCTCTCTCTCTCTCTCTCTCTCTCTCTCTCTCTCTCTCTCTCTCTCTCTCTCTCTCTCTCTCTCTAAACACCACTTCTTCTTAATGACGCTAACGAACGGACGAACTTAAGACAAAAACAATAATTAAAAAAAGAAAAGAAGAAAATCTATATGCATACAAATGGAAAAGCAAAGCAATAAACCAGCCTATCACCATAGGTTCAGTTTCACGTGATATTTAAATGGAAAATTCGTCACTGGATGCAATAACCTCGCAGATGACACTAGCATCCTATTCGAAAATGTTTCCCACTGTCTCGCTAAAAAAAAATATATATATATCCTACGCCTCTTTTTTATTAAGGGCGTGAGGATGGTTATGGGCGTGGAAATATGGTGATGTAGATGAAGAATAGGGTGGAATTGGAAGGTATTGTTGTGGGGTTTTTAGTATGATGATGTACGTGAAGAATTGAGTGTGTTGTGTGAGTGGTGGAAGTGATTCAAGTTCTAGATAGATTCTAGTGGTTTTAAACAGATGCTAGTACTTTTAAGTTGTATTTCTAGTAGTTCAAGGGGTTTTTGTGGTTCTACATAGTGGTTCTGGTAGTTCTAAGCAGTGGTTCTCGATATCTCCAGAAACAATAAATTGCTCCCATGCAACACACGTTTATTTTGCTTCTGGAAGTAATTCGTGGAACAGGCAAAGATGGACGCTATTGTAAAGCTAAATTCATGTAAGGTAGGAGGGGAGAGTACTTATCATATCTTCTCTTTTTTCTCCTTTCTTCTCTTTCCTCTTTTCTCTTCTTTCTCCTCTCTTCTCTCCTTTCGCTTCGCTTTACTTCTTTCTCGTTTCTTTTCTCTTTAATTCTTTCCTCTCTCTTCTCTCCTCTATCCTCCTCGTTCCCTTCTTCCCTCTTCCCCCCTAAAAGATAATGCTCTTAAAAACCATTAATTATCATATCAATCACCAAAATTATGATAATGTTTTCTCTATAATAATCTCTCTACATGATAATAGCAGATCATCCGTTTCTAAAATGACCATAAAACATACAAATAAAAGGAATTACTTTCTTACATACCTGTACCAAAAACTAGTTATAAACTCATAAAAACTCACATATCTTATAATCAAGATCTAATCCAAATTTAGTTTCTTAATAGTGAATCAACATGTCGAAAAAGAATAACTAGGAAATAATGTCATCAGCAATGTAAATTAACACGCTAACCGTCCGCCATATTGTGTAATTAAAAACCCAGTGTCAAACCTGAATTCCATTGGATAACAATAGTCAGTATGACTATTGTTATTATCATTATCATAACAAGAGTAATCATAATGGTAACAATAATCATGATACCAATAATAGGAATTATAATAATCATAAATAATAATACCATTGATGATAATGATACCAGTAATAATGATCATAATGGCAACGATGATAATGATAATGATGATGATGATGAATAACGAATGATTAACAGCAACAGTACTACTTCCCGTAATGATATTTGTCACGAGACAAGATAACAAGGGTTCCCAGACCAATGTGTGACCATTTACGAGTGAATGAGTGAATGAGTAAAAGCACGCGAAGTATCACGATGAAAAGGCGTGAAGGAAATCAGTTCAGTCTTGTTTATTCAGCAAAGTCAGCAGCCTCAGCGGTGGAAACAAGTGCGGAAGTCAGGGTAGAAACGTAATAGATTGGGTTAACGGGTCACGTAGCGGTTATTATACATCCTAATAGACATTTATTTAGTGTATGAGTTATTTACAGCAACAGAAGTGACACATAGTGTAGCATATTATTGGGAGCAATGGTATCGGACAATAATATTATGGTAATAGTAATAATAATGATTACAATAATGATAGTGATAATAATAATAATGATGATGATAATAATAATGATGACAATAATGATAACAATGATAATGACATTGATAATGATAAAGATGATGATGATAATAATAATAATAATAATGATGATGATAATGATAATGATTTTTTCTCTAACTTTTGACTCAGGGTGGTAATATTCTTACAAATATAATAAAAAACAAACATAATTCATTAATCAATCTCTCATTTACTATCTATTCTTCCCTACCTTTTACAATGCTCAAGACCATGAAATGAGAATAAGAGTAATAATAACAATAATAACAACAACGATAATGATAATCCCAATAACCACCATCATCAAAATCAACACCGCTATTACTACCATCGCAGTCGGTCTTATCAAAACCATCAGCGTTTGATCACAAATCCAAAACACCGAGCGGCTTTTCCTATTCTCCTTCACTCCAAAGTCTCAACACTTTTGTCTCAGAACGGCGTCTGTGTTTACTCTGTCCACCTGTCCTCTCCTTAGGCTCCCTCCGCCGCCGTCCATGCCTGTGTCGAGGTCTTCTAATTATACTACTGAAAAAAGGGGGAGTATGTATCTGTGCATTTGTGTTTGTATGTACTTAGGTACGTATGTACTTGGACACTTATTCGCGTATAGGTATTAACTCGAGTGTGTATGTGTATGATATATATATATATATATATATATATATATATATATATATATATATATATATATATATATACATATATACACACACACACACACACACACACACACACACACACATATATATATATATATATATATATATATATATATATATATATATATATATATATAATATTATATAACATACACACACACAACACGTGCGCGCATGCATATATATATATATATATATATATATATATATATATATTATATATATATATATATATATATATATATATATATATATACATACATATATATATTAAAGAGAGAGAGAGAAAGAAAGATAATTACATAGATAAATAGATAGATTAATAGACAGATAGATAGATAGAAGGCAGATAGATGAATAGATAAATAGATAGACAGATATATATAGATAGGTAGACAGATAGACGCGTTTCGAGATCATCGAAGCGCATTCATTACATTTTTTGTTTTTCAGTCTCATACGTTTATTTACATGTGTCATTATGATAGATAGATAGATAGATGGATATATAGAAATATAGGTAGATAGACAGACAGTCAAACAGACCGAAAAATAGATATGTAAATGTACATATACATATATACATTAGGAACACATACAAAAAAAAGAAAGAAAGAAAAAAAAAACACACACACACGGCTCCACTCCCCATGCACGCAGACATGCTGTCTACCCATACTTCTGATTTTACACCCGTTACCTCTCCCTCCTCCTCTCCTTCACCCTTCCCCTCTCCCTCATCCTTCCCCCCTCCCTTCCCCTTATCCTTTCCCTCTCCCTCACCCTTCCCCTCTCCCTCCTCCTCCCCTTCACCCTTCCCCCCTCCCTTCCCCTTATCCTTCCCCTCTCCCTCACCCCCGACACACTTAGCCCGAGCCGGAGTTAAGTGAATTTTACACCCACCGTTTAACGGCGACCAACGCAGCTAACAGTGGCCGCGAGTCACGTCTCTTTATTGTATGTTTTCTTCGGTGTTTCGAGTAAAGAATAGGGGCGGGGGGAGGAGGGGAGGGATTGTGGGGCAAGGGGAAGGGCAAGAGAAGGAGAGGGAGGTGGGGGGGAGAGAGAAGAAGGAGAAGGGAAAGAGAGGGAGAGGGAAGTTAGGGGCGAAGAGAGGGAGAGGGAATATAAAGGTGTGGAGGAAGTTAAGAAGGGGAGAAGGAAGCTAGGGGGCGTGGAAAAGGAGAACGGAAAGAGAGAGTTAAAAGTAGGAATGTGAAGGAAGGGAAGGGAAGCAAGAGGATCAGGAAAGTGGGGGAGGGGGGGGGGGCAACCAGACGATGGAGGTTTAGGGAAGGCGGAGAGAGGGAAGAGGAAGGGATGAAGGAGAGGGCGAGAGTCAAGAGGAAGAGAGGAAAGAGTCGGTAGGCGGTATCCGAGGGAAGGGAGGCGGGTAGGAGGAAGGTGAGGGTCAAGAGGAAGGGAAAAGGGGAGGTAGAAGAGGATAAAATGGTTGATGAAGGAGGACGTAGGGCACAAGAGGAGGGGAAGGGAAAGAGGTGGGGATCTGTAGGAAGGAAGGGGAGATTGGGGAGAAGGCAGAAGGATAGGGGGAGGTGTGGGAACCGAGGAGATAAATCCAGTCATGAGAGTGAGAACAGCAAAGCTCCCAAAAGAACAAGACAGGCGGGTATACTTTGTGTCAGCGGCGAAAATGGGTTTCGGTGAGTGGGATCGCCGATACCAGTTGGAGGGGGAACTCAAGTAAGAATCCTTTCCCCTCCTTTCGTCTTCTCTATCCCTTTCTATATCTATCTATCGATCAATTTTTTCTGTCTATTCTTCCCTCTCCTTCTATGTCTTCAACTCCCCTCCCACCCTCTCTCTTTATCGCTTTATCTCTTTCTCCTTTTTTTCCTTCGTTCTTTCTCTCTCTTCCTATCATTTTTTTTTCTTATCTGTCCTTCGCTTTACTCCTCCCTCTCTCCTCAAATTTTCCCTTTCTCTCTCTCTCTCTCTTTCTCATTTCCTCTTTCTCTTTCTACTTTTCCCCTTCCTCTCCATTTTCTCTTAGCAAACCCAAAAGTCCACACAGTCACGGCCGTTTTATCAATCTACAATTTTTAATCAATCTACAGATTTTATTTCATTTTGCTAGTGGAGAATAGAAATACTCAATTATACTCAATCATCTGTTTATGTTAAGCATCCATTGCTCATGTGACTGAAGGTGCTTCGTTGAGAGACCCTGAGACAACGGTCAAGCAAATCGGAAATATTATATTCCTTCTGTCGCTTTATTTATCTTTACTTCCCCTTCCTCTTCCTCCTCCTCCTCCTCCTCCTCCCCCTTTCCCTCCTAAATTTCCTCCTTCTCATCCTCCTCTTCCTCGCTTTCTTTTAATCTCGTTGTTTTTTCCTTCCATTCCTTCTCCTTTTCCTTCTCCCCTTTTTATTCCCTCTACTATCCCTCCCTTTCATCACTTCTTCTCCACCTCCACCTCCACCTCCATCTCCACCTCTACCCCCTCTTCCTCCTCCTCCTCTTCCTCTTCTTCTTTTCTTTCTTCTTCTTCCTCGCCTTCCTCCTCCTCCTCCTCCTCCTCCAAGTCTTCGTATCCTCTTCTTCTTCCTCTAACCCTTCTTCTCCTCTTCCCCACGCTTGCTTCCCTTCTCCTCCCTTCACGAAAACTCTGGCAGCCCAAGTGATTGGTAGAACGTGATCAATTACCACAGCAGCTGAGGTAGGTCCCCTCTCCTCCTACCCCCTCCCCTTACATGCCCGCCCACCCTTCTTAATTCACTCATCCTGTGCCCACTTTCCCCTTCCCAACTTGTTCATTCAGTCTCCTACATCTTTAGTTCATGTATAGTTCACGGCCCCTTTTTTCCCCTTCTTTGTCTGTCTGTCTGTCTGTCTGTCTGACTTTTTTTCTGTCCCTCTCTCTTACCCTCTTACAATCCATAGGGTCTCCATTTCTTTTGTATCTCTTTTTTTTTATCCCTCTTTCGTTCGTATCTTTCCCCAAACATTTCCCCTCGCGCCATCCAATCCCCAACCCCCCCTTTTTTCCCCATTCGCAAGAGTATTGTGAAAAGCCAAAATATGTAAGAGCAAAAAAAAAAAAAGAAAATCCTGCGATAGGCCTACATTATCTCCAGGGCCAAAGCCGAGAGGGAGAGAGAGGATTAAACCGAGGGGAAAAAGGGGAAAATACAAAAAATAAATACCTTATGAAATATAGGTCTTCCTTTTAATCCATCTATATTTTTCCCATATCCCTTTACTGTTTTTACTTTTGTTTTCCCCTGGAAAGGACTCGGAAAGAGAAAGAGAAAGAAAGAGAGAGAGAGAGAGAGAGAGAGAGAGAGAGAGAGAAAGGGAAAGAGAAAGAGAAAGAGAGAAAGAAATGGACATAGAAAGAGAGAAAGAAAGGGAAAGAGAAAGAGAGAAAGAAAGAGAGAGAGAGAAGAAAGATAATGCCACTTTACTCCGCCATCCCCTGCTCCAGCCGTCCAACCCCGTTCCGTTTGAATATGCATGATGTGGCTATCAACTCACCGCAAACTGTATCGTCGAACCGTATCACTGCAATGTGTTCCTCGGCCCCCTGCCATCTCCGCTTTCCATCTGTCTATCTGTCTGTCTGTATGAATGTATGTATGTATGTGTGTATGTGTATGTGTGTGTATGTGTGTGTGTATGTGTGTGTGTGTATGTATGTATGTATGTATGTATGTATGTATGTATGTATGTATGTACGTATGTATGCATGTATGTATGAGTCTCCCTATCCCCCCCTCTATCTATCTATCTATCTATCTATCTATCTATCTATCTATTTATCTATCTATCCAAATATCTCTTCATCTCTCTCTTTCTTTCTCTTTATTTCTCTCTCTCTCTCTCTCTCTCTCTCTCTCTTTGTCTCTTATCTTTCCTTAACCCTTTCATCCACTCTTCTCAACGTCCTCCTCCTATCACACCTGTCGCCATTCGTCATCGGATTTACTCTCCTTCCCTTTATTTTCTTTCTTCCCTCCCCTCTCCCCTCATCCATCTCTCCGCTGCATTACCTTCGCCCAAGTTCATTCCCCTCATCCTTTCCCCTTTCCCCTCTTCCTTCCCCTTATCCCCCATTCCCTTCCCTGTACCTATCCTCAACCTTCCCCCCTACATGCTTCTTCTTCCTCCTCTCCCCTCCCCTTCACCCCTCCCCTCACTCTCAACCCCCACCCATTACTCCTGCAACCCCCCATTCCTTCCAATCTACCCCCACCCCTACTCCATCAACACGATCAACTCCGAGAAACTCCTTCTCGGTCACTGCCTCCGGCTGTCACCACTTTCCCCTTGCTATCAGCTGTCACTTCCTCTTATTCCAAACCACTTCCTTCCTGAATGTCTGACTTCTTGCCTGCGTGCCTGCGTGCCTGTCTGTCTGTCTGTTTGTCTTTACTAACCATCTGTCTGTTTGTTTGTCTTTCTAACCATCTGTTTGTCTGTCTGCTTGCCTTCCTACCTCCCAGACTTCCTGTTTGCCTGCCTGCATGCCTGCCTGCTTGCTTTCCCGCCTGCCTTCCGCCTTCACGCCTTCTTGCCTGTCTGCCTTCCCGCCTTCCTGTCTTCTTGCCTGCCTTCCCATCTGACTGCCTGCGAGTAATGGCGGGCGCCCTCTGACAGGTTCCTTCCTGATTTTTATTTTGATTCCTTTTCTCAAAGCTTTTCCTTCCTTCCCTCTTTCGTTTTTTTTCTGGCCTCCTTTCAGTGACGAGTCAATCTTCTTGCTTTTTCTTTTCGAAAGACACGTCCATTTTTATCTTTCCTTCTTTGACATCTAATTCCTTTGGTCTTTATCAATGATATTAAGTCATTTTCAGTCGAGAGAGAAAGCGTAATAGAAAGAGAGAAATAGAGAGAGAAAGAAAGAGAAAGATAGAGAAAGAAAGAGAGAGAGAGAGAGAGAGAGAGAGAGAGAGAGAGAGAGAGAAAGAAAGAGAGAGAGAGAGAGAGAAATAAAGAAAGAGATCGATCACGAGTCCGATCAGAAAACTAGACCAACAAAACACCCGCCCATCCTCCTCAGACTCTCCCTCCCTCTATGGCGACTGACTCACTCCCCCTCCCTCCCTCTCCTCATCCCTCCTTGGCGACTGACTCATCCCCCTCCTTCCTTGGTGACTGACTCATCCCCTCCCTCCCTCCCTCCCCCTTTGGCGACTCCCTCCCATCGCTCAGCTCCCCACTTCAGATCCCAGCTGAGGTTCGGGGCCAAACAAAATGATTATCGTTCACTTACCCCGCTGTTGCCCACCCTTTACCCTAATACCCTGCCCCCTTACCCTATCCTATCCTTCCCCGTACTCCCTTACAACTCCTCACCACTCCTTGCCCCCCACCCCACCCCACCCCTTCCTACTCCCTAACAACCCCCACAGTCTCACTTCCTTTCCAAACTAGCCCTTACGCAGCCTTGTAAGAGAGTCGAGAGAAGCCAACAACCCTCATCCCCTCAGCCCCCTTCCCTCGTCTCAGCCTTCCTTTCCAATCTAGCCTTTATGCAGCCTTGCGAAAGAGTCGAGAGAGGCAAGCCGTCGGATGTCGGACGTCCGAGGAGCGAGAGGGCCGTCGGGGGGAGACTCCGCCGAGCTTCGTAATGCAGGGGAGGAATCCGATCCGCCGGAAGATGATGATGGGAATCTGACCACAACGTAAACTCGATGTCGAGGGAGGGAGGAGGACAAGGGAGAGGAGGGAGGGGTCAGGGGAGAGGGCGGGGTAAGAGAGGGGAGGGAAGGCGGGAAGAAGGGAGGGAAAGAGAGAGGGAGGGAGTAGGAGTAAGAGTAGGAATAGGAGGAGGAGGAGGAGGAGGAGGAGGAGGAGGAGGAGGAGGAGAAGAAGAAGAAAGAGAAGAAGTAGGAGGAGGGGAAAAGAAAAGGAGAGGGAGAAAAAGATGGTGATGGGTAAGAAAATGGGAGAGAGAGAGAAGAAAATGGCAGATGATAGAGAAGGGCGGGTGATGGAAAAGAGGAGTGAAGGAAGAAAGAAGGAGAAAAGGGAAATAAAGAAATCCCAAGGCCTGATCTTCTGTCGATTACCTCACACAGTTTTGCGATAACGGGGATCAGCTCTGTTAGGGCAGACTAAACAAAAACAAAAACAAAACAACACCCACACCCCTAGCACCCTATCTAAAAAAAGACAAAAGAA
>NW_028234411.1:23043382-23045882 GCF_977035675.1 Penaeus japonicus
GAAACAGAAAGAAATACAGGCAGACAGAAAGGCAGAAAAATCTGGAGAGAAAGAGAACGAGAAAAGAGGAAGACCTACAAGTATCCAACTCTCCCCCTCTCCTTTTCCATTACAGAGACCAGTAAATTCTACAAACTCCAAAAAAATCGGACAAAAAATAAACGATACAACAAACTACAACAACTTTCTCCTCTTCAACTCCTGCATTTCACGTTCTCTCTCTCTATCTATCTATCTCTTTTTCTCCCCCTCTCTCTCTCTTTCTTTCTCCCTCTCTCTATCTCCCTTTCTCCCTCTCCCTCCCTCCCTCCCCCCCCCTCTCTCTCTCTCTCTCTCTCTCTCTCTCTCTCTCTCTCTCTCTCTCTCTCTCTCTCTCTCTCTCTCTCTCTCTCTCTCTCTCTCTATCTCTCTCTCTCTCTCACTCTCCTTTTTTTCTTCTTCTTCTGTCTTTTTTAGATTGTGCTAGCAAAAATTTGAAAAAATACCTGTTTTGATGAAGATAATAAACAAATTAAATGTGTGTATGTGAATACACACACACACACACACACACACACACACGCACACACACACACATCTATCTATCTATATATTATATATATATAACTGATATATATATATATATATTCATATACAATATATAATATATATATATATATCTATATTATATTATATATATATTATATATTTATATATAAATATGTATAATATAGGTATTATATTTATATATCTATATATATATATTTTATATATATATATATATGTATTATTATATCATGTATATATATTGTATATTAATATACTTAATATATATATATTTATATAATATATATATATATATATATTTCTATATATTTATATTATATATATGTGTGTGTGGGGATGTGTGTGTGGGTGTGTGTGTGTGTGTTGTGTTGTGTGTGTGTGTGTGTGTCGTGTGGTGTGTGTGTGTGTGTGTGAGTGTGTGAGTGGGTGGGTTTGTCACATATATATATATATATATATATATATATATATATATATATATATATATATATATAAATATAAGTACACACACAAATATTGATACAAATCCCCAAACCACAAATGATCCACCCATACTAAAACCCAAATCCTGACCTCAAGAGCGAACAGCAGCCAGCGCCAAGCAAGCAACAACGCAAGCAAGCAAGTCAGGCAGGCAGGCGGCCGCGAACTAAAGCGAGTAAGCAAACCAGGAGCCATAATCATTAAAGAGAAGTGGCACCCTCGCGTGACACGGGATAATAAACAGCAAACAGCAACATGTGGTGGAGGAAGGGAGCGTGCAACGCGGGACGAGGCAATTGTGATAAGAAGTAGAATAAATGGAATAAGGAGTTAGGAGGATGGAGGAGGGGGAAGAAAGTGTGGGCGAGATAGATCGATTTTTTGTTTATAGGTAGATAGTTTGATAGAGAGAGAAAAGGTGAGAGTGAGAGAGCGAGAGGGAGAGAGATAGATAGATAGATAGATAGAGAGAGAGAGAAAAGGAGAGAAAGAGAGAAAAATAAGTAAAAATAAAAAGAGAAAATAAATTCAAGACTACCACATAAATAACCAAAGCATGTTTTAAATAAAGAACGTCCAAAGCAAAGGAGAAATCCGCATTAGGGCCCAATCCCTCCAGGCATGAAATCAGCCTGGGAAGCTCGTCCCAAATCCGCGATTCATGTCGCGGAAAGCCTACGGACCTCGCCGCCAGCATTCATTATCTGCACTCACCTTTCCCCTTTACTAGCTGCAGTATATTTAGTCCTCCGCTTCCATCAATCATTGGAGATGATTAAGGTTATTATGATTATAAAGGGTCCAACACCGCTAATTATAACGAGGCCATCAAATGAGTAATAACATCAACTGGTCGTTTCTAATCTAATCGATCGATAATGAAATCAAAACCTCGACCCAGGACAACATTTCCGGCCGAGAGTCGTGCAGCCATGCAGTCGCGCCTGCCACACTGACAGCGACCTGAGACGACCTAGCCTCGTCGAGTTTAAAGGGATCCGCCGCTTTCGAGGTTCAAGTCTTTTGAAAGGGAGAGTGAGAAAAAGAAGGAGGAAGAAGAGGAGGAAGAAGATAAGGATGAAGAGTATGAAGGAGAAGAAGAGTATGAAGGAGAAGAAGAGTATGAAGACGAAGAAGAGGATGAAGATGAAAAAGAAAATATACAAGAAGAGGAAGAAGAGGAGGAAGGGGAAGAAGAAGAGGAGGAAGAGGAAGAAGAAGAAGAAGAGGAGGAGAAGGAGGATGAAGAAGAAGAAGTAAAAGAAGCAGAAGAAAAAATGGATGAGAAAAAATAGACAAAAAGGAAAATCCATGCATAAAAGGCCCGACCAAAGCCTTTAAAAGGTCACCGGCGCACGCCAGGGGCGCGGGCTAGCTTCGCCTCAAAAGGAAGAGCATAGGGGGAGGAGGGGGTGAGGAAAGAGTGAGATGAGGAAGGAGAGAGAGGGGGAGGGCAGAGTTGAACCGTGTG
>NW_028234411.1:23050882-23058382 GCF_977035675.1 Penaeus japonicus
TTGACAGAGTTGACCTGTCAACACCAAGAATGAATTTATTTGAGCCTCTTCACTCTTTCTTTTATTTTCGGATTTTTTTTTTTTTTACCCGTTCCCTTTCGTTTGCGATTTTCTCTTGATCTCTTTTTTCTCTCTCGCCTCTGTCTCTCAAACGCTCTCTTTCCATCTCTTTCCATCTCGCTTATTCTTCCTCTCTCGTCTTTTTTCTCCCTCATCCTATCTCTCTTTCCTTTTTTATTTCATCCTCTACCCACTCCCTCTCTCTCTCCTTCATCTTTTTCCTCTCTCATTTCTTCTTTCCCTTTCCCCTTTCAGTTTCTCCGTCATCCTTCTCCTCCCCTTCCCTCCCTTTGTGTTCTCTAATTCTTCTTCTCATTTTCCACTCCTCTCCTTGACATGTAAGAGTCGTATCTCAAGGCAGATATGATTAACTCGGCGTAGCAAGGTAAGTGTCCTCTCTCTCTCTCTCTCTCTCTCTCTCTCTCTCTCTCTCTCTCTCTCTCTCTCTCTCTCTCTCTCTCTCTCCTCTCTCTCTCTCTCTCTCTCTCTCTCGCTCTGTTGTTCTCTCTGTCTTCTGTCTGTTTCTGTCTCTTCTTCTCTTCTCACTACCAATACCTGCTCTTTCTGCTTCCTGTTTATAAGAAAAATAATAATAATGAACAATCCAATCTCTTCCAAAGAGAAGGGGAGAAAAGAATGAACAGAAAAAAGAGCCAGACATATTTTGTAAACAAGCTCGGAGGATAAAAATAAAGCGCTTGAAAAATTAAAAATAACTTTCTTTTTCTTATCCATTCACTCAGTCACAGCTTATATACTTCTGTATTCCCTCGCCAATACGGTGGAATTGTCTGTATTTACTCATTATTTCGATTTTTATTTCTTTTGATGGCGTTCTATGCTGATAGAAGTTGTGTATATGACGGTTTGGTCTTTTTCGTTTATTTTTATTTTTTATTTTTTATTATTATTTTTTTTTTATCTACTGTTTATGATTTCTTTTTCATCTACATATTGATTTCTTTCTTTATTTCGTTTATATATATATATATATATATATATATATATATATATATATATATATATATATATACTGTATATATATATATATATATATATATATATATATATATATATATATATATGTATATTTATATATATATATATATATATATATATATATATATATATATATATATATATATATATATATACTTTATATATACATATAATATATATATATATATATATATATATATATATATTATTATAATATATATATCTGCCCCTCCTCTATTTCTTTTCTTTCTCTCTCTTTCTCCCATTCTCTTTCACTCTCTCTCTCTCCCTCTCTCTCTCTCTCTCTCTCTCTTTTCTTTCTTTCTCTGTCTTCTCTCTCCCTTTTTTTTTCTCCCTCTTTCTCTTTTCCCTCTCTCTCTCTTTCTCACTCTTTCTCTTTCCCTTTCTCTTTTCTCTCCTTTTCTCTTCTCTTCTCCCCCCCCTCTCTCTCTCTCTCCCTACCTCCCTCTCCCTCCCTCTCCCTCTCCCTCTTCCTCTCCCTCCCACCCTCCCTCCAACCCGATTCTCTTAAACACCTCCCTTCGCCATCAATATGGCCGCCCTGACTCTTCCCCAAAAACAATTTTCCGAAAATGGTCCGCAGTTTTACACGATCACTTTACACAGCTCCCGTTTTAGTATTCAAGAGGAAAACAAGAAGTTGGTTCAGTAATGAAATATTCCGAGCTGAAGTTAGTAGCGCGGCCAAGAGTGAACCTTTCTCTCACGCCCAACGCCGCGCCGGTGCCACCACTGGTAACACCTTTGATGATAACACCAATCTCGCTGCCACGGCTGCCACCCACCTCTGCCCACGCTGTTGACGGCTGGGCGCGAGTATTAATGGCGTTTTGATTTCCTTAATCCCCTCCGTCTCTCTCTCTCTCTCTCTCTCTTTCTTCTCTCTATCTCTCTCTTTCTCTCTCTCTCTCTCTCTCTCTCTCTCTCTCTCTCTCTCTCTCTCTCTCTCTCTCTCTCTCTCTTTCTCTCTTTGTTTCTCTCCTTCTACTCTCCCTCTTACCTCTCTACTTTTTATTCTTTCTACGATGTCCTAGTGTGTGTGTGTGTGTGTGTGTGTGTGTGTGTGGATGTGTGTATGTGTGTATGCGCACGTCTAGATATCTTTCATCTTCTCTCTCTACCCACAACAGTCCTCCCCCCCCCCACCCCCCTCCTGCTTACACCAACCCAAAAGCGCCCTCTATCGCCACCAAGATCACCATTATTCCCTTCCATTTCACCACCGCCACTGCCTCTATAGCCACCGGAAGAATTCGTATTAGGCCTAAATGATAATTTCGGGCATATGATATTTACTGTACTAGCGTAACTGCTGTTGCCGCAGAGATAGGGGGGGGGGGGGAAACAGAATTAGGCTTATGTAATATACCGCGGTCACGTGATATTAAGCTGCCTACTATGGTTGTTCTGATTACCGTGGAAATTGTCATGTATTTTTTATGATCACTGGATGGCTAATGGCGTGAAGGAGGGGGGGGGGGGCGAGGAAGGCTTGGATAAAACAGATTGGATGTTTGTTTTCATTGTTGACATTAAGTGTTATTATAGATTTGTTTGTATATGATTTATTACACCCCTACTTTGCGTAAAGGATTTTTTTTTTCATTCCTCCTGATATAAAGAAAGAGAAAAGAAAGAGGAAGATGAAAAAGAGGGAAAAAAAAGAAAAGAAAAGGAAGATGAAGAATATGAATAATAAAAAAAACAAAGAAGAAAAGGAAGAAGAAAAAAAGACATAGAATAGAATAAAAGTGTGTGTATAGAAGCAGAACTAAAAAAAAGAGAGGAAAAAGGTAAAACACCAATATTTACATAAGTATATAAACAATCCTTACAAAAAAAAGAATATAAAAAAAGTAAATCTTCCCTTTTTCATGTCTTATCTCCCTCCGCTCCTTTTCCCTCCTCTCCCATTCCCTTTCATTCGCTTCTCCCTATTCCTCTTTTTAGACCATATAGTCTAACCAATCTCCAGTCGACTCAGCATCTTTTCTCAGTTCCTATTTTTTTTTTTTTTTTTTCATCATCGAGCCACAGATAACAAGTTTACGGATGAATCTTCTCTCGTGAGTTACTTTGAATTTCTAATGACATTTATCAAGTTTTAAGCACTGTGTCGTTTTTATTAAGTTTTAGACACCGTAAGGTTCTTACATAATATTTCCCACACTGCCACGCTTTCATTATCGTTCTTCTTCGTTAAGTACTATTTCCGACACACTTCCTCTGGTTTAGCATTTTCATCACGTTTCCTCCCAGCACTTCATCTCTACCATATTTCCTAAAGCACTTACTTCAGTACCATTCCTCCAACAACACCAATTCTACCATAACTCCTCTCACTGCACGACTACCTCCAGCACTACAGCTACCATACCTCCCCTACAGAACTACCTGAATCATACATACATTCCAAACCTTTCGTTCAGCGAAAAACTAACTACCTCTGTCCTACCTCCTCATACACCAATACTACTTCTGAGACACCACATCTACTGCGACCATCACCACACCTTCACCACATCTCGCGCACCTCTGAGTCTGCCATAAAAAGGACACCCTCCCCACCACAAATCATTCGCTTGTTCTCATACAAAGACGCTGCTATTAGTATTCAGGCGTTTTAACTCACGTATAGCATGCAATTGTAGCCAGCCAGCTTGATGCTACCTTCACCATCGCGAAGAACATCCTTTGCACCATCAACACGAAAAAAAAAATTAATAATAATGAATTAAATGAAACGCGACCACACTGAGACAATAACGATAAATATTCATAAATATTCGTGCTGTTTCGAATCTTTAGACGAAGCAAAAAACGATTCGGATTCGTCGAAATGGACCGGTTATTCCTGATGATTTTATTAATGTGGTTGAATTCCATATGATTTGTGTGCCTTCGTTACTGTACTTGCATTTTTATCCACAGTGATGTACATTCTAACCCCCGAATGAAAGTGTAGAAAAAAAAGAAAAAAAAAAAGTTATAAAGGATTCACCAACGAGTCTGAAAGTGACAAATCGTGGGATAGTAAAGGTGATAGTGACACTATATGAAAGATTGGTGAAGGGACAAACATCCTGGTCACGGTCTCGTTAACACTATACCGGGAACAATCTTCGTCGTTTTGAACAGTTAGACACGCAGGGAAAAGCTCATTGTTTTTCTGTCTCTTATTTTAAGACACTGTTTCTCTTATCTTATTGTCTGTCTGTCTGCGTATCTAATCCGATCCGTTTGTTTCTCTCCCCGCCCTCCGTCTTCCTCTCTCTATTTCTGTCTCTCTCTCCCTCTCCCTCTCTCTCTATCTCTCTCTCTCTCTCTCTCTCTCTCTCTCTCTCTCTCTCTCTCTCTCTCTCTCTCTCTCTATCTACTTATCTCTCTCTTTCTTTCTATCTACCTATCTCTTTTTTTCTCTATCTACCTATCTCTTAATCTCTCTCTCTTTCTCTCTCTCTTGCCTCCCCCCTCCTTTATTACCCTTCTTATTCGTCTCCTTCGCAATTCTTCCTCCTCCTCCCATACTCTCCTTCTCGTTTATCTTCCTCTTCTCATTCCCCTCCATTTATCTCGACTTTTCACCTTAATTCACAGTCATCACAATCCTTCTTCTAATTTCACTCGCTCCCTGTCTCGCATGCCAACCGAAATTACAAGATAATCAGATAATGATACTGGCAATAATAATAATGATGGTGATGATTGTAATGATTATAGTAATATTAATGATGTTAATAATGATAACAATAATATTAATGATGTTAATAATGATAACAATAATAATGATAATGATGACATCAATAATAATGATGATAATGATAACAATAATAATGATAATGATGACAACACTAATAATAATAATGATGACAACACTAATAATAATAATGATGATAATATACAATAATAACAATAATGATAACCACAACGACGTTTATGATGAAATTCATAAGATAATAAAGAGAAGAATAATGACTATCAACAATTACAATCACCAAAACAACAAAACAACCGACATAAGAATAACACTGATAATTAGGATAATAATGATAACAACAACAGGTTCGTGTCTACTCGGGTGCCATCCCTGGCTGCCCCCGGTCGATACCTGTGTATGTGTGTGTGCGTGTGTGTGTGTGTGTGTGTGTGTGTGTGTGTGTGTGTGTGTGTGTGTGTGTGTGTGTGTGTGTGTGTGTGTGTGTGTGTGTGTGTGTGTGTGTGTGTGTGTGTGTGTGTGTGTGTGTGTGTGTGTGTGTGTGTGTGTGTGTAGTGGCGGTAATTAGACACAGTCATCTTGTGCCTCGCCCTTAACAACCCCTTCCCTCTCCCTCCCTCTCCCCATCCTTCAACTCTCTCCCCTACCCACCCACCCACCCTCCTTCCACCCCCTTCACCCACCTCAGCCCCACTCCCTCCCTCCCTCCCTCCCTCTCCCCATCCTTCAACTCTCCCCCACCCACCCATCCTCCTTCTACCCCCCTATACCCACCTCAGCCCCACTCCCTCCCTCCCTCCTTCCCTCTCCCCATCCTTCGACTCTCTCCCTACCCACCCACCCTCCTACCCCCCTATACCCACCTCACCCCCCCCCCTTCCTCCCTATCTCCTTCATCGTTCACCTTGCTTCCTTTGCCTCGGTGTCCTTGACTTCATCCTTCGCTTGTCTCCCGTCTTTTGTCTTTTGTTGGGCGAGATTATCTAATTCATCAGTGATTATGTCTCTTTTTCTGAATATCATTATTTTTCTCCATCTTATCTTCTTTCTACTTTGTCTCCGATAGCCTATTCTATATCACTAATGGCGTATCATAGCTTAATGGATTCTTTGCATCTCCTTCCTTAATTAAGCCACAATTCGTTTGTTTTCTCTTATACTATCCGTTGATTACTAATTAACGTTACGTCTCATCTTAATCTACTCCATCCATGTTGATTATGTTGATTCTATCCTTTATCCTTTAGTCAGTCTAGAAAGTTAGTTTATCTTTTGCTAATCACCTCTTATCCACTCTCCCTCTATCTACTTGTAGACAGAGTCAGGGAGCTTAAAATGGGAGATGGAATGCAAGAAAGTGGAAGGATGTTATGTGGAGAGTGGAAGGAGAAGAGGTTGGAGAAGAAGGAGAGGTAGAAGGTGGATACTTTAGGGTCGAGTGTGAAGGCTGTAGGGTGGAAAGAGAAGAGTGGAGAGAGAAAAGGTGGAAGGCTACAAGTGGAAGGAATATAAAAGAAGGGTGGAAACCGGGAAGTGAAAAGTGGACAGAGAAAAGGTAGAGGACGAAAATGTGGAAGGGGAATAGATAAGGGGCGGAGGGTGGACAGTAAAAAGAAAAAAAAAAAGTGGAACGTGGAAAGAGGATGGAGAAAGAGTAGAGGGTCGAAGCTGAACAGAAGAAGAATGAAAAAAAACGAAAGGTGGAGAGTGACCACCGGATGGTCGTAGGTGGAAGGTGGAGACTCGAATGCGATAAAGCTGAAGGCGAACAGGTGGAGGAGGGCGGAGAGAGCAGGGCGGCGTGTGACGTGGATGACGGAGCTAATATTACAGCTCCGCCTCACTCATAATGATGATGGCTCTCAGTCACGTCAATGGCGCCCCCCAACCCTTCCTTACGCCCCCCTCTCCCTTCGCTCACCCCCCCCCCCCCACCTACCCACTAAACCACCTCCTCCATCAACGGTGTTACTAATATTGTAACAATAATAATGATGATAATAAAGATGATGATGATGATAATAATGACAATAATAATAATAACAATAATAATGATGATAATAATAATAATAGTAACAATAATAATTATAAAAATTGTAATAATAAAAACAATAATGATAATAATAATAATGATAATAATAATAATAATAATAATAATAATGATAATGACAATGATAGGAATATTGGTAATCATGCAAAATGTATTAACAATAATATTGATAATGATAATAATCATAAAATCAACAATAACAATAACGATACCTGACCAAATATGGAAGCTAAAAGAGAGAAAAAGACCATAAGTCAGCGTTAAAAAAAAAAAATCGAAGCGCGGCCATGGCGGTTGGACTCGGCATACGTCTCGAGTCCGCATGCGGCAACTTCAGCGAACAGATTAATGGACTCCGCGAGCGCCATGCAGGAACTTCCTCCGACTTCCGCACTTTTTCCTCCGGCTTATCTCGGAGGCTCGGAGACGCCTGGCCCTTTGTCTCTCTTTCTCTCCCTCTTTCGAACTTTCTCTCTCTCTCTCTCTGCCTTTGTGTGGGTGTCTTTCTCCTTCTCTCTGTGGGTATGTGTGTGTGTGTGTGTGTGTGTGTGTGTGTGTGTGTGTGTGTGTGTGTGTGTGTGTGTGTGTGTGTGTGTGTGTGTGTGTGTGTGTGTGTGTAATAAATATATATATTATATATGATTATATATATATA
>NW_028234411.1:23078382-23080882 GCF_977035675.1 Penaeus japonicus
GAGATAAGAGAGAGAGAGAGGGGAGAGAGAGAGAGAGAGAGAGAGAGAGAGAGAGAGAGAGAGAGAGAGAGAGAGAGAGAGAGAGAGAGAGAGAAATAAATAAATAAAGAGAGAGAGAGAGAGAGAGAGAGAGAGAGAGAGAGAGAGAGAGAGAGATCACGTGACCCAGTTTTGTAGGTGGGGGTCTACTCCATCATCCCTCGGTGCCAGTGCGGAAGGGTGGCCCTTTTAAGACCACGTGGAGGCCACATGCCACTCACACACACGCGCACACAGATACACACACATACCTAACAACGGGCCGTATTTAAAAAAGATATACAAACACCTGTTGGCCTGTCATATTAACACCGAGGGGCACTTACAAACACATACACAAATATGAAAATCAATACATACACAAGAACATAACATGAACAAACATACAATGACACACATTAACAAACACAACCATTTCCAACCTCACCCCCATCCCCCTACCCCACCCAGCGCCCTCTTCCTTCCTAACACCTGACGGCTTGCTATATTCGGAAAGATGAATTATCTCATGAACAACGCACCTCTCTTATACACACCTACTCCCACACACACACACACACACACACACAAACGGTCTCACTTATCCCTACAAACACATACACAGATACCTACTTCCCTCCTCCACACACATACCTATCCCTACAAAGACACACACACCTATCCTAAACACATTCATCTATCTCCATGCATACTTATCACCCCATACCCCCTCCCCCTCCCCCTCCCACAAACAAACCTATCTCCCTCCTTTACACACACACCTATTTTCCCTTCCACACACACACACGCACCTATCCCCCACTTCTAAACACACACGAAAACACAATTACCCCTCCCCCCCTACACACACACACCTCATACAACCACTACTATCTCACTTCTAAATACAAACACACCTCTTCTTCCCTCCACACACACACGCACCTATCCCCCACCTCCAATCACACACACACACACGAGCACCTATCCCTCACCTCCAAACACACACACACACATACGAGCACCTATCCCCCACCTCCAAACACACACACACACACACATACACACAAACACACACACACACGAGCACCTATCCCTCACCTCCAAACACACACACACACAAGCACCTATCCCCCACCTCCAAACACACACACACACACACACAAACACAAACACACACACGAACACCTATCCCCCACCTCCAAACACACACACACACAAACACACACACACACACGAACACCTATCCCCCACCTCCAAACACACACACACACAAACACACACACACACACGAACACCTACCCCCCACCTCCAAACACACACACACAAACACACAAACACGCACCTGGCGGTCTAACCCTATTCACCTGCCACATCATTCTTCACGCGGGATGCTTTGGGATGATGAACAATCTCATAATGATACGTCAAGATTGCCATGACGGAATATTACCGGCGAAATGAGGCCTCATACACTGTCTCAACCGAAAAATGAACTTTTATCTTTTCCCACTTTTCTTCGGCAGCTCCTTTCGTTCCTTTTTGAGTCTCTTTTTTTATTCATTTTCATTTTTTTATGGCTCCATCCTTTTTTTTTTTTCCTTTCATCCAACTTTTTTCTTTTCCTCTTCATTCTCTTTTTCCTTATATTTTTTCACTCACTTTTTCACTCCTTTCTATGCTTTCCTTTTCCTTGTTTTTACTTATATTTTCACTTCTATTCCACTTTTCATTTTCCTCCCAACTCTTTCTATCTCTTAGTTTTATTTTTTCTAATTTCCTGACACTTTCTTTATCTCTCCCGAACATCTGGGACTCTCCCCTGCGTACCACATGTACCTCAGACCTTATTAAAAGCAAGTCTTGAATGTGTGTTCTCGCTGAACAACATTCGAGCCTTTGTCCTTCCAGCCAAGACCTGGCACATTATAATCATAAACTCGTGATTACCAACAGCTGACGTCTACCTTTTATAATCTATTCTTCCTTCTATTATTTTCCATATTTTTCTTCTGCTTCTTCTTTTTATTATCATCATTATCTTTTTGTTCTTCCTCCTCTTCTTTTCTTTAACTTTTCCTTTGCTTTCCTATACTTTTTTTTTAGAATTATATGATCGTATCCCCCAACCCCATCCCCTAATGCCATTCTGGTTCACACTGAATACGATCACACACTGTTTTCCCCAACTCGATTAAAACCAAAATTCTCCTTCTTGAGGGCCCCCTAATACCCCTAATTCTTGTTAAATATCCACATGGCCGTGGTTTCCCCTGAGTTCCCCTCCCCCTGAGCTCCGGAATCCCCTGAACATCCGCATGCCAGTCTCACACCACGCGCTCCAACCTGTCATAAGCGGGGTGAGTGGGTGGGGGGAATTGCAAGCTATATTTACCTTCGCAGAGGTCCTAAATATAAACACGTCGCGAATTTTATCACCTTGTCAATGCGTGTCGGTTACACGGACATCCACCGCTTACCC
>NW_028234411.1:23090882-23098382 GCF_977035675.1 Penaeus japonicus
CTCCCCTCTCTCTCTCTCTCCTCTCTTCTTCTCTCTCTCTCTCTCTCTCCTCTCTCTCTCCATTCATTTAAAAAACCCTAATGTAGGGCCCAAAAAAAAAAGAAAAAAAAAAAAAAAAAAAAAAGAAGTTAATCATGTAAAACGTAAGTCTGTCTTTCCACATTTCCTCTTCAGAAATATAGCATAAATGCAGCTCTGATTAGAAAAGCTTAAACCGACACTCAATGCCCTTAGTTCCATCCTTCTCTTTGTCTGTCGACGTATTTACTCTGAAGTTTGTCTGTCCGTGCCATTGCTGGCTAAACTGACTCCCCCTTCTCCCCCTTTCTCTCAGTAACTAATATCTGAAATGACGATTCAGTCTATGCTCTCATTTCGTCTCCCTACTCTTTCCCTCCATCTTTTTTCTTTCTCCCTTCCCTTCCCCTTCCTCCCTCTGTAACCTAGTTACCTCCCCGTTCTCCTTCTCTCTTCCCCCTTTTTTCTGCCCCCCTCATATTATGTGTCCCCTCTCCTTTCCTTCCTCCCCATCTCCCTTCCTACCTTCCCACCTTCACCTCACATGCCTACCCCTTTCTCCCCTCCCCTCCTCCTATGCATCCCTTCTCCTTTTCTTCCCTCCCCCCTCCTCCCCTTATCCCCCCTCTAACACCTTACATGCCTCTCCCCTTCTCTCCCTCACCCTAAGCTTCCCCTCTCCATAACTCCCTTCCTTCGTCCTTTCTTCCTTCCCTCCCCCATTATAATCTCTCTCCCTCACTCTAAGTCTCCCCTCTCCTTACCTCCCTCCCTTCCCTCTTTCTCCCTCTTCCTCCCCCCTTTACCCTATACCTGCACTCTCCTTACCCCCTCCCCCTTCCCCCCTCCCTTCCCACCCCCGACCCCCCTTTCTCCCCCCCCCCGGGGCCCCCCCAAAACCCCTTTTTGGGGGGGGCCCCCCCCCCCAAAAAACCCAAAAAGGGGGTTTTTTTTTTTCTCTTTTTTTTCCCCCAAAATTTTTTTTAATTTTTTGCGGGGGGGTTTTTTGGGGGGGAAAAACCCCCCCCCCCCCCCCCCAAACCCCCCCCCCCCCCCAACCCAAAAAGGGGGGGGGGAAGGGGAGGAAAAAGGGGGGGGGGCAAAAAGAAAGAGAGAGAAAAAAAGGGGAAAAGGGGAGAGAGAGAAAGAGAGAGAGAAGGGAGAGAAGGGGAGGGGGGGGGGGGGGGGGGGGGGGAGGGAGGGGAAGGGGGGGAGAGAAAAAAAAGAGAGAGAGAGAGAAAAAAGGAGAGGAGAGAGAGAGAGAGAGAGGGGGGAAAAAAAAAAAAGGGGGAGAGGGAGGGAGGGGGGGGGAGGGGGGGGGGGGGGGGGAGGGAGAGAAGGGGGAAAAAAAAAAAGGGGGGGGGGGGGGAAAAAAAGGGGGGGGGAAAGGGGGAAAGGGGGGGAAAATTTTTGGGGGGGAAGGAGAAAAAAAAAAAAAAAAAAAGGGGGAGAAAAAAGGGGGGGGGGGGGGAGGAAGGGAGAGGAAAAGGGGAAAAAGGGGGGGGGGGAGGAAAAGGGGGAAAAGAAAAAAAAAAAAAGGGGGGGGGGGGGGGGGGCCCCCCTTTTTTAAAGGGGGTCCCCCCCTTCCCCCCCCCCCCCCCCCCCCCCCAAAAAAAAAAAAAAGGGGGGGGGGGGGGAAAAAAAAAAAAAAAAAAGAAAAAAAAACCCCCCCCCCCCCCGGGGGAAAAAAAAAAAAATTTCCCCGGGAAAAAAAATTAAAAAAAAAAAAAAAACCCCCCAAAAAAAAAGGGGAAAACCCCCGGGGTTTCCCCCCCCAAAAAAAAAAAAAAAGGGCCCCCTTTCCCCCCCCCCCTTTTCCCCCCTTTTTTTTGTTTTAAAAAAAAAAAAAAAAACCCCGGGCCGGCTTTTTCCCAAAAAATTTTTTTTTTTTTTTTTTTTTTTAAGGGGGGAAACAAAAAAATTTTTTTTTGGGGGGGGGGGGGTTTTTTTTTTTGGGGGTTTTTTTTTTTTTTTTTTAAAAAAAGGGAAAAAATGGGAAAACCTTTAAAACGGGGGAAAAAAAAAAAATTTTTTTAACCCCCCGTTTTCAAAGAGAGAGGGGGAGGAGCGGGAGAGAGCGAGAGAGAGAGAGAGTGGGGAGAGAATAGAGAGAGATACTCCGAGGAGAGAGAGAGGGAGAGAGAGAGAGAGAGAGAGAGAGAGAGAGAGAGAGAGAGAAAGAAAGAGAAAGAGAAAGAGAGAGAGAGAGAGAAGGGGGGGAGTGTGTGTGGAGTGGGGTGAGTGTTGCATTGTTGCAGAATGCAGGTATAACGCAGCAAATTCTTTCATGTTCATGCATACACGCGAGAGAGAGAGAGAGAGAGAGAGCAGGCGAGAGGAGACGAGAGAGGAGAGAAGAGAGAGAGAGAGGAGAGAAGAGGAGATCCACCCCATCCGAGAGAGGAGAGAGGAGAGAAGAGAGGTGAGACGAGTGATAGAGGAGAGCGAGCCGGAACGAAATATACACGAAGAGAGAGAAATAGAATGGATAGAAAGAAAGAAAAAAATAAATATCAAAGAGAGAAAACTAAATGAAAAGGTAAAGGAAAAAGGAAAAAAACAGAAAAAATAGACAGGCTGATAGCAGGACCGTTGTCATGGCAACAAACATTACTAAAACAAACACAAACAAGATTAACTGTTCAAAACAAAACCCCTTTTATCGCAGACCAATTAGGTATATCTGTGAGTGAAGAAAAAACAACGTCATGTCCACTGAAACAGTCTTGCACTATCGTTGTAATTAATATCATTTTTTATTGATATTACTGCTGTTGTTTTTCATTTTTACTTGGTAACATTAGTGCTACTATCTTTATCATCATAATCATTATCGTTATTGTCATTTGTCTTATCATCATTATAATCATTATAATTATTGGTGTTAGTATTATATTATTATCATCATTTTATATTATTACTATCAGTGGTAGTACTATTATTATAACCATTATTTTCATCATCATTATTACCAGTTAAATGTGCTATTTTTCCTAATCATATATCTGTTGATCTGAGTATCATCATTCCAACCAAATATGCAATAGCTAATTATCTTAATAGTTTCTCGGCTGAGATCAAGACATGTTCTAGATTTAATCCTTTTCTTTGAACACACATCCACACACACACACACACACACACACACACACACACACACACACACACACACACACACACATACACACACAAAAAAAAAAAAGTTGAAAGGGAAAGAAAGAAAATGCATCGTTGTCACGCAATTAAACCTTTTTGTTAAGACACAATTCCTTGTGAGCCTTACATTAATTTGTTTATACTTATAAACTTTTGAGAACATTAAAGGAAAAAACTATAGATCCTTCCAAGATACATTCAATATCATATTTCTATCATTTTCCATTTTCCTTTAAAACTCAATTATAACGACGAAATCCAAGACCCAAATTAATAAAACGATCAAATTCCATAATTCAACACACGCTGACGACCCAGTTTCTAAAGCTGTCAAAGAACACTATTCTTTATCGCATTTTTTCCCATCTTATATATCAGGAACATTCTAACTTGTAATTTGTGAAAGGGTCCATTTTTAATGAAAATTTAAGTTAGAAAAAATACACAAAAAAAAGAGAGAAAAAAATAGATTATAGTTGTCGATCTGAAATCAGGCTATGAGTTCGACTGTGAGTATTGATGTCACATCTGCTCTATTTCATTCAATTATCTGAATCACCCATTTTGAAGGTGGTCAGGTATATATGAGATGTGTTAGTATCAGAGAAAGAGAGAGAGAGAGAGAGAGAGAGAGAGAGAGAGAGAGAGAGAGAGAGAGAGAGAGAGAGAGAGAGAGAGAGAGAGAGAGAGAGAGAGAGAGAGAGAGAGAGAGAGATGAACGGAGAGAGCGATAGAGGAGGGGAGGGGAGAGAGAGAGAGAGAGAGAGAGAGAGAGAGAGAGAGAGAGAGAGAGAGAGAGAGAGAGAGAGAGAGCAACGATTGAAAGAGAAACTAACTCTGAGAAAAAGAGAAAGAGAGAGAGGACGAGAGTGGTTGAATGAGAGAAAAATTGACACACAGAAAGAGAGAGAGAGAGAGAGAACAAGGATTGGGTGAATGAGAGAAAGACCAGAAAGAGAAAGAGAATATAAAAAAGTTACAAAAGAAAAGCCAAACTGATGGGAATAACATGGCGACCCCCCCCCCCTCCACCCCACAAACCCCCCCTTGTGATTTCCTCGTCTTTCCCTAAACTCGACTTCCCCATTACCCCCTACCCTGCCAATAGGCCTTACCCCCCCCATCCCATCCCCCCACCCTCACAAGCCCAATGAGTCCTACCCGGCGGCGTGGAAATTTTATACATTTTAAAGAATATATAATATTTGTCTCTCAATATGCAAATGCAATCAATAGGCCAATAATTAATGGAAAAATAATTATCCTAACTTCGCCGAATTAGCATGGCCAGAGGTGCCTCTTGGGACGTCAGATATTGGACGCGTAGCTTAAGCGAAGAAAAGAAGATGAAGAAGAAGAAGAAAGAAAGAAGAAGAAGAAAGAAAGAAAGAAGACACACAAGACGGCAGACGAAAGAAGAAGAAACGACAAAGGAAAGCAAGAAAGGACAAAAGAAAAGGAAAAGAAGAAAAGAAAGAAAGAAAGAAAGAAGACATAGAAGAACGAAAAGAAAGGAAAAGAAGAAAAGGAAGAAAGAAGGAAGAGAGAAGGAAGAAAGAAGGAAGAACGCAAAAGAAGGATAGAAGAAAAGAAGAAAGAAGAAGAAGAAAGAAAGAAAGAAGAAGAAAGAAAGAAAAAGAAGAAAGGAAGAAAGAAGAAGAAGAAAGAAAGAAAGAAGAAGAAGAAAGAAAGAAAGGGGAAGAAGAAAGAAAGAAAGAAGAAGAAGAAGAAACATAAGAACAAGAATAATAAGAATATGAAAAAGTAGAACAAGAAAAGCAAAGAAGATGGAAAAAAGAAGGGAAAAGAGGAGAAGGAGATGTAGGAGGAAATACCGAAAAAGAGCAAAAACACGATGAGGCGAAGAGGAGGTGGAAGAGGAGGAGAGGAACAACTAAGATGAACAACAAACATACAAAAAAAAAGAAAAAAAGAGAATACAGAGGAGGGAAAAAAAGAGAAAAAGAAGGTAAGGAAAGAGGAGAGGAGGAAAGGAAAGATAACTTGGAGAAGAAGAAAAACAAGAAAAAGCAAAGACGGAGGAGGGGAAAGGAATAAAATAGGCGGAAAAAGGAAAAGAAAGAAAAAAAGAAAAACGAAAAGAAAAGATGAAAATAGAAACAGAAGAAAAAGACGATAATGCAATAAACGACGGACATGTAAAACAAGAAGCCTCTTATAAAAAAAAAAAACACTAGACCAATTATAAGTCAGAGAAAGAACTAAGAACAATTTTCAACTAATGGTTTTATCGACCGACATATACATATATATAAATATAATATACATAAATTATATATATAATATATATTGTTAAATATAATTATATAAACAGATATAGAGAGAGAGAGAGAGAGAGAGAGAAGCAGACAGACAGACAGACATACAGAGAGAGGGAGAGAGAGAGCGAGAGAGAGAAAGAGAGAAAGAGAGGTGGGGGGGGGGGGAGGATAGAGAAGGGGGGGGGGGGGGGGGGGGGAGGGGGGTGAAGGGACAGACGAGACTGGAAGAGAGAGGAGGAGAGAGAGAGGAGAGATATAGAGGATTAGATTAGATAGATCTAGAGTATGAGAGAGGAAAAAAAAGAGTTATGGAGAGAGAGAGAGAGAGAGAGAGAGAGAGAGAGAGAGAGAGAGAGAGAGAGAGGGAGAGGGAGGGAGAGAGAGGGAAAGAGAGGGAGAGATATAGATGGATAGATATATAGATAAAATATATGTGTAGATAGATAGATAGATAGATATATAGAGTTATAGATACTTAGAAGGATACATTAAAAGAAAAAAAGAGATAGGTAGAAGAGAGAAGGAGAGGTAGGAGGGAAGGAGAGAGGGAAAGACGACAGAGAGAGCGACAGAGACAGAAACAGAGAGTGACAGAGAGAGAGATTGGCAGACAGAAAAAAACGAAAAGAACGAAATGAAAGAAAAGCGGATAAAACGAAACTCCCAAAGTGCAAGAACCGGGACCGTTTACATGCACTGTACACTGTAATAGTTCGCTCATCGTCTTTATTTGCATATTCTCTCCATCACCGCAACCAATTGTATATGCAGCTGTTTTGCACACGAGAGGAATAAACCCGGGACAGCGGATCCAAATCTCTTTCTTTTTTTCGTTTTCATATTCGCGCCAAAGGACATTATCATTAGCCTTTGTGATACTTTCTCTGCTTTGTTTGTTTGTTAGTTTTTTGTATTTTTGTTATTGACTTTTTCCCTTTATTTATTTAGAACTCTCTGTTTAGCTTAACTTTTGTAGTTATTGTAGTTAGCAGATAAGAAGTTATAATTGGTTAGGCTTAGTTTTATATTTTAAATTATTATCAGATATATAGTTACAAGACCGTCCTTAGAGTGCTTGCATGGATGACTCCACAGTGGCAACCACCTTGCAGCTTTGCAGACAAGCTACGTGCAATGCGTTTTGGCCGCTGTTCCCCACAGGGAGAAAGTAACTGTCATACCATTTTTTCCCATACAGTTGATTCATTGTCGCATTGCGTAAATGGCTATATTAATTTGTCAAAATAGAACGAAATTTGAACCCGTGTCTGGTAAATTTATCTCTTGTTTTATTCTTTTTAGACATACTCTTAATGACCCGCATGTGTTCTGGCGACAAAATATTGAGCTTTGGCTAAAACAAAAAGTAGTGTGTTAATATAATCTAATCTCTTAATCGCTGACATTGTAACTGCCTGTCACATTTTCGAAAGGGAGTTCTGTTATTCGATCTGATAAGGGATATAAATTCACGCTCCTAATACACGCTATTTGCTTCGGGTATTCATGTCGAAGCCATTGTGCAGCGTATCAGCGTGTGATATACCAGACCCATGAATGGTTATAACACATTACTACACACGGAATATTAACACCGGGAATGTCCTTTCATACAGTTATCGAAAGCAGAATCTTACGGACAGAATTTATATCACGTAATCCAAAATTGAGACCGGTGGTTAGTTACGGTACAAAACAGTAATATGGCGTTGTAGTGGTCTTTCTGGGTCCGTACTGACATACACCAATACTGCGTAATCCGAGTAAGTACCTATGTTTCAAGCTAGAGGTCGATACTACTGTTTGGTACCTGGCGACCTCAACCCCAAACAGAAGTTTCCGTCAGCTTCAACGATAAACCGTATTGTCGAAATGAACTATTGTAAACTTTCAGTGGTCATCAAACTAAACAATAACTCATAGTGGTGAACTGAGCAGCTGTAAACTTTCAATAGCCTTTCACGTAACGCAGATATCTGTAGACTTCCACTGTCGTTTTATGTAACTCTGGTATTTGTTCATTTCCGATATATTTCTATCTAAT
>NW_028234411.1:23120882-23123382 GCF_977035675.1 Penaeus japonicus
CTCTCTCCTCTCTCTCTCTCTCTCTCTCTCTCTCTCTCCTCTTCTCTCTCTCCTCTCTCTCTCTCTCTCTCTCTCTCTTCTCTCTCTCCTCTCTCTCTCTCTCTCTCTCTCCCTCTCTCTCTCTCTCTCTCTCTCTCTCTCTCTCTCTCTCTCTCTCTCCTCTCTCCTCTCTCTCTCTCTCTCCTCTCTCTCTCTCTCTCTCTCCTCTCCCTCTCTCTCCCTCTCCTCTTCCTTCTCCTCTCTCTCCTCTTCCCTCTCCCTCTCTCTCTTCCTCTCCCTTCTCCTCTCCTCCCTCTCCCGACCCTCTCTCTCTCTCTCCTTCTCCCTTCTTCTCCCTTTCCCTTCCTTCCTTACCATCCTCGCCCTCTTCCTCTTCCTCTTCCTCTTCCACTCCTCTCTCTCCCTCTCCCTCTCCCTCTCCCCCTCTCTCTCCTTCTCCCTCTCCCCCCCTCTCTCTCTCTCCCTCTCCCTCTCCCTCTCCCTCTCCCTCTCCCTCTCCCTCCCCCCCCCTCCCTCTCTCTCCCCTCCTTGCATCACCTCACAATCCCGATGGCAAGCTGTGATCAAGTAGGCTTCGAAGGCATAGTATGCCGCGTAGGATGACAAGGAGGGCTGCGCAGCGTAGCTCCGCCGCCGCCCCGAGCTGTGCGCCATTCCCCAAACAAGAAAAAATGGCTGAATTCCTAATGAGGCAACCTCGAGGCCATCGGTAAAAATTTGGGGAGAGAGAGAAGCGTTTACACTCTGACCTATTCCTTTGTGCTTTCTCTCTCTCTCTCTGTCTCAGCTATCTCTCTCTTTCTTTCTCTCTCTCTGTCTCAGGTATTTATCTCTCTTTCTCTCTCTCTGTCTCAATTATCTCTCTCTGTCTCTTTCTTTCTCTTTCTCTTTCTCTTTCTCTCTCTTTCTCTCTCTTTTTTTCTTTCTCTTTGTTTCTTTTTTCTTTTTCTTTTTCTTTTTCTCTCTCTTTCTCTCTCTCTCTCTCTCTCTTTCTCTTTCTCTCTCTTTCTCTCTCTCTCTCTCTCTCTCTCTCTCTCTCTCTCTCTCTCTCTCTCTCTCTCTCTCTCTCTCTCTCTCTCTCTCTCTCTCTCTCTCTCTCCTCTCTCTCTCTCTCCTCTCTCTCTCTCTCTCTCTCTCTCTCTCCTCTCTCTCTCTCTCTCCTCTCTCTCTCTCTCTCTCTCCTCTCTCTCTCTCTCCTCTCTCTCTCTCCTCTCTCTCTCTCTCTCGTTTTTTTTTATTCTCTCTCTCTCTCTGTCTCCCCTCCTCCACACGCACGCAAGAAATCTACGGGTCCCATCGCCATATGTCGTACCCGGTCTCCAGGGAAACCTTTTTTTGCCCTGCGAGATGTCTTGGACTAACCCAAGTAATGTAATTAGTCAGTGACAACTTTAACGAAGTCTCGAGTGATTTTTTCTCCAACTGCTGTTATCATATAACCATTATAGCAGCCATAATCACATAGTATGAACCTTACTTCACACCCGTTTGAATGATAACTCAAACAAATAAAGACCCATGAAACGACATGCCTCCTACCCATCGACTTCACTACTTACTACATACTATTAAATACCGTGCCAGATTTCTCTTAACTTATCATAGAAATATTTATATATGATAAAATCATCTGAAGAGCTCCGGTAAGTCGGTATGTCTTTCTATACTTGTGATACTGATGTTTCTTTCAAACAATTAATTTTGCGTTAGAGGGAGTGAGTATCTGATTTAGTTTAATTGTTTTGTGATAGATGGAAGAATTTGTGATATTTGTGTATGATATATTTGAAATTGTATATATATGTTTATGTTTAAGCATATTCTCAACAAACGAATTTAATCTAAATCTTTTATCTATTAGTTATTTATAGTATTTTTATTTCTAAGCTACTAACATCGCTCTATTCGTATGAAACATATAGCAGTGGGAAAAAGCTAACCATTACACACCTACTGGCACATACACACACATACATACACACACAAACACATATCAACACTAATACCTACCCACCCACCCACATACATACATCTACAACCCCTCCCCCCCATCCCACCCTAACAAACACATCTAAAAACACACAACCCTACCAAATACAGCCACAAACACACCCCACGCAACCAAACCGCACATAAACAAGCACACATCCGCCCCTAACAAACAAACACACAAACAAGCAAGCAAGCGAAACGCGGTCAACAGTCCGCCATAAACCCGAGCTTCATCACACCCCAATTCGCGAAAAAATGAACTTAGTTCTCACAGAGGATTAGCGCCGCCGGCAATAAATGAGCGTTTAAGTGATAATAAAAAAGTTCATCTAAGTTTGAGGATTGCTTTCAGCCGCAGTTATGGCTGCGGGATGAGGGGGAGGGGGGGGTAGGAGTGGATGGGGGGGAGGGGGCCAGGGGACGCTAGGACGAGGCGGGAACTTTTTGCATGGTTGTTGCTGTGTTGTTCATGTTGTTGTTTTTTTATCTATGTGTGAACAGTCTGTTT